>NW_025999825.1:1200000-1598497 GCF_019419815.1 Pyrus x bretschneideri | reverse complement strand
TGATGTGATAAAAGATAGCACACAAATTAAACCCTCTTTTTGACAATTGTAGTATAGATATAAGTAGGGATCGTTCTAAGCCGGGATTAGGAGGCATTGCTAACCTAATGAAAATCGACTCAAAGATGTGAAAATAAGCTTTTTAAAACACTTAAAATAAACTCAAAAGACTCTTAACTAACTTATATGACTCAAAACAACTCAAAACAACCAAAAAGACTCAATTTAGACCTTAGGACTCAATTTGGACGAAAATACAATTAGTTTTGACTCAAAAGACTCTAAAACACACTTTTGGACAGATTTGGAACAAGTAAGAAAAGGGGATTTGTTTTTGGACGAATTTAAAAGAAAACAAGTAACTTAAAACTTAAAACAGATTTTTGGACGAATTTAAGTAAAACCAATGGATGATGGACTAGCCAAGGGATACTTCTCCACACATGATACATTCAAACATAAATTGATTATCAGTTGCTTTTTCGATAAACCATGAACCTCAACACCCCAGATTAACCGTGACATCACTAATTAACCCTCAGATTTCCCTTAAGTTATTGGATTGGATGACATCATACAACAACCCAAAGCATTCTTCAAAAGTCCCCTACATGACATCATAATAGAGATACAATCAAAGATCATTACGTTCAATGGAAATCATAAGTATTGACAAAGCACTTGTAACTATGACATCATGATACGCATGCTAGGAATTTACTTAACATGATTGTGAAAACAACCTTAACTACTTGTGAATATAACGTTGAAACGATTATGTGAAACTCCCTTATATTCTAGCACCAAATTCAAGCATGCAAATTAAGTAGGCCTCCTTAATCAACATACAAGAATAAGTTATCCATCAAACGGTTAAGTAAATTGCATTCACAATTTATGAAATCACAACTGGAATTTATCAACTCATATTATAAATGTAATCATGGCTTTAAAGCATCCCTCGGCTAAAACGAGTTTAGCCTCTCATGTTCATAACAAAACAAAGGAAATTAGAATTAAACATTGAAAACAAAAGATAGATTACACCTAAAAGTGTTCCAACACTCCAACTCGAATGCATAAACGTCCAAGGCTTCGTCTTCTTTCTCCTCTTCCTTGCTAAGTCACGGCACAAGGTCTAGGATGGTTTTGTGGATGATTTTCTGGGTTTTAGATGGGTTTAGGAAGGTATGGTGGTGCGGCAAGGCTTAGTGGTGGTGTAGGGAGGTTTGGATGAAGGTTTGGAAGTAGGGGAATGGTGGGAATTTGGATGGAAAGCTGCGGCAAAGGATGAATGTGTTTGTGAATGAAGGCAGGTTGTGTGGAAGGGGGATTAGGTTCAATAAGGGTACGGCATAGGGGTATTTATAAGGAAGAAAGAACTCTAAGGCTTTATTACTGATGCGTGAATTAAACCCTCTTTTTATCAATTGTAGTAAGTATGTAAGTAGGGATCGTTCTTAACCGGGGATTAGGAGGGATTGCAAATCACTTGGAAACTGACTCAAAAACGTAAAATAAAGTTTAAAACACTAAACTAGACTCAAAGAATGCGAAACTAAACGCTTAAAACACTAAAACAAACCAAAAGACTCAAACATCACCCAAAACACTCAAAACTGCCTTAAAAACACTTTCTGGGCAGTTTTGAGCACCTTGGTGAATTTGGACGAATTTGTGCAACAAATTGAATCAAAACACTTATAAACACAAACTAAGACACTTTCTAACTAATTTGGACAATAAAGTAAAGGGGATTGGTTTTGGATGAATTTGAAATTAAAAAAAGAAACTTGGAAACAAAACAGATTGTAAAACGAATTTGATGGAATAGAATGGATGGGATGGCTAGCTAAGGAGTTCATCTCCACACATGTTACACTTGCATATAAAACGATTTCCAATTGCTTTTCAATAAACCATGATGCTCAACACCCCAAGTTAACCGTGATGCACTAATTAACTCTCAAATTTTCCTTATGTTATTGAATTGGATGATGCATGCGACAATTCAAATCATTCTCCAATGGTTCTCAACATGAATGCATAGAAGAGATACAATGAGAGATCATTATGCTCTATGAAAATTATAAGTGTTGACGAGGCAATTGTAACTATGAATGCATGATACTCTTGCCAAGAATTCATTTAACGCGATTGTTTATAAGCAACCTCCACTACTTGTGAATATAAGTTCATAACTATTAGGTGAAACTCACTTATATTCTAGCGTCATATTCATGCATGAAAATTAAGCGTGCACTCTCAATAAACATACATAAATAAGTTATCAATCAAACAGTTAAACAAATTGAATTCACAACTTATGAAACGTAATTAGAAGTAATCAAATCATATTGCAAGCATAAACATATATTTCGAATCCCCCCTAGCCAAGGGGGGGTTTAGTTCCTCATACATACAAAACAAAGAGAATTGAAATTAAACATTGAAATCAAAGGAAAAGAAACACCTAAACATTCCAACAACTCAAACTTGAATTGTATGAACGTTTAGGCCCTCTTCTCTTCCTCTTTGTTGCTGCACAAGGTCTAAGGAATGGTTGTGTGATGGTGTGAAGTGTGTATGAATTTCTGGAATGGTGGAAATGGGCACGGCCAAAGGGGGATGTTTTTGATGGTGTTTGGATTAGTAGGGAATGGTGCCTCAAGGCACGGCACCAAGGGTTCTTTTTGGTGAATTTTTGAATATGGAAGAGTGAATGAGAATCCCCCTTTTATGGCTGCAATGGATGCTTATTTATAGGTAGATGAATGATTAAACAAGGGAACATGACAGCTAGGTTGAATGATTAAAGGGGTGTTGCTAGGTTGGAAAGGTGTGTGGATTGGCTGGAATGAAGGGAGTAATGCACGGCAAAGGGTGAATGGGTTATGGGATGCACGGTTTTGGGTAGGAATGATGGCAGGTTGTGTATGTGAGTGATTAGGGTGAATGTGCATGTGCTTTGACAGCTAGGTTGAATGATTAAAGGGTGCTGCTAGGTTGGAAAGGTGTGTGGATTGGCTGGAATGAAGGGAGTAATGCACGGCAAAGGGTGAATGGGTTATGGGATGCACGGTTTTGGGAGAGAATGAGAGTGCATGTGGCTGATTTGTGGTGCAATGATGAAAGGCAAAGTGCATGTGGCTGATTTGTGGTGCAATGATGAAAGAATAATGTCTTGGTGGCTGGAATGATGAAGTGGGATGGCTGAAATTACAAGGGGAATGCATGTGGAATGGCTGGAATGTGTTGATGTGCACGGCTAGCTTGTGATTGTTGTTGTAATAATGTTATGGTGGCTGCTAGGGTGAATTAGGGTGAAATAAAATATGAATGAAAGTAAATAAATCATAATAGGGTTGCAAAGGTTAAAGGGCTAGGGTTTAAGTGCATAAAATGGACCCAAAATGCTCCCCCTTGCATGGCAAGGGAAGGGAAATAGGGTTAAGCCCACGGCAAGGTAGTGCAATTGGGCTAAGGCCATTGTTTTGTGACTTAGAATAGGTAGGAGTCCTTGATACTGCTCAAACATAAGATTGATAGGAGCATATTTAGGCGACTTAACTAGCTTATTCTTGTGCATTTATGCTATTATTTCTTAGTTAATGTCGCATTACAACTCAATTTCGTGTGTTTGTAGGACCTATGGGGTAAAGTATCAAGAAAGGGCATTTTGGTGCATTTTGGAGCAATTTTGGACACTATGTGGATAGCTTACATTTGGGCTAACATGGATGGACGAATTTTGACTTCAAGAGGCTAGAAATGTGATAAGAAGAAGGAATAAGCTTGTCACTAGCCGTCCTACCTTGTCTCCTAGCCGTCCTAGCTTGTCTCCTAGCCGTCCTACCTTGTCTCCTAGCCGTCCTACCTTGTCTCCTAGCCGTCCTAGCTTGTCACTAGCCGTCCTACCTTGTCTCCTAGCCGTCCTAGCTTGTCACTAGCCGTCCTACCTTGTCACTAGCCGTCCTACCTTGTCTCCTAGCCGTCCTACCTTGTCTCCTACCTTGTCCAAGCCGTCCTAGCTTGTCACAAGCCGTCCTACCTTGTCTCCTAGCCGTCCTACCTTGTCTCCTACCTTGTCCAAGCTACACACTTGTATCCCTTAAGTGTTTCATCTATATATATCCTTGTAATCTTGAAAGGGGATCACTCATATTCACCCAATTTTCGTCCATTCATCTAGCCACACCACTCTACACATCCTAAAATCCTAAAACACATCCCAACCATCCCATCCACCTTTGTGCCGTAGCAAGGAGAAAGAAGGAAGGACTCTCGGATGCTCAAGCTTTGTCGTTGGTGCATTCTAGGTGTAATTCGTTTTATGATTTCAATGTTTAATTTATTTTCCTTTCATTTTGCTATGAACATGAGTGGCTAAACCCCTATTGGTTAGGGGTGATTTCGAAGCCATAACTATGTGTGCAAGTTGATTTGATAAATTCCAGTTATGAGTTCTTGAATCATGAATGCAATTGGCTTAACTGTGCGAGTAATAACATATTTGTGTTTGTTAATTAGGGGTCGACACTTAATTGGCTTGCATGAATATGATGCTAGAATATAAGTTTGTTTCACATAATTGTCACACACTTATATTCACAAGTAGTGAAGGTTGCTAGTCACAATCGCGTTAAGTTCAATTCCTAGCATAAGTGTCATGATGTCATAGTCACAAGTGCTTTGTCAATGCTTATAGTTTTCATTGAACGTAATGATCTTTGATTGTATCTTTATTATGATGTCATGTAAGGAACTTTTGAAGAATGCTTTGGGTTGTCGTATGATGTCATCCAATTCAATAACACAAGGAAAACTTGAGAATTAACTAGTGATGTCACGGTTAATTTGGGGCATTGTCATTCATAATTCTATGAAGGAATAACTGGAAATCGAGTCATTTGCATACTTGTCATGTGTGGAGAAAGAACCCCTAACTAGTCCATCATCCATTAAAAACCCCAAAAACGTTTCAAAATCAGTTTTACTTTGCAATCTGTTTTCTCAACTTTAATTTCGTCCAAATCAAATCCCCCTTTACTTTGAAGTCTCAATTTAGTTAGAAATTGTTTTGGTTCATGTTTTTAAGTGTTTTGAGTCAAGTTTTCAACCAATTTCGTCCAAATTAGTGTAGGTGCTCAAAACTGCCCAGAAAGTGGTTTTTAGGCAGTTTTGAGTCTTCTAGTTGCTGTTTTGAGTTTTTGTTTTGTTTTAGTGTTTTAACTTTAGTTTTTCATTCTTTGAGTCCAAATTAGTGTTTTTTAACTTTGTTTTGGAGTTCTTAGGTCAGTTTTCAAGAGTTTAGCAATCCCTCCTAATCCCCGGTTTTGAACGATCCCTACTTACATACTTTGCTACAATTGTCAGAAGAGGGTTTAATTTGTGTGCTTAATATATTTCGCATCAAATTTTTGGCGCCGTTGCCGGGGATTAGCAACTTTGCTAATCCCTTGGTTCTTTTATTTTTGTTTAGTTTGTTTTCGTTTTAGTTTCTAACTTAGTTTTATTTTCTTTGTTTGATGTTACTTTTGATATTTGCTTTAGTTCTTTTTCTTTGATTTTAGGTGCTTGAGAAGTAAGACATGGATTTTGCTAGCATTCAAGCTCAATTGGCAAATCTTACTTCTCAATTGTCGCAGATTGCTGAAAGGACCACAATACAAAATGTCCCTACATTTAGTGCGTCTTATAGGCAAGGATACCAAGCCAATCAATATCCACAAAGCGATTGGAGTGATCATTCAAACTCTATGTGGTGGGAAGCTCAACAAGTTCAACATGAAGCATATTGGCAGCCATATGAGGAGTTCTGTTCAAGACCTATGCAGCCGCCACAACCTTATATGCAATATGCTCAATCAAACTCAGGTTCGTCAATAGATTATAATCAAATTCTTAATGAATTAAACTCTTTGGTGCAGGGTTCACAAAATCAAGCTAAGGAGACTCACCAAGAAACATATTGGCAACCATATGAGGATTCATATGCACCACCACAGCCTTCCCCTCAATCTTCACATCCAAATTCAGGTATATCAAATTATTATAAGGAAGTTATTCAACAACTGAATTCTGTGGAGCAGGGCAGGGAAGCTCAACCATTTCAACAAGACGCATTTTGGCGACCAATTGAGGATTTCTATCAAGCAAAAAAGTTGGCTGAGTGGAACAGTCAATTTAGGCAGAATGCAGAATGCATGGAACAAATTCAAGAACAAATGGTTGAAGATGAGCCCATGGATGAATTGCTACTGCTCGAAGAGGAGGAGGATGCACAAGGCACGGCAAGGGAAGAACAACCCTTGCCGCAACCTCCCAATATTCCTACACCACCCCATTCAAGTAAGGTTGTTCCAAATTTAATTATTTCTAACTTTGTTCCCCCAAATGCACCCTTCCCTGGCAGGTTCATGCAATCCATGAAAGATGAGGGGAAGAAAGACATCTTGGACACCTTTCCAACAATTCACGAGGAAAAAGTGGTTGAGGAGCTTCTTGAATTCATCAAGGAGGAAATTGGAGTGGATCACACAGCCACAACCTTCAAAATGTCCAATCTGAATGAAAACATCCCTTGTGCATTTGTTGAATGTGCTGCGACTTTAAAGCCAATATTGCAGCCCATAGGTAAGCCACCAACTCAAATTCCAATTCCCACTTCAATTAATCGTGTGTTACATTCTTCATTGCAGGCACCTACTCAAATCCAATTTGGTGAAAGAGTTTACATGGATCTTAGGACAGATCTCTATTCCACTCCATACAAAGATCCAATTCTTGAATGTTTTGAGAAGCATTTCGTGGAGGATGTACTTAAGTTCTTATTGGAGCATGTAGGTAAGCCACCAACTCAAAATCCAAAGTCGTTTTTGACTAATATGTTGTTGATGTCAATGATTAGGGCACCCACTCTTGAAATTCAACCATTGCCGGAACATTTCAAGTATCATCATCCATTCAATGATCAACTCCATGCCGTGGGTTCCATTAAGGCATGATTGTGTTCTTCGTCCGGCTGCAAGACGTTAAAGAAAGCGCTACTTGGGAGGCATGTTGGAAGTATGCCCACAAAGCCACTCATTTGATGTAATAGCTTTTTGGAATACTTATTGTGTTAAACTTTTATATGTTTAATAGAAGGGCAAAGCTTATTGTTAATCACTATTTATAGTATCTTGTGTTTAAGCAATAAGGGAATCCAAGGAATGTATTTGATCTAAGAGACAAGTGATTTAAGTTAGTTAAATTAACGAGACCTTTCTCTTATGTTCATTCCTAAAACGTTCCTAGCCATAGGATTGCCAATTGGGCATTGACAATCCGCTAAGGTTAGTATGTGTTATGTCGACTCAAGCGTGAGTATGAACTAGTCTCAAGTCATTTGGTGTTGGACACTAAGGCAAACGCATAGGTGCTCGAAAGAGTAATCGAGTACACTGAACTACGATCAAACAAGAGTTCGAACATACATGTCATGTAAGAACTCAATAGTTGCAATATGCAAAGTAGTCCTTTGACCTGAGGCATCATTGATGTCTAATGGTTAGGTCCTTGATCTTTGATTATGTCAACGGCATTCCATTGGAGTGTCCACGGCATTGTTGGGGTCAAGCTATCTAGTCATGTAGGCATATGAATGTACAACAAGGGATCTCTAACCTTCCATGATGGAAGGAGAATACTCTAAGATATGATTCGAGAGTCTTTGGCCAAAGCATATGAATATGACTAAGGAAGATGTTCCAAATCTTATTCGATTGAATCATATAAAGAAGTATCACATTGGATAGTAGACATGAAACAAACTATCACTCAAACAATGTGATTAAGAGTATTGTATTAGAGAAGGACCGTATTGCATTGTAGTTGTAACTGGATAGGTTCTCCAACCACTTCTACTTAGCTTGGGTAACCATGACATGCTGCTAGGCGTCACCCATGGTTTGTGGAAGCCCTAAAGATTAGCAAACACTAATTTAAGGGAGAATTGAAATGTGGTTTCAATTCACAATCGATCGTTATGAGTAACATCGCCCACTACCTCGCTAATTGGAACCTAATGGATCGTACACCGAGTAAAGATATAAGTGAAGAAATTATATGAAATGGATAAGCAATTAAATGGTTTAATTGAAGAATGGTCAAGATTAATTAAATAGTTAATTAATTATACGAAACGTTCGTATTGGGCGTTTAAGTTAGTTTTGGGCTTCGGGGCACAAAAACGTTTTGGCCCACAAGGCCCATTATGTTTAAGATTGTATGACAACTAAAACAAAATGGGCAATTAAGCCCAAATACATTAAATGGCCGGCCATAACCTTAAGGGTAGTGAACTTGGCTTAATTGCAAGTTTGCCACTCCATTGTGAGGTGGTATAAATACATCTTTATAGCCATTTCACCCTAAGGGGTTTCTAATTGAATTTGGGTGAAACCTATTCTCTCATTACCTTAGGTGAGGAACATCTAGCAATCTTTCTTACCTAAGTCATCCATTTCATCTTCACACAATATCTTTGGTGTGGAGACTTAGAGACACCAAACTTTTGGTGTTTTGGAGAACAAATCCTCAAATCCTCAAAGAAGAAAAGGAGCACTAAAAGGGAGGAAATCACAAGGAAGATTCAAGGAGCAAGGAGGTGACTTGAAGGCCCTCCACTTGGGTGAATCCCTTGTGTAATCAAGGATGAGCTTCAAGGGTAAAGAATCTCTAAATTCTTATTCTCTTTAATTTTGTTAAAGAGTCTTATGGTTCACCATATACTAGGCTTTGAAAGTCATGGGTTTTATGAATTGTTTTTGAATGCATGCCTACTTTAAAGAGTTATTAGTTTGCATATGTATTCAAATGTTCTTACATGTTCTTAGCTAGGACAAAATTTTTCCTTCAAGTGGTATCAGAGCCTAGGCCTAGTTTATGGTGGATCCTTTTGGGTTTTGTGATTTTTCATATTTTGTGATTTAAGTGTTGTAAATGTTACAAGCTTTGTTCTTGCTTTGAATATAAATTTTACTTGAAAATTTAGCATCTCAAATGTTGTAGATGTATTTCATTAAAGCATGAATAATGGAACTAAAAGTTGGTGCCAAGTGTTTTGGGAATTTCGGCCAAATCCAAAGGGTGATTTTTTGGGTTCATGTTAGGCTTGTTAAAATGGTTTTAAAGTGCTTTTTGGAACCCCTAAGTACCCTAGGATATTAACCCTCTTTTGAGTTGTGAAAATTTGAGTTTTTGATGAAAGAAAACATCCATGGAGCTATTATGAGTTTTCATGTATGTTCTTCATATTTCTTGAAGTTCTTATCAAGAACAAAAAGTTTTGAAGTTTTGATTCAAAAGTTTTATGTTTTACATAAAGTTTTGATTATTAGTTGATGGGTGATGATTATGTCAAAGATATATATTTTTTTGAATATTAGTTAATGGATGATGTTTGTTGGTAAGAAATGATTAAATGGTTTTAATTATATCAAAGGTATATTTTCTTTTCAAACCATCCCCACTATCTTTAATCTCACCCACCAAAATCCACTTACAAAATTTTATTGTATCAAAAACTAAATATATCTATGAATGGCCGGCCACCCCTCTAGTGGGGGGCTTTTGTGCAATTAAATAAAGTTTTGATACTTTTGTGTATTTGTATTATGGCCCAAAAGTTTGTGTATTTGCAAAATGGCCCAAATAGAATGAGAACAAAAATTGTTTTGTCTCTTTAATGAGAATTGGATTTTCATTATATTTAGTTCCATTTAAATCAATTCTATGGATCCAAAAACCAATTGTTTAAAGTTGCTTTCTTAGTTAATTTAGTTAATTGAGAAAAGGGTGATTATGAACCAAAGGCCTCGATAATTGAGCTATGTGATTGGCCGATTTACATTATGAATGCTTGGGTTTTAAGTAATGTAGATATGAATGTAATTTGATTAGTTCAAGTTGTTGTAAAGGGCATAAGCCCATTATTTGTGTTGTAAAAGGGCATAAGCCCTTCTTATTATTTCATGTATTCCTCTTTGATTATATGTATGCAAATTGGAATAGTTGGGTCCAACGCCCAATAGGAAATAACGGTTTAATTGGATTAAACGCGTAACTAAAATCAACAACTATCTACCTTAAACCCAAGGTCCAACACAAGGCTCGTGTTGGATCAAATCAAACGGTTCATAATCATCCTAAAACCTAATATGACTATATAGTCCATATGAGGATGCAATGCGTTCGTTAGTAGTTCCATATAGTCTCGCTTGTTTCAACGAAACAGTGGGAGTATTATATGCTACTAAATCATATTAACTTGGACCAATAGTTATGATAGGGCCATGTTCTTTTAATATGATTAAAATGTTTTGATGTAGCCCAAAACTACTCCCTCAAACGAATATTAAGTTGATAAACGAGAGATGTTTTGAACATTTCTTCGTAGGCCTTCCACCGTGGTGGGCTCCAATCGTTTGTGACTTGTACACCGGCTTCACCCTATCATGGGGGAGTACAAAGTGCATGCTTACACTCAGGAGGAGTCCATAAACATATGATGAGGTAAGTGTAGGCAACGAGGATAGCCAACATCGTATCATCGTGAGGTTATTCTTGAACCCCTACATGAACTAAGCATGGTGGGAATAACTTAACTAAGTGCAATAATGCCAACATCGTATCATCGTGAGGCAACATTCTCTAGAGGCCAAACAAGATGGGTAATTACAAACGTTGTAAATGAGTAATGCGTTATTCTCTCATCATTATTTTTGCTAACCAACATCGTATCATCGTGAGGTGGGCTTGGTAATGGTGAGTCTCCCATACCCCGCTAAGAGTTCAATATAACTCTCGAATTCCATTGAGGGATGTGGAGTTTGCCAAAAATAGTGGGTGATACTATTTGATTCAAGACCCAATCAAGTAGATTAATCAACAATCTAATACGATTTCTGTTATGTTATGTAGTTAACGACATGCCTAAAATACTACCCACCATTATACTTGACAAAATGGCCCAAGACTTTTTCCTTGCATATCTCTCGGATGATTTCACTAAGTTTATTGTAAACTATAAAGTGAATAGATTCGATCATACTTTTAACGAGATGATTGACATGTGCTGTAAATTTGAAAGATGTTTCAAAAAGGACAGTGGGAGTAAGAATGCAAAAACAAGGAAAAGGTTTCTTAAGAAGAAGGCAAAGAAATCCAAAGGAACATGCTTTCATTGTGGAAGGGATGAACGTTGGAAGAAGAAATACAGGGTGCGCATTGCGAGCCTTATGACACGAACTTTTGAAGAGACTATTTCGGTCATAGAAAGTGCTTTTACAGTGAGCTCCAATTCCTGGATATTTGATTCAGGCGCTAGTCAACATATCTGTAATACGATGCAGGGACTAGTAGGGAGCAAGACACTGCGCAATGGGGAGATAGTTGTGCGAGTTGGGAACGGCGCCAAAATCTCTGCAAAAGCAATAGGCACCTACATGCTTAACCTACCCTCTGGGGAAGTCCTGGAACTTAAAAATTGTTTATATTTTCCTTCATGTATAAAGAATTTGATTTCTATCTCTAAGCTTTTACGAGATGGGCACTCAGTATTGTTTGACAAAATGAGTTGCACTTTATACTTGAACGGTCGTATTATCTCTCATGGTAATATGATAGAGGGACTTTTTCACCTAGAGACGAATAGTGGGATGCACTGTATTGAAAGCGGGAATACCTCAAAACCCAAAAGGGCTAGAGAAGAAGTTAACCAAGAAAGGATGTGGCATCTTAAACTTGGACATGTGAACCTTGAAAAGATTCGCAAGATGTCGAAAGACGGATATGTCCGCCCATTAGGTAATGACCAGATGGGTACTTGTGAATGCTGTTTGAAAGGGAAGATGACCAAATCTCCATTCACTGGGAAAGGAGAGCGTGCCACTGAAATTCTAGGGTTAATCCACACTGACGTATGTGGACCTATGTCTACTACGTCGAGAGGAGGCTTCTCCTACTATATCACATTCACCGACGATCACTCTCGGTTTGGCTATGTGTATCTTATGAAGTACAAGTCAGAATCCTTTGAAAGGTTCAAAGAATTTAAGAATGAAGTTGAGAAGCAAACTGGGAAACAGATAAAGATCCTAAGATCAGATCGAGGGGGTGAATATCTGAGTAATGAGTTCCTAGATTATCTCAAAGAGTGTGGAATAAAATCACAGTGGACTCCACCGGGAACTCCACAACTTAATGGAGTTTCTGAAAGGAGAAATCGAACCTTAATGAACATGGTTCGTTCTATGATGAGTTCCGCTGATCTACCAGTAACATTCTGGGGATACGCTCTATATACAGCAGCTTACTTGCTTAATAGAGTACCTTCCAAATCAGTTTCACAAACGCCCTATGAGATATGGCATGGAAGAAAGCCAAGTCTTAATCACATTAAGATTTGGGGTTGTGAAGCATATGTCAAGAAGCTTGAAGCTACTAAGCTTGAAGCGAGATCAGAAAGGTGCTATTTTGTGGGATATCCTAGAGAAACTATGGGATATGAGTTCTACCATCCTGACGACCAGAAAGTCTTTGTCGCCAGAACTGCTAAGTTTCTAGAGGACGAATTTGTTCTCAAAGAAACTATAAGTAAAACGATGGAAATTAATGAGATTAATGATGAACCACAAACAAGCACTCGACATGTTGACAACCCTGTTCCTGAACCCCTAGCTCCACGTAGATCTGAACGGGTCAATAAGCCACCTAGGAGGTATGGCTTAGACAATGACTTTGCAGAATTGCACCTTCTAGGTGACAATGACACAAAGGAGGACCCTAGAGACTACAATGAAGCAATGTCCGACATTGATTCAAAGAGATGGCATGAGGCCATGAAATCCGAGATGGATTCCATGTATCAAAATCAAGTCTGGACTCTTGTAGACCCTCCAGAAGGTATAGTACCTGTTGGAAATAAATGGGCATTCAAGAGGAAGATAGGCGTTGATGGGAACGTGGAGACTTATAAGGCTAGACTAGTAGCCAAGGGTTACAGGCAACGAGAAGGGATTGACTATGAAGAAACTTTCTCTCCTGTAGCCATGATTAAGTCCATTCGGATTTTACTTGCTATAGCTGCGTACCATGATTATGAAATCTGGCAAATGGACGTGAAGACAGCCTTTCTGAACGGCTACCTAGAGGAAGAGCTTTATATGGCTCAACCCGAAGGTTTCGTGTCCAAGTCTGAAAAGACTAAGGTATGCAAGCTTCAGAGGTCCATTTATGGACTTAAGCAAGCCTCCAGGAGCTGGAACATTCGTTTTGATACTGAAATCAAATCGTTTGGTTTTACTCAAAACGAAGACGACAATTGTGTTTATCAAAAAGTCGTTGGGGAAGCAGTTGTATTCCTAGTGTTATATGTAGATGACATATGGACAAGGCCTGATATCGCATATGCTGTGAGCATTACTAGTCGATATCAATCTAACCCAGGATCAGAACACTGGGCAGCTGTCAAGACGGTCCTTAAGTACTTAAGAAGAACTAAGGACATGTTCCTCGTTTATGGAGGAGCATCAGAGTTGCGAGTGGAAGGTTATACAGACGCAGATTTCCAATCTGACGTCGATGATAGAAGTTCCAACTCCGGATATGTATTCACTCTGAATGGTGGGGCTGTCAGCTGGAAAAGCAAGAAACAAAGTGTAATTGCTGATTCCACGACAGAGGCTGAATATGTCGCTGCAGCTGAAGCCGGCAAAGAAGCGTTCTGGATGCAAAAGTTCATCACTGAACTTGGAGTGGTTCCAACCATTACGTCACCAGTAACTTTGTACTGTGATAATAATGGGGCGATAGCTCAAGCCAAGGAACCCAGGGCACATCAAAAGAACAAGCATTTTGATAGGCGCTTCAATATCATTAGAAGATATGCTGCCGAGGGGAAAGTAAACATCCTCAAAGTTGCTTCGGCCGATAACGTAGCAGATCCACTAACGAAGCCAATGTCTCAAATCCAACTTGACCGCCATATGGAAAAGATGGGTATTAGATACATGGGAGGATGGCTTTGAGTGCAAGTGGGAGATTGTTGGAAGTATGCCCACAAAGCCACTCATTTGATGTAATAGCTTTTTGGAATACTTATTGTGTTAAACTTTTATATGTTTAATAGAAGGGCAAAGCTTATTGTTAATCACTATTTATAGTATCTTGTGTTTAAGCAATAAGGGAATCCAAGGAATGTATTTGATCTAAGAGACAAGTGATTTAAGTTAGTTAAATTAACGAGACCTTTCTCTTATGTTCATTCCTAAAACGTTCCTAGCCATAGGATTGCCAATTGGGCATTGACAATCCGCTAAGGTTAGTATGTGTTATGTCGACTCAAGCGTGAGTATGAACTAGTCTCAAGTCATTTGGTGTTGGACACTAAGGCAAACGCATAGGTGCTCGAAAGAGTAATCGAGTACACTGAACTACGATCAAACAAGAGTTCGAACATACATGTCATGTAAGAACTCAATAGTTGCAATATGCAAAGTAGTCCTTTGACCTGAGGCATCATTGATGTCTAATGGTTAGGTCCTTGATCTTTGATTATGTCAACGGCATTCCATTGGAGTGTCCACGGCATTGTTGGGGTCAAGCTATCTAGTCATGTAGGCATATGAATGTACAACAAGGGATCTCTAACCTTCCATGATGGAAGGAGAATACTCTAAGATATGATTCGAGAGTCTTTGGCCAAAGCATATGAATATGACTAAGGAAGATGTTCCAAATCTTATTCGATTGAATCATATAAAGAAGTATCACATTGGATAGTAGACATGAAACAAACTATCACTCAAACAATGTGATTAAGAGTATTGTATTAGAGAAGGACCGTATTGCATTGTAGTTGTAACTGGATAGGTTCTCCAACCACTTCTACTTAGCTTGGGTAACCATGACATGCTGCTAGGCGTCACCCATGGTTTGTGGAAGCCCTAAAGATTAGCAAACACTAATTTAAGGGAGAATTGAAATGTGGTTTCAATTCACAATCGATCGTTATGAGTAACATCGCCCACTACCTCGCTAATTGGAACCTAATGGATCGTACACCGAGTAAAGATATAAGTGAAGAAATTATATGAAATGGATAAGCAATTAAATGGTTTAATTGAAGAATGGTCAAGATTAATTAAATAGTTAATTAATTATACGAAACGTTCGTATTGGGCGTTTAAGTTAGTTTTGGGCTTCGGGGCACAAAAACGTTTTGGCCCACAAGGCCCATTATGTTTAAGATTGTATGACAACTAAAACAAAATGGGCAATTAAGCCCAAATACATTAAATGGCCGGCCATAACCTTAAGGGTAGTGAACTTGGCTTAATTGCAAGTTTGCCACTCCATTGTGAGGTGGTATAAATACATCTTTATAGCCATTTCACCCTAAGGGGTTTCTAATTGAATTTGGGTGAAACCTATTCTCTCATTACCTTAGGTGAGGAACATCTAGCAATCTTTCTTACCTAAGTCATCCATTTCATCTTCACACAATATCTTTGGTGTGGAGACTTAGAGACACCAAACTTTTGGTGTTTTGGAGAACAAATCCTCAAATCCTCAAAGAAGAAAAGGAGCACTAAAAGGGAGGAAATCACAAGGAAGATTCAAGGAGCAAGGAGGTGACTTGAAGGCCCTCCACTTGGGTGAATCCCTTGTGTAATCAAGGATGAGCTTCAAGGGTAAAGAATCTCTAAATTCTTATTCTCTTTAATTTTGTTAAAGAGTCTTATGGTTCACCATATACTAGGCTTTGAAAGTCATGGGTTTTATGAATTGTTTTTGAATGCATGCCTACTTTAAAGAGTTATTAGTTTGCATATGTATTCAAATGTTCTTACATGTTCTTAGCTAGGACAAAATTTTTCCTTCAAGGCAACCCATGCATTTCAACAAAGGAAGCCCTAGGAATCACTCCAATTCCAGATTTGCGTTCCTAAAACCCTTCTCTTTGTTGATTCTTTCTAATCTGCCCAGTTTTGTTTTAATTTGCTGTTTGCTTATTTCTTTTTGTTTGGTGTGATTTTTTTTTTTTGCTTAAAACATTGAGGACAATGTTTGATTTAAGTGTGGGGGGGTAACCAAAGTGTTTTGATGCAAATTCGAAGGGTTTTCTCACTCATATTTCCTAAATGTTGTTTTTCACTGTTTTTAAGCCTTTTTAAACTGTTTTGGTGTGTTTTAGTGTATTTTGAGTCAAAAATCCGAAAATCCCATAAAAATTTGAAAAATTGTTTTAAAAAACCCAAAAAGAGTTGTCTTTGTGTGTTTGTTTGTGTCTTAGGGTACCTTCCAACACAATGATGAGGATTTGGTTTTTAAATACATGGCTGTTAAAGAGAGTGGTTAACATGGATGAAAGTTTGATTTACTCTATGTTTATGCTTGGTTGTGGTTATAACTTATGAATTCACATGCAATCATAAAAGAAAAAATCAGTTTTTGTAACATGCTTGAAGGAAGGAACTCAAATTAACGCTACAACCTTGTGAGACTTGAGCCTAAACGTTTATTTGGAGAGTTAAAATCTGTGCATTCTTTGTTTTCTAAAATCGTTGCATGATCTCATTATTCTTTGCTTGGTTGCTACTTAGAAGGCGTTTCATCATTTAGTTCCAAACACTAGAAGTCATGCCCATTTCATTCAAAGCATGGTATTGATTAGCATAACACATATTCAAGATGAAGTTGTGTAGTGACCACCACTTTAGCCAAAAAGCCGTGTGCCCTACTCCATTATATGTTTAGGTGTTAACCCCATTGAGCCTTGTTTAGCCTTTTCTTTGTTAACCCACATTACCCTCACCTAGCCTAGATTAGGACTATCCATACCCTCGTTCTTAAAGTGTAGTAAGCATGATTCAAATGGAATTCCTTTATGGCAGAAACCAAGTGTGGGGGAAGTTTTTATTTTGAGAATTATGTGCCATAAGCACGGGTAGAAAGAAAAGAAAAGAAAAATTCGTGAAAAAAAAAAAAAGAAAAAAAAAAGAAAAGTATGAAAAGAGTTGAACAACATGAGAAAAAGAGTTCCAAGGTGTTGTTTGTTGAAGAAAGGGTCCAAAAAGTTGAATTCGGCCCCAAGAAGTTGTTTAAAGTCTTCCCCTTGTGTTTTTAAGTTAATTTCTGCAAACTAAGTGAATTCTAAGTCTTAATTTCATTACTTTGCTTACTAATGCTTGAAGAACGTTTGTTTTCCCTATCCTTTCTTTGTTAACCAATACCCCAAGCCCCGTTGCAACCCTTAAACTTCTATCTCGAGTGTTATGCGTTTCAATTTGTTGAGTTTGAATTTGGTATGAGCATATGGTGTCATTGGTTCTCGCATCTAAGTAGTAGCATTCCATTCATGAGATCATATCTAAACATGCCTATTAACTCCGGAAATTGCGTTCTTTGTGATACATATATGTGAGCATTCGTTTTTATATCTACATCAATTCTCTCACATATAACTAGTATAGGGTGTGTAGTTAGAAAATCTGAGTGAAAATAGAGTGCAAATCTATTAAGGATTGAGGGAATTCTCTAAGGCATGTTACTACATTCAAAACATTGTTTTAATTGGTTAATTGTGAACTAGTAAGTAGTGACTATGATTAAGCATGTGCTTAAGTGTTAAATTGACTCAAATCTGTGGGAATGATAATCTTTAACATGTCATGTTTCATTGGAAATCCCTGAGACGAATGTTGGAAGGTTTAGATTATATGTTTTGTTTCTTTTGTTTGTTTGTTTTGCTCGAGGACTAGCAAAAGATAAGTGTGGGGGAATTTGATAGGAGCATATTTAGGCGACTTAACTAGCTTATTCTTGTGCATTTATGCTATTATTTCTTAGTTAATGTCGCATTACAACTCAATTTCGTGTGTTTGTAGGACCTATGGGGTAAAGTATCAAGAAAGGGCATTTTGGTGCATTTTGGAGCAATTTTGGACACTATGTGGATAGCTTACATTTGGGCTAACATGGATGGACGAATTTTGACTTCAAGAGGCTAGAAATGTGATAAGAAGAAGGAATAAGCTTGTCACTAGCCGTCCTACCTTGTCTCCTAGCCGTCCTAGCTTGTCTCCTAGCCGTCCTACCTTGTCTCCTAGCCGTCCTACCTTGTCTCCTAGCCGTCCTAGCTTGTCACTAGCCGTCCTACCTTGTCTCCTAGCCGTCCTAGCTTGTCACTAGCCGTCCTACCTTGTCACTAGCCGTCCTACCTTGTCTCCTAGCCGTCCTACCTTGTCTCCTACCTTGTCCAAGCCGTCCTAGCTTGTCACAAGCCGTCCTACCTTGTCTCCTAGCCGTCCTACCTTGTCTCCTACCTTGTCCAAGCTACACACTTGTATCCCTTAAGTGTTTCATCTATATATATCCTTGTAATCTTGAAAGGGGATCACTCATATTCACCCAATTTTCGTCCATTCATCTAGCCACACCACTCTACACATCCTAAAATCCTAAAACACATCCCAACCATCCCATCCACCTTTGTGCCGTAGCAAGGAGAAAGAAGGAAGGACTCTCGGATGCTCAAGCTTTGTCGTTGGTGCATTCTAGGTGTAATTCGTTTTATGATTTCAATTAATTTATTTTCCTTTCATTTTGCTATGAACATGAGTGGCTAAACCCCTATTGGTTAGGGGTGATTTCGAAGCCATAACTATGTGTGCAAGTTGATTTGATAAATTCCAGTTATGAGTTCTTGAATCATGAATGCAATTGGCTTAACTGTGCGAGTAATAACATATTTGTGTTTGTTAATTAGGGGTCGACACTTAATTGGCTTGCATGAATATGATGCTAGAATATAAGTTTGTTTCACATAATTGTCACACACTTATATTCACAAGTAGTGAAGGTTGCTAGTCACAATCGCGTTAAGTTCAATTCCTAGCATAAGTGTCATGATGTCATAGTCACAAGTGCTTTGTCAATGCTTATAGTTTTCATTGAACGTAATGATCTTTGATTGTATCTTTATTATGATGTCATGTAAGGAACTTTTGAAGAATGCTTTGGGTTGTCGTATGATGTCATCCAATTCAATAACACAAGGAAAACTTGAGAATTAACTAGTGATGTCACGGTTAATTTGGGGCATTGTCATTCATAATTCTATGAAGGAATAACTGGAAATCGAGTCATTTGCATACTTGTCATGTGTGGAGAAAGAACCCCTAACTAGTCCATCATCCATTAAAAACCCCAAAAACGTTTCAAAATCAGTTTTACTTTGCAATCTGTTTTCTCAACTTTAATTTCGTCCAAATCAAATCCCCCTTTACTTTGAAGTCTCAATTTAGTTAGAAATTGTTTTGGTTCATGTTTTTAAGTGTTTTGAGTCAAGTTTTCAACCAATTTCGTCCAAATTAGTGTAGGTGCTCAAAACTGCCCAGAAAGTGGTTTTTAGGCAGTTTTGAGTCTTCTAGTTGCTGTTTTGAGTTTTTGTTTTGTTTTAGTGTTTTAACTTTAGTTTTTCATTCTTTGAGTCCAAATTAGTGTTTTTTAACTTTGTTTTGGAGTTCTTAGGTCAGTTTTCAAGAGTTTAGCAATCCCTCCTAATCCCCGGTTTTGAACGATCCCTACTTACATACTTTGCTACAATTGTCAGAAGAGGGTTTAATTTGTGTGCTTAATATATTTCGCATCAAAGATCTTTAGGTCTTCAATTTCGTCCATTCCTTTTGCTCCAAGCATATGCTATCCATTCCAAGCCCAATTTTGCTCCAAAATGCACCTTTTTGCTTCCTTAGCCATATGAACCTAGAAACACACGAAAATGGCATAAAGGACTAAAATAACTAAAGAAACACAACGTAAATGCATGAGAACAAGCCAATTAAGTCGCATAAATATGCTCCTATCAATTACTTAGTTTAGGAAAGGAATTAACTCTAAATCTTTCAAGAATAGGAAACACACAATCAGAAATTGAAGGGAAAAAAGAAGGTGACTTGCGGCAAAGATTTGTAAGAAAGGGAATGTCATTTATTTTCTGAAATTAGGCAAGGACTTAGGAATATAAAAGGGTATGTGAGTTATGGCTGAGCTTTTCTCTTTGTAATTATATGTGAATTCATAAGCTATAACCATAACCAAGCATAAACCAAAGCATAAATCAACTTCCAGCCATGTTTACAACATTCTTTAATAGTCATGTAATTTAAAACCAAATCCTCATCATTGTGTTGGAAGGTAACCTAAGACACAAACAAACACACAAAAACAACTTTAAAACAACTCTTTTTGGGTTTTTCAAAACTGTTTTGCAATATTTTTGTAAATTTTCGGATTTTTTGAACAAAAGACATGGAAACACTTCAAAACACTCTAAAAACACTTAAAAACAGTGAGAAACAACATTATAAGTGATAGGTGATAAAATCCCACGAAAATCATGTAAAATCATGCAAAAACAATTGTTTACCCCCCAAACTTAAATCAAACATTGTCCTCAATGTTTCAAACAAAGACTCACATTCAAACAAACATTATAAACTAGCTATCATGACAAAATAAACATAGTAAAGAGATAGAGATTAAGGAACGCAAATCTGATTGTTTTGGCATGAATTGGTGAATTTCCCAAATCTTCTCTAGTTGAATGCATGGGTTGCCTCCCAAGAAGCGCTTGCTTTAACGTCGTGCAGCCGGACGACATTCTTCTTATCCTCACTTAGAGCCCACGGCATGGAGGGTATTGTCCTCCACAATCTGCCCTTCAACATTTGCATAATAGGGCTTCAAACGATGACCATTCACCTTGAATTCTTGGCCATTCCTCAAGCTTTGGATTTGAACTGCGCCATATGGAAAAACATTAGTAACGACAAAAGGTCCAATCCACTTAGAACGTAACTTACCAGGAAATAAACGAAGGCGAGAATTAAAAAGTAAAACTTTTTGCCCTATGGAGAATGTTTTGCTTCGGATCATCTTGTCATGAAAAGCTTTGGTCTTGTCCTTGTAAATGCAAGCATTCTCATATGCTTCACACCTAAGCTCCTCAAGTTCATTCAATTGCAACTTTCTATGCATTCTAGTCGCATCTATGTCCATGTTGAATGTCTTGATTGCCCAATGAGCCTTGTGTGCTAACTCCACGGGGAGATGACAAGGCTTGCCATAAACTAGCTGAAAAGGAGACATGCCTATGGGTGTCTTGTAAGCCGTTCTATAAACCCATAATGCATCCTTCAAATGCACACTCCAATGTTTTCTTGTTGGTCCAACGGTCTTCTCCAAGATTTGTTTGATTTCTCTATTAGACACCTCGGCTTGGCCATTGGTTTGGGGATGGTAAGGTGTTGAAACCTTATGTGTGACTTGATACTTCTTGAGCAATGCTTCTATGGTACGATTGCAAAAGTGAGACCCTCCATCACTAATAAACACTCGAGGCATCCCAAATCTAGCAAAAATGTTAGTCTTTATAAAATCTGCAACAACTCTAGAATCATTAGTACGGGTGGCCTTGGCTTCCACCCACTTTGAGACATAATCCACCGCAAGCAAAATATAAGTAAAACCAAACGAAGATGGGAAAGGGCCCATGAAATCAATGCCCCAAACATAAAAAATTTCAACATTAAAGATGGGTGTTTGCGACATTTGGTCCCTTGCACCTATATTTCCCATTCGTTGGCAACAATCACAAGTTAAACAAAATGTTCTAGCATCTTTAAAGATTGTTGGCCAATAAAAACCACATTCTAACACTTTAAGGGCAGTGCGTTGTGTGCCAAAATGTCCACCATAAGCACAAGTGTGACAAAAGGTTAGAATAGAATTAAACTCACAATCATGCACACAACGATGCACAATCTGATCTACACAAAACTTCCACAAATATGGGTCATCCCATACATAAAACCGTGCATCTTTCTTTAATTTATCACGTTGATGCCTAGCTAGGGTACTTGGAACACGTTTTGACACCAAAAAGTTCACCAAATCGGCATACCAAGGTTCACATACCTTAATGGACAACAATTGCTCATCATGGAAAGTCTTTTGGATGGGTAAAGAGTCCTCATTACACACCAAACGACTTAGATGATCAGCAACCACGTTCTCACTCCCTTTCTTGTCTCGAATTTCAATGTCAAACTCTTGGAGAAGAAGCATCCATCTAATGAGCCTTGGTTTAGACTCATTTTTAGTGAATAAGTACCTAAGAGCTGCATGGTCAGAATATACAATCACTTTAGTGCCAAGTAAATATGAACGAAACTTATCTAAAGCAAACACAACGGCAAGAAGTTCTTTTTTAGTGGTAGATTAGTTTAATTGAGCATCATTTAGGGTCCTAGAAGCATAATATATGGCGTGGGGTTGCTTATTCTTCCTTTGACCCAAAACAGCCCCTATTGCATAATCGGATGCATCACACATTAGCTTAAAAGGCAACGTCCAATCTGGTGGAAGGATTATGGGTGCCGTGGTAAGCATGTCCTTGAGATGCTTAAATGCCTTCTCACACTCCTCGTTGAACTCAAACGCCACTTCTTTTTGTATGAGACGGCATAGGGGTTGTGCAATCTTGGAAAAATCCTTGATAAATCACCTATAGAATCCTGCATGGCCAAGAAAAGAACGAACCTCTCTAACCGAAGTAGGAGAGGGTAAGTAATGTACAAGATCTATTTTAGACTTATCAAATTCAATTCCTTTTTCAGAGATGATATGACCCAAAACTATGCCTTGTTTAACCATAAAATGACATTTTTCCCAATTCAAAACAAGGTTAGTTTCCATGCATCTTTTCAAGATTAAAGTAAGATTATGCAAATAATCATCAAATGAGTCTCCAAACACACTAAAGTCGTCCATAAATACTTCAATTATCTTTTCAACATAATCTGAGAATATACTTACCATGCATCGTTGGAAAGTGGCCGATGCATTGCAAAAACCAAATGGCATACGACGATATGCAAAAATACCAAATGGACAAGTAAAGGTGGTCTTTTCTTGATCATCCGGTGCTATGACAATTTGATTATAACCCGAATAACCATCAAGAAAGCAATAAAAGGAATGACTGGCTAACCTTTTAAGCATTTGATCGATGAATGGCAAAGGAAAGTGATCTTTCCTTGTTGCGGCATTTAGCTTCCTATAGTCAATGCACACTCTCCAACCAGTGTTAATGTGTGTAGGCACAAGTTCATCTTCTTCATTCTTCACCACCGTGACTTCGGACTTCTTGGGAACTACTTGGACCTGTGAAACCCAACAACTATCCGAGATAGGATAAATGACGCCACAATCAACCAATTTGATGATTTCCTTCTTCACTACTTCCATCATTGGTGGGTTGAGTCGACGTTGGGCTTCCCTTGATGGTTTGGCGCCTTCTTCCATGAGAATTCGATGCATGCATATGGTAGGATTTATGCCCTTGATATCGGCCAAAGTCCACCCAATGGCCGTCTTGTGTTCTTTGAGAACTCTCACCAATTTCTCCTCCTCTTGTGCCGTGAGTGATGATGCCACAATGACGGGCAATGTGTCTTGCTCGCCCAAAAACACATACTTCAAGTGATTTGGCAACGGTTTGAGCTCAAGGGTAGGTGGTTGTTCTATAGAAGGAAGCAACTTGTTAGTTGAAATTGGAATTGAAATTGGACTAGGGGACTTACCTTGGAGCCGTGGCAATGACTCTAGGGCTGCCATGGTCTCAATTACCTCCTCATTAAAGGCCACGGCATGGGTGTTCAATTGTGTGCCGTGGGTTGCTTTGGTGGTATCCATGTGATCCTTCACTTCTATGCCATTTGTAATGACCGTTTCAAGTGCATCTCCATGTAATTTATCAAGGTGTGCCTGCGCCAAAGAATCAAGAATATCAATAGAGAAACATGAGTGATCATCATTAGGAAATCTCATAGTTTCAGAAATATTAAAATCAATCACTTCCCCATCGAATTCCATTGTTAAAGTGCCTTTAAACACGTCGATCTTAGTTCGGGCCGTCTTCATGAATGGCCTCCCAAGAAGAATCGGCAAAGATGGAGCATGGCTAGTTTCTTCCATTTCAAGGACGTAGAAATCCGTCGGAAAGATCAAATTATTCACCTGCACTAAGACATCTTCCAATACGCCCTTTGGATAGGCATTAGATCTATCGGCCAACTGAATAATCACAACATCAATTTTCAATTCACCAAGGTTCATTGAAGCATAAATAGAGTATGGCATGACGTTAATTGAAGCTCCTAAGTCTAACATAGCATGTTCGAACTTAGTTTGACCAATAATACAAGGAATAGTAAAGCTACCTGGATCTTTGCACTTTGGTGGTAACTTCCTTTGTAAAACAGCGGAAACGTTTTCACTTACCCTTACTACCTCTTTATTTGAAGCCCTCTTCCTTGTAGTGCATAATTCCTTCAAGAACTTGGCGTATTTGGGCACTTGCTTTATGGCATCTAGGAGCGAGATATTGACTTGAACTCTCCTAAACGTCTCAAGAATGTCCTTCTCATGCTCCTCCTTCTTTGTTTGCAAAAATTTGTGAGGAAAAGGAACATTGGGTGGAACGGGGTTAGAATTATTCGAATTTGAGCCCAACTTACCTTTGGTGGCCGAATAGGATGGGATGGATGATGTTTGGTCCTTAGGTGGTTGTGTCCTTGCCGTGGGCTTGCTTGCAGCCTCCTCTTCATGTTGCAATGTCTCTTCTTTATTAGGACTTGTTGATGCGAACTAAGTAAGCACACAAATTAAAACCCTCTTGTGACAATTGTAGTATAGGAATAAGTAGGGATCGTTCTTAACCGGGGATTAGGAGGGATTGCAAAATCACTTGGAAACTGACTCAAAAACATAAAATAAAGTTTGAAACACTAAACTAGACTTAAAGAATGCAAAACTAACAATAAAAACACTCAAACAAATCAAAAGACTCAAAACAGCCCCAAAACACTCAAAACTGCCTTAAAATCACTTTCTGGGCAGTTTTGAGCACTTTGACAACTTTGGACGAAATTGGGTAATAGAATGAATCAAAATGCTTAAAAACACAAACTAAGACACTTTCTAACTAAATTGGACACTAAAGTAAAGGAGGATTGAGTTTTTGACGAAATTAATTAAAATGCACAGATTGTAAATTAGGCAGATTCTAAATATAAATTTGATGAAAATATGGATGATGGAATAGCTAAGGGGTTTTTTCTCCACACATGTCACACTTGCATACACTTTGATTTTCAGTTGTTCTTCCAATAAATTATAAATACTCAACGCCCCAAATTAACCGTGAATTGCACTAATTAACCCTCAGTTTTTCCACAAGTTATTAAGTTGGATGATTGCATACGACAACCCAAAACATTCCCTACAAGTTCCCTACATGAATTGCATAATAGAGATACAAGCAAGAATCATTAAGTTCTATGAAAAACATAAGCATTGACGAAGCATTCGTTACTATGAATTGCATGAAACTTATGCTAAGAATTCATTCAACGCGATCGTTTTCAAGCGACCTTCACTACTTGTGATTATAAGATTGTAACTATTAGGTGAAACTCCCTCATAATCTAGCATCATATTCATGCATGAAAACTAAGCGTGCACTCTCAATCAACATACACAAATAAGTTATCAATCAAATAGATGAACGAATTGAATCCACAACTTATGAAATAACAACTGAATGTAATCAAATCATAGTGCAAGGATGTACATGGTTTCGAATCCCCCCCTAACCAAGGGGGTTTAGTTCCTCATACTCACAAAAAGAGAATTACAAATGAATTTAAACATAAGCACAAAGGATTGATTACACCTAGAACGCCCAACGAATCCACGTGAATTGGTGTGCGTCGAAGCTCCTCTTTCCTCTTCTCCTTTCTGCGGCAGATTGGGTTTTGGATGATTTTGGGATGAGTTTCTGGGTTAGGGATGGTTTTATGGTGGTTTAATGATGCGGCAAGGTTATGTGGTTGTGTAGGAAGGTTTGTAAGGTGGTGGAGAGTGGTGGAGATGGCACGGCAAGGCTTGGAAAATATGTGGAAGTGGCTGCACGGTTTTGGGGAGAATGGTGGCTGAATGAAATTAGGGTGAAATTAGGTTATTTGAATTATCTCCCCTCCTCTTTGGTTTATTAGGGTTTTTATTATATATGGAGGGGGCCACGGCTTAGGATAGAATATTAGGGTGAATGGCAGATTTGCGGCTAGGTTTGGAGAAAAGGGTTATGGGATGCACGGCCAAAGTGGATGTATTTGGATGCAATGGCTGTTTTGTTTTATTATAAAAATGAAAATAAAATGGAAGGCTACGGATTAAAGGGGAGGATATGGAAAGGTGCGGCTAAGTATGTAAAACCTAGGGTTTTAAATATGTTTGGTTCCTAGCTTATTTTTATTAACGAAAATAAATTCAAAGGCTTCTAGAATTAGGAAATAAAATCAGAAATTAAAGAGGGAAAGATTAAAGGGTGTGGCTAGGGCCTTGGTTTTGTGTCCTAAAGTGCTTACAAGGCCTTCAAAGTAGCTAGAAAATACGGACGTTTAAGTTTAGGAAAGGTTACCAAAACGGGAAACTTAGGGTTAACTTTCCTACTTCAAGTAGGAAACCTTATTTGAGTAGGATTCCTCGTTTTGGTAAGAATTCATCGTTGGAGTAGGAATTCGTCGTTTCTTCAAATCTTCAACTCATTCATTCCTCTTTCGCTCCAAAATACTCCAATTTGCATCTTCTTGCACACTTTGGCCTTATAATCTGAAAATACACAAAAGTAGCCTTAAACACTAAAATAGCTAAGTAAACACAACATAAATGCACGAGAACAAGCTAATTGAGTCGCATGAATATGCTCCTATCAAATTCCCCCACACTTAACTTTTGCTAGTCCTCGAGCAAAACAAAACAACTAAAGTAAACAAGACGAAACAAAACAAACAAACAAAACCTAAACCTTCCAACGATTGCCTCAGGGATTTCCAATGAAACATGACATGTCAAAGATCATTACTCACATAGTTTTTAGTCTTCCTTTCCCTCAAGCACATACTTAATCATGGTCACCATTCACTAATTCGCATTTAATCAATTAAAACACATTTTGAATGTAGTAACATGCCTTAGAGAATTCCCTCAATTCCTCACTAGTTATGCACTCAATTTTCACTCAGATTTTCTGACTACACACCCTACACTAGTTATATGTGAGAAGATTGATGTAAACATGAAAGACTAGTACTCACATATGTTATAACAAAGAACGCAATTTCTGGAGTAATTAAACGTGTTTAGATATGATCTCATGAATGGGATGCTACTACTTAGATGCGAGAACCAGTGACACCATATACTCATACCAAATTCAAACTCCACAATTGAAATGCACAACACTCAAGATAGAAGTCAAGGGTTGTAACGGGGCTTGGGGTATTGGCTCACAAGGAAAGGTAGGGATAAACAAAAGTTCTTTAAGCAATAGTAAGTAAAGTAATGAAATTATGACCTAGAATTCCCTTAGGATGCAGAAATCAACTTTTAGACAAACATGGGAGATTCAAACAACTCTTAGGGCCTAATTCATTGTTTTGGGCCCTTACTTCAACAAACAATACTTTTCAACTCTTTTTCACTTCTTTTTCTTTCTTTCTTCTTTTCTTTTTGTTTTTTTTTTTTTTTTTTTTTTTTTTTTGCACTAGCCGTGCCTATGGCACATAACTCACATCAATAATCCTTCCCCCACACTTATTTTCTGCAACACAGTAATCAAAAGGAATTCATTCATGCTTACTATACTTCAAGAACAAGGGTACGGATGGTCCTAATCTAGGCTAGGTGAGGATGATATGGGTTAACAAAGAACATGGCTAACACGGCTCAAAGGGGGTTAAACTTAAACACAAAATGAGTGAAGGGCACACGGCTATTTGGCTTTGATGGTGGTCACTACACAACTTCATCCTGAATATGTGGTATGCAAATCAATAACATGCTTTGAATGAAATGGGCATGAGTTCTAGCATTTGGAACTAAGTGATGAAACGCCTTCTAAGTAGTAACCAAGCAATGAATAATGAGATCATGCAACGACTTAGAAAACATTAATGCACAGATTTTAACTCTCCAAATAACGTTTAGGCTCAAGTCTCACAGGGATGTAGCGTTTGTTTGAGTTCCTTCCTTCAAGCATGTTACAAAAACTGATTTTTATCATTTGTGATTACATGTGAATTCGTAAACTATAACTACAAACAAGCATAAACCAAAGAGTATATCAAACGTCCATCCATGTTTGTAACTTTCTTTAACCATCATGCAATTAAAAACCAAATCCTCATCATTGCATTGGAAGGTGACCTACGACACAAACAAACACCCAAAAACAACTCTTTTTGGGTTTTTCAAAACAATTTTTCAAATTTTTATGGTATTTTCGGATTTTTAAGTCAACACACACTAAAACACTCTAAAATAGCTTAAAAACACATAAAAACAGTGGGAAACAAGTTTAGACATGTTAGGTGGTAAAACCCTACGAATTTCATGCACAAATATCTCAAAACAGAATGTTACCCCCCCCACACTTAAACTAAACATTGTCCTCAATGTTTTAGACACAATTAAAAACATAATACACATAACATAAAATAAGCAACAAAGGAAAGGGTTTAGGGATGCAAATCTGAGTGTGGAGCGATTCCCGAGTTCTTCCTTTGTTGTTTGCATGGGTTGCCTCCCACGAAGCGCTTGCTTTAACGTCTTCCAGCCGGACGAGACCTTATTCACTCTTTACTAGAGCCCACGGCTTCCAAGGGTATGTCATCCACGGCATGCTCCACAAAGGTGTCATAATAGGGCTTCAAACGATGCCCGTTCACCTTGAATTCATGTCCCGTTTTCAAGCTTTGGATTTGGACTGCACCATGAACAAAAACATTAGTAATAACAAATGGTCCAATCCACTTAGAACGTAACTTACCAGGAAACAAACGTAAACGGGAATTGAACAATAGCACTTTCTGCCCAATTGAGAATAATTTCCCACGGATCATGTTGTCATGGAAAGCTTTGGTCTTTTGCTTGTAAATGCTTGCATTATCATACGCCTCATGCCTTATCTCATCAAGCTCATTTAATTGCCATCTCCTTTGACTTCCTGCTTCATCGAGGTTCATGTTAAACTTCTTGATGGCCCAAAGTGCTTTGTGCTCCAATTCAACAGGAAGATGGCACGCCTTGCCATAGACAAGTCGGAAGGGGGACATCCCAATGGGGGTTTTGTACGCCGTACGATACGCCCAAAGTGCATCATCTAACCGTAAGCTCCAATCCTTCCTTGTTGGCCCAACAGTCTTCTCAAGTATTTGCTTGATCTCTCGGTTGGAAACCTCGGCTTGGCCATTCGTTTGAGGATGGTAAGGTGTAGAAACCTTATGGGTGACATGGTATTTCCTTAATAACGCTTCAATGGTCCGATTGCAAAAGTGTGACCCTCCATCACTAATGATCACTCGTGGCATTCCAAACCTTGCAAAAATGTTAGTTCTAATAAACTCTGCAACCACTTTAGAATCATTAGTCCTGGTGGCCTTGGCTTTCACCCATTTTGACACATAATCAACTGCAAGCAAAATATACATGAAACCATACGATGAAGGGAAGGGACCCATAAAATCAATACCCCAAACATAAAAAATTTCAACATTTAGGATAGAAACCTGCGGCATTTGGTCCTTTGCACTAATGCCACCCATTCTTTGGCATTTATCACATGTTAAGCAAAATGTTCTAGCATCCTTAAAAATACTAGGCCAATAAAATCCACATTGTAACACTTTGAGAGCCGTGCGTTGTGTGCCAAAGTGCCCTCCACATGCATATGTATGACAAAAACTCAAGATTGAATGACATTCAGAATCATGCACACAACGACGTATAATCTGATCGGGACAAAATTTCCATAAGTATGGATCATCCCACACATAAAACCGTGCATCATGCCTAAGTTTGTCACGTTGGTGCCTATTGAACTCACTTGGAATACGTTTTGACACCAAAAAATTAACTATATCGGCATACCAAGGTGTACTAACCTTTATGGACAGCAATTGTTCATTGGGGAATGTCTCTGCAATGGGTAGGGACTCCTCATTATGCACCATTTGGCTTAGGTGGTCAGCCACCACATTCTCCACGCCCTTCTTATCCCGAATCTCAATGTCAAACTCTTGTAAGAGCAAAAGCCATCGAATTAGTCTAGGCTTGGCCTCCTTCTTCGTGAGCAAATACTTGAGAGCTGTATGATCAGTAAAAATAATAACTTTAGTCCCAAGTAAGTATGACCGAAACTTATCTAATGCAAATACCACAGCAAGTAATTCTTTTTCAGTTGTTGAATAATTTAATTGAGCATCATTTAATGTTCTAGACGCATAATAAATAACATGAGGTTGTTTGTCCTTTCGCTGCCCCAAAACAGCACCAATCGCATAGTCCGAAGCATCGCACATCAACTCGAATGGAAGGCTCCAATCTGGAGGTGTGATAATGGGAGCCGAAGTGAGAGCCTCCTTGAGGTGCTTAAAAGCCGTGGAGCATGCATCATCAAACTCAAACGCCACCTCTTTTTGCAGCAATCGGCATAGTGGCTGTGCAATCTTTGAGAAATCCTTTATGAACCGCCTATAAAAACCTGCATGACCAAGAAACGAACGAACCTCTCTAACCGAAGTTGGAGAGGGTAAGTGACGAACAAGGTCTACCTTAGATATATCTACTTCAATGCCTTTTTCAGAAATAATATGGCCTAGAACAATACCTTGTTTAACCATGAAGTGACATTTTTCCCAATTAAGCACAAGATTTGTTTCAACACAACGGTTCAAAATCAAACTAAGATTACTCAAACAACCATCAAATGAATTGCCAAATACACTGAAATCATCCATAAAAACCTCAATAATTTTCTCGACATAATCTGAAAATATGCTCATCATGCATCTTTGAAATGTAGCAGGTGCATTACATAAACCAAATGGCATGCGACGATAAGCAAATGTACCAAAGGGGCATGTAAAAGTAGTCTTTTCTTGATCATCCGGTGCAATAACAATTTGATTATACCCAGAATATCCATCAAGAAAACAATAAAATGAATGACCCGCTAACCTTTCTAACATTTGATCTAGGAACGGCAATGGGAAATGGTCTTTCCTCGTGGTGGCGTTTATCTTCCTATAGTCTGTGCATACACGCCAACCGGTTTGGACTAGCTCATTCTCCGCGTTCTCCACAACTGTCACTCCAGATTTCTTCGGCACACATTGGATCGGTGACACCCACTTACTATACGAGATTGGATAGATAACTCCACAATCTAACAGCTTGGTTATCTCCTTCTTCACAACTTCCATCATCGGAGGGTTAAGACGGCGTTGAGCCTCTCTAGTTGGTTTGGCCCCCTCCTCAAGAAATATGTGATGCATGCATGTAGCGGGACTAATACCTTTGATATCGGCCAACGTCCAACCTAGGGCAGATTTGAACTCCTTCAAAACACGCACTAATTTCTCTTCTTCTTGTGTCGTGAGTGATGAAGAAATGATGGCCGGTAATGTCTCCTCTTCCCCCAAGAAAATGTACTTCAAATGGCCCGGTAATTGTTTGAGATCAAGGGTAGGTGCCTGAACTATGGATGGTAACAACTTGTTAGTCGAAATGGGAATCGACTCAAATTTAGTATACTTACCATCAAGCTTAGGTGAGGACTCAAGGGCAGCCACAACTTCAAGTAATTCCTCACTAGGGGGCACGGCATGGAGTAGAGAGTGTGTGCCGTGGGCATGCATGCAATCTGCCCCCTTGGTTTTGAGCTCCATGCTTCTTGTAATGACATTTTCAAGCGCATCGTCATTCAAATCGTCGAGATATCCCTGCGCCAAAGAGTCAATTATATCAATAGAAAAGCATGAATGGTCCTCACTAGGGTATTTAATGGAATCAGAAAGATTAAAATTAACAACTTCCCCATCGAATTCCATGGACAAAGTTCCGCTATACACGTCAATCTTCGTCCGAGCCGTCTTCATGAATGGCCTTCCAAGTAGAATGGGCAGCGAAGGAGCATGGTCCGATTCATCCATTTCGAGGACATAGAAATCCGCCGGGAAGACCAAATGATTAACCTGCACAAGAACATCTTCCAAAACTCCTTTGGATAGGCGTTAGATCTATCGGCCAATTGTATTATTACCCCATCATTTTTCAATGCTCCTAAGTTCATAGATGCATAAATGGAATATGGCATAACATTTATAGAAGCACCTAAATCAAGCATGGTAGATTCAAATCTAGTATTCCCAATGACACAAGGAATGGTAAAGCTACCTGGATCCTTGCATTTGGGCGGTAGTTTGCGTTGCAAGATGGCGGACACATTCTCACCTACCTTTACCACTTCCTTGGTCGACATCCTCTTCCTTGTGGTGCAAAGCTCCTTTAAGAACTTGGCGTACCTCGGGACTTGCTTTATTGCATCCAACAGGGGTATGTTCACTTGAACTTTACGAAACGTCTCAAGGATGTCCTTTTCAGCTTCTTCTTTCTTCGTTTGCCTGAACCTACTAGGAAAAGGAACATTCGAAGGAAAAACATTAGTAGGAACTGAATTTAACACATTTTTACCTTTATTGGCCGAATTGGACAATTTGGAGTCATTTGAAGCTTGCGGCAAAGGTATGTCCACCTTTGCCGTGGGTTGCCTTGACTCCTCCTCTTCGATTCTTCGTTTTTCATCCTCTTCGGGGCTTGATGGTGATGGTGTAGGACCTGCCCCGACTTCTTTTCCACTTCTCAATAGTATGGCCTTTGCGCTTTCGAAGCCTCCCTTCGGATTTGGAATGGTAGAACTCGGAAGTTGTCCGGGATCTTGAAACTTGCCTACAAACTCGGCAATCTGCCCAATTTGTTTCTCAAGTTGATCCACCCTCTTATCTTGATTTTGCATAGCCTTCGCTTGATCTTCCTGCCCATTAGATAACTTAGTTAGTATCTTAAGAAGAGCATCATTGTCAAGAGACGTACCTGAGGCACTTGGGCCGGATTGGGCTTGATTTTGGGGTGGGCCGTAGGTTTTGGGAAAGAACCCCGGGGGTTGTTGCCTAAAGCCTCCTTGGTTCTGAGGTTGCTGGGAATCCCTCCACTTGAAATTTGGGTGGTCTCGCCACCCCGGATTATACGTGTTGGAGTATGGATCATGTCTTGACTGATTTTGGCTTTGAAACCCAATGGCATTCGCACTCTCCCATCCGCCATTCTCGATGAGTTGAGGACACTTTTCGGAGGCATGTCCTTGGATAGAACATACGCCACATACCACAGGTCCTTGCATCTTCATTCCCTCGGCCATCTGTGAAACAATAGAAGTAAGATTAGCCAATTGTGAATGAAGATCGGACGTTGAACTTACCTCATGTACTTGGTGCCGTGGGGGTCCTCTTTGGCCTACTCCCTCATACTGTTGAGCGTTCAATGCTCGGTTAGCGATCAAGACCTTGGCATCCCTGGGCGTTTTGTCCACCAATGCTCCACCCGCCGATGCGTCAAGCATTTGACGTTCTAGAGGTAGGAGACCCTCGTAGAAATATTGCAAGAGCAACTCCTCCTTCATCTGATGCTGTGGACAAGAAGCAACAAGTGATTTAAATCGTTCATAATACGAAGGAAAAGACTCACCATCTTTTTGCTGGATTCCACTTATCCTTTTTCGTAAAAGGATGATTCGAGAAGTTGGGAAAAACTTCTCCAGAAAGGCCCTCTTCATACTCTCCCACGATGTAACGGTTCCGGGAGCTAAGTCGTATAACCAATCCTTGGCTTTGTCCATCAAAGAGAATGGAAAAGCCTTCATCTTCAAGATCTTTCCGTCAATAGTGACGGGAGTCATACTAGAGCAAACTACTTCAAATTCTTTCAAATGTTTGTTAGGATCTTCCATGGACAAGCCATGGTATTTAGGAATATGATGAAGCAAACTTGACTTTAATTCAAACTCATCTGTCTTACCTTGGGCAGCCGGGGGGTATTGAATGCACAAGGGTGCGGCATTATCCAAACTTGAGGCGGAAAGCTCCTTGAGTGTACGGTTGTCCACCGCCATGCCTTGGACTTCTTCGAATACTCTTGCCATGGGTTCCTCAAAGATCCCTGCCGTGGCCTCTTCTTCCTCTTCTAGAACTTGTTCTTCAAGCTCAGGTTCCGGGCTTGGTGGATTTGATTCGTGATGCTTCTTCGTCCGTCTCAAAGTCCTCTCAAAATCGCTGTCAAAGTCTGAGATACGCTCATGAATCGGTTGAGAACTCCGAGTCATGCACTAGTACATAAAACAAGAAAAACAAAACAAGGTCAGATTCTTTAACAAAATAACTAAACAAACAGAAAGTAAACAATCCAAGGGATTAGCAAAGTTGCTAATCCCCGGCAACGGCGCCAAAAATTTGATGCGAACTAAGTAAGCACACAAATTAAAACCCTCTTGTGACAATTGTAGTATATGAATAAGTAGGGATCGTTCTTAACCGGGGATTAGGAGGGATTGCAAAATCACTTGGAAACTGACTCAAAAACATAAAATAAAGTTTGAAACACTAAACTAGACTTAAAGAATGCAAAACTAACAATAAAAACACTCAAACAAATCAAAAGACTCAAAACAGCCCCAAAACACTCAAAACTGCCTTAAAATCACTTTCTGGGCAGTTTTGAGCACTTTGACAACTTTGGACGAAATTGGGTAATAGAATGAATCAAAATGCTTAAAAACACAAACTAAGACACTTTCTAACTAAATTGGACACTAAAGTAAAGGAGGATTGAGTTTTTGACGAAATTAATTAAAATGCACAGATTGTAAATTAGGCAGATTCTAAATATAAATTTGATGAAAATATGGATGATGGAATAGCTAAGGGGTTTTTTCTCCACACATGTCACACTTGCATACACTTTGATTTTCAGTTGTTCTTCCAATAAATTATAAATACTCAACGCCCCAAATTAACCGTGAATTGCACTAATTAACCCTCAGTTTTTCCACAAGTTATTAAGTTGGATGATTGCATACGACAACCCAAAACATTCCCTACAAGTTCCCTACATGAATTGCATAATAGAGATACAAGCAAGAATCATTAAGTTCTATGAAAAACATAAGCATTGACGAAGCATTCGTTACTATGAATTGCATGAAACTTATGCTAAGAATTCATTCAACGCGATCGTTTTCAAGCGACCTTCACTACTTGTGATTATAAGATTGTAACTATTAGGTGAAACTCCCTCATAATCTAGCATCATATTCATGCATGAAAACTAAGCGTGCACTCTCAATCAACATACACAAATAAGTTATCAATCAAATAGATGAACGAATTGAATCCACAACTTATGAAATAACAACTGAATGTAATCAAATCATAGTGCAAGGATGTACATGGTTTCGAATCCCCCCCTAACCAAGGGGGTTTAGTTCCTCATACTCACAAAAAGAGAATTACAAATGAATTTAAACATAAGCACAAAGGATTGATTACACCTAGAACGCCCAACGAATCCACGTGAATTGGTGTGCGTCGAAGCTCCTCTTTCCTCTTCTCCTTTCTGCGGCAGATTGGGTTTTGGATGATTTTGGGATGAGTTTCTGGGTTAGGGATGGTTTTATGGTGGTTTAATGATGCGGCAAGGTTATGTGGTTGTGTAGGAAGGTTTGTAAGGTGGTGGAGAGTGGTGGAGATGGCACGGCAAGGCTTGGAAAATATGTGGAAGTGGCTGCACGGTTTTGGGGAGAATGGTGGCTGAATGAAATTAGGGTGAAATTAGGTTATTTGAATTATCTCCCCTCCTCTTTGGTTTATTAGGGTTTTTATTATATATGGAGGGGGCCACGGCTTAGGATAGAATATTAGGGTGAATGGCAGATTTGCGGCTAGGTTTGGAGAAAAGGGTTATGGGATGCACGGCCAAAGTGGATGTATTTGGATGCAATGGCTGTTTTGTTTTATTATAAAAATGAAAATAAAATGGAAGGCTACGGATTAAAGGGGAGGATATGGAAAGGTGCGGCTAAGTATGTAAAACCTAGGGTTTTAAATATGTTTGGTTCCTAGCTTATTTTATTAACGAAAATAAATTCAAAGGCTTCTAGAATTAGGAAATAAAATCAGAAATTAAAGAGGGAAAGATTAAAGGGTGTGGCTAGGGCCTTGGTTTTGTGTCCTAAAGTGCTTACAAGGCCTTCAAAGTAGCTAGAAAATACGGACGTTTAAGTTTAGGAAAGGTTACCAAAACGGGAAACTTAGGGTTAACTTTCCTACTTCAAGTAGGAAACCTTATTTGAGTAGGATTCCTCGTTTTGGTAAGAATTCATCGTTGGAGTAGGAATTCGTCGTTTCTTCAAATCTTCAACTCATTCATTCCTCTTTCGCTCCAAAATACTCCAATTTGCATCTTCTTGCACACTTTGGCCTTATAATCTGAAAATACACAAAAGTAGCCTTAAACACTAAAATAGCTAAGTAAACACAACATAAATGCACGAGAACAAGCTAATTGAGTCGCATGAATATGCTCCTATCACTTGTTTTGGGTGGTGTGGATGTAGTGCCAACCTCTTTTCCACTCCTCAAAGTGATTGCTTTGGCAGATTCGAACCCTCCCTTTGGATTGGCAATAATTGAACTTGGAAGCTTGCCTTGGTCTCGGAATTGCCCTACAAACTCCGCAATCTGCCCAATTTGCTTCTCCAAGTGGTCCACCCTTTTGTCTTGGTTTTGCATCGCCTTTTCTTGGTTTTGCAATGCTTTGTTTTGATTTTCTTGCCCCTGAGACAAATTGGTAAGTAACTTAAGAAGTGTAGCATTATTTAAAGGCGTACCTTGATTGTTTTGGTTAGATTGGGATTGGGATTGCTCATTGTCGTAGGTCTTGGTGTAAAACCTCGGGGGTTGCTGCCTAAAGCCTCCTTGTTGGTGAGGTTGTTGAGGCTCCCTCGACATAAAGTTTGGATGGTCTCTCCATCCCGGGTTGTATGAATTGGAATATGGATCATTCCTTGGCTGATTTTGGCTTGGAAATCCAATGGCGTTTGCACTCTCCCATCCCCCATTCTCAATTAATTGAGGGCACATTTTCGAAGGATGTCCTTGAATAGAACATACGCCACATACAATTGGACCTTGTATCTTCATTCCTTCGGCCATCTGAGACACAATAGAAGTAAGATTAGCAAATTGAGTTTGAATGTCGGATTGAGAACTTACCTCATGCACTTGTTGCCGTGGGGGGTCCCTTTGCCCAATTCCTTCGTATTGTTGTGCATTGAGAGCCCGGTTCGCAATGAGATTCTTGGTTGCCATGAGAGTTTTATCCACCAACGCACCTCCCGCTGAAGCATCAAGCATTTGCCTTTCAATGGGAAGAAGACCCTCATAGAAGTAATGAAGTAGAAGCTCCTCCTTCATTTGATGTTGAGGACATGATGCAACAAGGGCTTTAAAACGCTCGTAGTATGTTGGAAAAGACTCCCCTTGACTTTGTTGGATTCCGCTAATCTTCTTTCTCAAGAGATTGACTCTTGAAGTAGGAAAGAACTTTTCAAGAAACGCCCTCTTCATGCTCTCCTAAGAAGTGACCGTTCAGGGTGCTAACTCGTATAACCAATCCTTGGCCTTCTCCAAAAGTGAGAACGGGAAAGCCTTCATCTTCAAAATACTACTATCAACGTTAATTGGAGTCATGCTCGAACACACCACCTCGAACTCCTTCAAATGCTTGTTGGGATCCTCTATGGATAGTCTATGGAACTGTGGAATGTGGTGCAACAAACTTGACTTCAATTCAAATTCGTCGGTCTTGTCTTGAGCCGCCCTTGGGTATTGGATGCACAAGGGTGCGGCATTGTCCATTCCCGAGGCGGAAAGCTCCTTGATTGTACGGTTGTCCGCTGCCATGGTTTGGACCTCTTCTTCCTCCCTTGCCGTGGGCTCCTCTTCCTCCTCAAGATTAGAATCCGAACTAGAACTTGATGGGTGAAGTTCTGGGTTCTTCTTCTTCTTCCTCAAAGTGCGCTCAAAATCGTCGTCAAAATCCAAGATGTTTGCACTAATAGGTTGAGAACTACGAGTCATAAACTAGTACCTACAAACAAGAAAAGAAATAAGGTCAGTAGCTAAAACAAAAAGATAAGAAAAAGAAACAAAAAGAAACAACAGGGGATTAGCAAAGTTGCTAATCCCTGGCAACGGCGCCAAAAATTTGATGTGATAAAAGATAGCACACAAATTAAACTCTCTTTTTGACAATTGTAGTATAGATATAAGTAGGGATCGTTCTAGGCCGGGGATTAGGAGGGATTGTTAACCTAATGAAAATCGACTCAAAGATGTGAAAATAAGCTTTTAAAACACTTAAAATAAACTCAAAAGACTCTTAACTAACTTATATGACTTAAAACAGATTTTAAAGAGTCAAAACAACTCAAAACAACCAAAAAGACTCAATTTAGACCTTAGGACTCAATTTGGATGAAAATACAATTAGTTTTGACTCAAAAGACTCTAAAACACACTTTTGGACAGATTTGGAACGAGTAAGAAAAGGGGATTTGTTTTTGGACGAAGTTAAAAGAAAACAAGTAACTTAAAACTTAAAACAGATTTTTGGACGAATTTAAGTAAAACCAATGGATGATGGACTAGCCAAGGGATACTTCTCCACACATGATACATTCAAACATAAATTGATTTCCAGTTGCTTTTTCGATAAACCATGAACCTCAACACCCCAGATTAACCGTGACATCACTAATTAACCCTCAGATTTCCCTTAAGTTATTGGATTGGATGACATCATACGACAACCCAAAGCATTCTTCAAAAGTCCCCTACATGACGTCATAATAGAGATACAATCAAAGATCATTACGTTCAATGGAAATCATAAGTATTGACAAAGCACTCGTAACTATGACATCATGATACGCATGCTAGGAATTTACTTAACATGATTGTGAAAACAACCTTAACTACTTGTGAATATAAGGTTGAAACGATTATGTGAAACTCCCTTATATTCTAGCACCAAATTCAAGCATGCAAATTAAGTAGGCCTCCTTAATCAACATACAAGAATAAGTTATCCATCAAACGGTTAAGTAAATTGCATTCACAATTTATGAAATCACAACTGGAATTTATCAACTCATATTATAAATGTAATCATGGCTTTAAAGCATCCCTCGGCTAAAACGAGTTTAGCCTCTCATGTTCATAACAAAACAAAGGAAATTAGAATTAAACATTGAAAAAAAAAGATAGATTACACCTAAAAGCGTTCCAACACTCCAACTCGAATGCATAAACGTCCAAGGCTTCGTCTTCTTTCTCCTCTTCCTTGCTAAGTCACGGCACAAGGTCTAGGATGGTTTTGTGGATGATTTTCTGGGTTTTAGATGGGTTTAGGAAGGTATGGTGGTGCGGCAAGGCTTAGTGATGGTGTAGGGAGGTTTGGATAAAGGTTTGGAAGTAGGGGAATGGTGGGAATTTGGATGGAAAGCTGCGGCAAAGGATGGATGTGTTTGTGAATGAAGGCAGGTTGTGTGGAAGGGGGATTAGGTTCAATAAGGGTGCAGCATAGGGGTATTTATAAGGAAGAAAGAACTGTAAGGCTTTATTACTTAGTTTAGGAAAGGAATTAACTCTAAATCTTTCAAGAATAGGAAACACACAATCAGAAATTGAAGGGAAAAAAGAAGGTGACTTGCGGCAAAGATTTGTAAGAAAGGGAATGTCATTTATTTTTTGAAATTAGGCAAGGACTTAGGAATATAAAAGGGTATGTGTGTTATGGCTGAGCTTGATATGAAAAAGGAAGGTGTTTAAGTGGTTTAAAACAGGAAACAAGGCCCTTCCTTGCACGGCAAGGAAGGGAAACACAAAGGGGACACACGGCAATGACTTAAGGTTGCAAGGGACATTGTTTTGTGACCTAGAATAGGTAGCAGCCTTTGATATTGCTGAAACATGGAGTCTTTAAGGATTAGGAAAGGTTGAACCAAAATAGGAAACCTTGGCTTAACTTTCCTACTTCAAGTAGGAAACCTTCTTTGACTAGGATTCCTCATTTGATTAGGAATCCTCTTGTGATTAGGAATCCTCTTGTGATTAGGAATCCCCTTGTGATTAGGAATCTTAACTCCATTAGGTCTTCAATTCCGTCCATTCCTTTTGCTCCAAAAATAAGCTATCCATTCCAAGCCCAATTTTGCTCCAAAATGCTCCAAAATGCACCTTTTTGGTTCCTTAGCCATATGAACCTAAAAACACACGAAAATGGCTTAAACTACTAAAACAACTATGAACTAACAACATAAATGCACGAAAACAAGCTAAGTAAGTCGCCTAAATATGCTCCTATCATATATGTGAGAAGATTGATGTAAACATGTAGACTAGCACTCACATATATTATAACAAAGAAATCATTTTCTGGAATTATTAATATGACATGTATATGATGTCATGAATGGAATGCCACTACTTAGAAGCGAGAACCAGGGATCCCATATGCTCATACCAACTTCAAACTCCACATATTGAGGCACATAACAATCAAGATAGAAGTCAAAGGGTTGTAACGAGGCTAAGGTATTGGCTAACAAAGAAAGGGAAGGATAAATAAAGGTTCTTAAAGCAATAGCAAGCAAAGTAATGAAATGAACACTTAGAATTCACTTTTGAATGTAGAAATCAACTTTAAACACAAAGGGAAGATTCACACAATACTTAGGGTCAAAATTAAAAATTTTCGACCCTTCCTTCAACAACCAACACTTGTGAGCTTATTCTCACTTATTTCTCAACTCTTTTTCTTTCTTTTCACAACTTTTCTTCTTCTTTGCATGTTTTTATTTTTTATTTTTTCTTTTCTCGTGCCCTTTTACCTTCCCCCTGATGTGAAAATTAATTTGACCCACAAATTAAAACCCTATGGTTGTAGTATATGAAAGTAGGGATCGTTTTAGGCTGGGGACTAGAAGGGATGCTAATCTACTCAATTTAAACTCTAAGTCACTAAACTATACTCAAAAACATAAACTAGACTCTAACAACTCAAAACAAGCTAAATAGACTCAAAACACACAAACTAAATTAAATTGACTCAAAACAGGACCTAAGGAGTAATTTGTAACTCAAAACACTAAAAGAAACAAATTAAAACATATTCTCACTAATTTGACACAATAAAGTAAAAGGAATTGGGGTTTTGATGAAATTAAGGTAAAAACAAGCAGATTGTAAACTTATACTAAGTTAGCACGAAATTGGGGAAATACGGGTGAATGGCTAGCTAGAGGGTCCTTCTCCACACATGACACACTTGTATACAAATTGATTTCCAGTTGCTTTTCCAATAAATCATGAACCTCAACACCCCAGATTAACCATGAACAACATTAATTAACCCTCAGATTTTCCTTGAGTCATTGAATTGGATGGAAGACGCATCGGCAACCAAATTATTCTTCAATAGTTCCCTACATGAACAACATAATAGAGATACAATCAAAGATCATTAAGCTTTGTGAAAATCATAAGCATTGATAAGGCATTTGTAACTATGAACAGCATGATACTCTTGCCAAGAATTTACTTAACACGATTATGACTAGCAACCTCCACTACTTATAAATATAAGTTCATAACGATTAGGTGAAATTCCCTTATATTTTAGCATCAAAATTCATGCAAGCAAACTAAGCCGGCTGATGCGAAATATATAAGCACACAAATTAAAACCCTCTTTTGATAATTGTAGTATATGTATAAGTAGGGATCATTCTAAACCGGGGATTAGGAGGGATTGCTAAATCACTTGAAAACTGACTCAAAAATGTAAAACAAAGGTTAAAACATGATGCGTTAAATATATAAGCACACAAATTAACACTCTTTTTATCAATTGTAGTAAGTATGTAAGTAGGGATCGTTCTAGGCCGGGGATTAGGAGGGATTGCAAAATCACTTGAAAACTGACTCAAATACGTAAAAACAAGTTTAAAACACTATACTAGACTCAAAGAATGCAAAACTAAACTTTAAAACACCAAAACAAACCAAAAGACTCAAAACAGCACCAAAACACTCGAAACTGCCTTAAAAACACTATCTGGGCAGTTTTGAACACTAGACACAACTTTGGACGAAACTTGGTTTTAACTTGACCTAAGACACTTAAAAACACAAACTAAAGTGATTTCTAACTACTATGACTCAACAAAGTAAAGGGGGATTGGTTTTGGACGAATTTAAAAACAAAACAAACTTTTTAAATTAGAACAGATTGTAAAACGAATTTGATGGAATTGAATGGATGGGAAGCTAGCTAAGGGGTTCATCTCCACACATGTTATACTTGCACACACAACGATTTCTAATTGCTTTTCAATAAACCATGAATTCTCAACGCCCCAGATTAACCGTGAATTGCACTAATTAACCCTTAGATTTTCCTAACGTTATTGAATTGGATGATTGCATACGACAACCCAAAACATTCCCCACAAGTCCCCTACATGATTGCATAATAGAGATACAAGCAAGAATCATTAAGTTCTATGAAAACCATAAGCATTGACGAAGCACTTGTTACTATGATTGCATGAAACTTATGCCAAGAATTTACTCAACGCGATTGAGATCATCAACCTTTACTACTTGTGAATATAATTCCATAACGATTAGGTGAAATTTCCTTATATCCTAGCATCCAATTTATGCATGATAATTAAGCGTGCACTCTCAACCAACACACACAAATCAATTTAATTCACATAGATAAGTAAATTGAATTCACAACTTATGAAACGCAATTAGAAGTAATCAAATCATATCGCAAGCATAAACATGTATTTCGAATCCCCCCTAGCCAAGGGGGGGTTTAGTTCCTCATACGTACAAAACAAAGAGAATTGAATTTAAACATTGAAATCAAGGAGGGAAAACACCTAAAAATTCCAACAACTCAAACTTGAATTGTATGAACGTTTAGGCCCTCTTCTCCTCCTCTTTGTTAGGGCACAAGGTCTAAGGATAGTGTTTTGGAGGAAAGGGGAAGTTTGGAATGGATGTGTTTGCACGGCAAAGGGAACTTATGGACGAATTTGTGTATGAAATGAATGGAGGTGTGGAATGGAATGGTAGGGAAGGCACGGCTTTTGGGCAGATTGGGAGATGGTAAGGGGAATGCACGGCTTTTGGGCAGATTGTGTGAAGTGTGTATGAATAATCCCCCTTTTGTGGCTGCAATGGATGTTTATTTATAGGTGGATGAATGATTAAAAAGGGAATATGATAGCTAGGTTGGTTGGTGGCTGCCATCATGAAGAGTGCATGGATGTGGCTGAATGGGTTAAAGAGGAAATGATGATGGGAGAGCATGTGGGTGACAGCTAGGTTGGTTGGTGGCTGCAATGGAGGTGTGGAATGATGATGGGAGAGCATGTGAGTGAATTATGAAGAGTGAATGCATGTAGGGTGCGGCTATGGTGGGAAATATTGGGCAGAAAATATCCTAAGGCTTTATTACTTAGTTTAGGAAAGGATGTAACTCCAAATCCTCCTTTAGGTCTTCAATTTCGTCCATTCCTTTTGCTCCAAGCATATGCTATCCATTCCAAGCCCAATTTTGCTCCAAAATGCTCCAAAATGCATCCTTTTGCATACTTTGCCCTTAAATCCTGAAAATACATAAAACTAGCTTAAAAGACTACTTTACTAAGGAAAAACACTTTAAATGCACAAGACAAGCTAAACTAAGGTGCATAAATATGCTCCTATCAAATTCCCCCACACTTAGCTTTTGCTAGTCCTCGAGCAAAACAAAACGATAACAAACAAACAAAACGACACTAAACAAGTAAAACACAACCTAAACCTTCCAACAATCGTCTTAGGGATTTCCAATGCACATGACATGTTAAAAATCATTATTCCCACAGATTTTAGCCATCTTTACACTTGAGCACATGCTTAATCATAGTCACTACTTACTAGTTCACAAATAACCACTTAAAACGATATTTTGAATGTAGTAACATGCCTTAGAGAATTTGCTCAATTCCTTACAAGATATGCACTCAATTTTCACTCAGATTTTCTAACTACACACCTTAATCTAGTTATATGTGAGAAGATTAATGAAAACGAGCACTCACATATATATATATATATATATCACAACGAAAGCAATTTCTGGAGTTAATAAGCATGTTTAGATATGATCTCATGAATGGAATGCTACGACTTAGATGCGAGAACCAGTGACACCATATGCTCATACCAACTTCAAACTCCACAAATTGAAATGCACAACACTCAAAATAGAAGTCAAGGGTTGTAATGGGGCTTGGGGTATTGGTTAACAATGGAAGGATAAAGGAAAACAAAGGTTCTTAAAGCAATAGCAAGCGAAGTAATGAAATTGAGACTTAGAACTCACTTTAAAACACAGAAATCAACTTTTAACACAAAGGGAAGATCTAAGCAACACTCAGGGCCATATTCAACATTTTGGACCCTTTCTTCAACTACCACAAACATGTGAACTTATTTTCATTTATTTCATACTCTTTTTTCTTTCTTTTCACAACTTTTTCTTTTCTTTTTCTTTTTCCACGAAATTCTTTATTTATTTATTTTTATTTTCTTTTTTTTTTCTTTTCCACCCGTGCCTATGGCACACTAACTCACATGAAAACTACTTTCCCCACACTTGTTTTCTGCCATACATTAATCAAAAGGAGTTCAATTTAAATCATGCTTTGCTATGCTTCAAGAATAAGGGTGTGGATGGTCCTAATCTAGGCTAGGTGAGGATAGTGTGGGTTAACAAAGAACGTAAGCTTAACAAGGCTCAATGGGGTTAACTTAAACATATAATGAAGTAGGATACACGGCAATTTGGCTTTGGTGGTGGTCACTACACAACTTCTTCTTGAATATGTGTTATGCAAATCAATAACATGCTTTGAATGAAATGGGCATGAGTTCTAGCATTTGGAACTATATGATGAAACGCCTTCTAAGTAGTAACCAAGCAAAGAATAATGAGATCATGCAACGACTTTAGAAAACAATAATGCACAGATTTTAACTCTCCAAATAACGTTTAGGCTCAAGTCTCACAAGGTTGTAGCGTTTGTTTGAGTTCCTTCCTTCAAGCATGTTACAAAAACTAATTTTTCTTTTATGATTGCATGTGAAGTCATACATTATAACCATAACCAAGCATATATCAAGAGTAAATCAAACTTTTCTCCATGTTTATAACTCTTTTTAACAGTCATGCAATTAAAAACCAAATCCTCATCATTGCGTTGGAAGGTACCCTAAGACACAAACACACAAAACGACTCAAAACACTCTTTTTAGGCTTTTCAAAACATGTTTTTCAAATTTTTATGTGATTTTCGGAGTTATAAAACAAAACACACTAAAACACTCCAAATCAGCTTAAAAACATTTTAAAACAGCAAGGAACAACACTTGAAGTTATGGGTGATAAAATCCAACGAATTTGCATCAACATACTTAGTTACCCCCCCACACTTCAATCAAACATTGTCCTCAATGTTTTAAGCCTAAATTCACACCAAACAAAAGTAAACACATAAACAGCAACTAAACATACTAAACATGGCAGAATGTATCTAACAAAGAGAAGAGTTTAGGGATGCAAATCTGGTTATGGAGTGTAAATTCCATCTTCTCCTTGGTGATTGCATTGAGGCTTGATCGTGAGTTTTTCCACAGGCTAATCTTGAATTGGGCTGGAGGATTCTGACACATGGCAAGCAAGCACGAGGTGGAGGTGATGACCTGTTTCTTTGTTCAATATTTCTAATTTGTACTGAAGAGTACGAATTAGAAAGATTGATTTTTCATTGTCACTCGTCTTTCTCCAAGCAGATGTGGTCCCTTCTCTGGAAGTGTATCAACCTTTGAAGATGACTACTCGAGAGCAACGCTAGGTAAGCAACCAGGGAATAGATTCCAGGTAGTCGGTTCCAGATCGGAAGACTGACTCTAAGTGCCGGCTGATTGCTCACTTCACTTTGCCATGCAAGTAATAACAAGGACAAAGGAAAAGACAGGGAAAGATCATGATATGAGATACCTTTGCTTTCGCCCTTGATGATATGAGATACTTTTGCTTTTGAAGAAACAGCGAATGAATCAACACATATATTTGTTGCGCTTGTCTCCACATGCTTCGATCCACCGTTTCCTCTTGCCTCATCTGTACTCCAGGCATCTGGTATCTTCTTTGGGGGATACATCAATGGTTGAATATGTGTTCTCAAGGGAAGAAGAAAACTGAGCATGTTTGAGAGGTTTGGTTGCAGCTACATTCTCGGCCGAGAAGAAAAGTCATACGTTTTTGGGTGTATGCCTTGCTATGAATGTTGATGTATATAGGAATTGTAATGGCAAGTAGTAGTGCGGATGCGGCAATGACCTCCACGCGTTTTCAACTTTGTCAGAGATCTTTTGACAAAGTGGCACGCGTTATCTGAAAAGCCGAGATTGCGGCTTTGTCACCCACTCTTGTCGGCAAAAGTGTGTAGCTGGGATGATGACCTCCACGTGTTTTCAACTTTGTCAGAGAGCTTTTGACAAAGTTGCACGCGTTATTTGAAAAGCCGAGATTGTGTCTGAAGAGTTGGCGAACTTTACGCAGGAAAATCCGGCTTTGAAGAGTGTTGTCTCTTCAATTCTGAATCGGTGATTGTGTCGGCTCTCCTTTTATAGAGGTGATCGATCACCTCTAACATGCACACTTTGAAGATTGCCCATTCGTGAAAATCGTCTCCGGCCCTTTGAGATTTTACTCCATCCAACCCTTCTCTTTTAACTTCTTGAAAAATGGCTAACCCATCTAACCCATCTAACCCATCTAACCCATCTAACATTTGTTTAGATTTGAGTCTCAGCAATGATCCGGTTGCGCCGCGTCAGGGTAAGGTTGTTGGAAGTATGCCCACAAAGCCACGCATTTGATGTAATAGCTTTTTGGAATACTTAATGCATTAAACTTTTATATGTTTAATGGAGGGCAAAGCTTATTGTTAATCACTATTTATTGTATCTTGTGTTTAAGCAATAAGGGAATCCAAGGAATGTATTTGATCTAAGAGATAAGTGATCTAAGTAAGTTAGATTTTCGAGACCTTTCTCTTATGTTCATTTCTAAAATGTTCCTAGCCATAGGGTTGCCAATTGGGCATTGACAATCCTCTAAGGTTAGTATGTGTTATGTCGACTCAAGTATGGATATGACAAGTCTCAAGTCATTTAGTGTTGGACACTAAGACAAACACATAGGTGCTCGAAAGAGTAATCGAGTACACTGAACAATGATCAAAAGAGAGTTCAAACATACATGTCATGTAAGAACTCGATGGTTACAATATGCAAAGTAGTCCTTTGACCTGAGGCATCATAGATGTCTAATGGTTAGGTCCTTGATCTTTGATCGTGTCAAATGGCATTCCTTTGGAGTGTCCACGGCATGGTTGGGGTCAAGCTATCTAGTCATGTAGGCATATGAATGCACAACAAGGGATCTCTAACCTTCCATGGTGGAAGGAGAATACTCTAAGATATGATTCGAGAGTCTTTGGCCAAAGCATATGAATATGACTTAGGAAGTTTGTTCCAAATCTTATTCAAGCGAATCATATAGGGAAGTATCACATTGGATAGTAGACATGAAACAAACTATCACTTCAACAATGTGATTAAGAGTATTGTATTAGAGAAGGACCGTATTGCATTGTAGTTGTAACTGGATAGGTTCTCCAACCACTTCTACTTAGCTTGGGTAACCATGACATGCTGCTAGGTGTCACTCATGGTTTGTGGAACCCCTAAAGATTAGCAAACACTAATCTTAAGGGAGAATTGAAATATGGTTTAAATTCACAATCGATAGTTAAGAGTAACATCGCCCACTGCCTCGCTAATTGGAACCTAATGGATCGTACACCGAGTAAGGATGAAAGTGAGGTAATTAAATGAAATGGATAAGCAATTAAATGGTTAATTGAAGTATGGTCAAAGTTAATTAATTATACGAAACGTTCGTATTGGACTTCTAAGTTGGTTTTGGGTTTAGGGGCCCAAAAGTGTTTTGGTCCACAAGGCCCATTATGTTTAAGTTGTATGAAAACTAAAACAAAATGGGCAATTAGCCCAAACACTTAGAGAGGCCAGCCATTAATAGTGAGGGATACCAAACTTGTGTTAATTACAAGTTTGCCACTCACAAGAAATGAAGTATAAATTCAAAATTATAACTTTATTTTGTTAGGGTTTTTCTTGATGAAATTAAGAAAAAAAAAAAATTATTCTCTCTATTTCAACAAGGGAGGCCGGCCACTTAGGGAGGGATATCTAGCAATTTCCTCTCCCCTAAGTCATCCACTTTTATCTTCACAATTAATCTTTGGTGTAGAGACTTGGAGACATCAAGCTTTTGGTGTTTTGGAGAACATATCCTCAAATCCTCAAGGAAGCAAAGGAGGTGACTTGAAGGCCCTCCACTTGGGTGAATCCCTTGTGTAATCAAGGATGAGCTACAAGGGTATTGATTCTCTAAATCCTTTCTTCTCTTTAATGTTGTTAAAGAGTTATGGTTCACCATATACTAGGCTTTGAAAGTCATGGGTTTTATGAATTGTTTTTGGATGCATGCCTACTTTAATTTGTTAATAGTTTGCCTATGTATTCAAATGTTCTTTACATGTTCTTAGTAAGGACATAAATTTTTCTTCAAGTGGTATCAGAGCCTAGGCCTAGTTTATGGTGGATCCTTTTGGGTTTTGTGATTTTTCATAATATGTGATTTAAATGTTGTAAATGTTACAAGCTTTGTTCTTGCTTTGAATATAAATTTTGTTTGAAAATTTAGCATCTCAAATGTTGTAGATGTAGTTCATATAAGCATGAATATTGGAACTAAAATTTGGTGCCAAGTATTTTGGGATTTTCGGCCAAATCCAAAGGGTGATTTTTTGGGTTCATGTTAGGCTTGTTAAAATGGTTTTAAAGTGCTTTTTGGAACTCCTAAGTACCCTAGGATATTAACCCTCTTTTGAGTTGTGAAAAATTGAGTTTTTGGTAAGTGAAAACATTCATGGAGCTATTATGAGTTTTCATGAGTGTTCTTCAATGTTCTTGAAGTTCTTGCCAAGAAAAAAAAAAAAAAAAAGTTTTGATTATTAGTTGATGGGTGATGATTATTGGTGAGAAATGATTAAATGACTTTAATTATGTCAAAGATATATTTTCTTTTCAAACCATCCCCACCATCTTTAATCTCACCCACCAAAATCCACTTACAAATTTTTTTTTTATCAAAAATCTCAATGATTCTATCCTTGGCCGGCCACCCCTCTAGTGGGGTACTTTTGTGCAATTATATAAAGTTTTGATACTTTTGTGTATTTGTATTTTGGCCCAAAAGTTTGTGTTTTTGCAAAATGGCCCAAATAAAATGAGAACAAAAAATTGTTTTGTCTCTTTAATGAGAATTGGATTTTCATTATATTTAGTTCCATTTAAATCAATTCTATGGATCCAAAAACCAATTGTTTAAAGTTGCTTTCTTAGTTAATTTGATTGATTAAGAAAAGGGTGATTATGAACCAAATGCCTCGATAATTGAGCTATGTGATTGGCCGCTTAACGTTATGAATGTTTGGGTTTAGTAGTATAGATTTGAATGCAATTTGATTAATTCAAGTTTGTTGTAAAGGGCATAAGTCCTCCAATGTGTTGTAAAAGGGCATAAGCCCTTCTCTTTATTTCATGTATTCCTATTTGTTTAATTGTATGCAAATTGGAATAGTTGGGTCCAACGCCCAATAGGAAATAACGGTTTAATTAGATTAAACGCGTAACTAAAATCAACAAACTATCTACCTAAAACCCAAGGTCCAACACAAGGCTCGTGTTGGATCAAATCAATCGGTTCATAATCATCCTAAAACCTAAAACGACTATATAGTCCATATGAGGATGCAATGCGTTCGTTAGTAGTTCTATATAGTCTCGCTTGTTTCAACGAAACAGTGGGAGTATTATATGCTACTAATTCATATTAACTTGGACCAATAGTTGTGATAGGCCCATGTTCTTTTAATATGATTAAAATGTTTTTGATGTAGCCCAACACTACTCCCTCAAATAAAATGGATATTAAGTTGATAAGCAAGAGATGCTTTGAGCATCTCTTTGTAGGCCTTCCACCGTGGTGGACTCCAATCGTTTGTGACTCCTACACTGGCTTCACCCTATCATGGGGAAGTTCAAAGTATGTGCTTACATTCAGGAGGAGTCCATATGTACATACATGATGTGGTGAGGTAGGCAAAGAGGATAGCCAACATCGTATCATCGTGAGGTTATTCTTGAACCCCTACACGAACTAAGCATGGTGGGAATAACTTAACTAAGTGCAATGGTGCCAACATCGTATCATCGTGAGGCAACATTCTCTAGAGGCCAAACAAGATGGGTAATTACAAACGTTGTAAATGAGTAAAGCGTTATTCTCTCATCATTATTTTTGCTAACCAACATCGTATCATCGTGAGGTGGGCTTGGTAATGGTGAGTCTCCCATACCCCGCTAAGAGTTCAATATAACTCTCGGATTCTATTGAGGGATATGGAATTTGCCAAAAATAGTGGGTGGTACTATTTGATTCAAGACCCAATCAAGTAGTTTATCAACAATCTAATACGATTTATGTTATGTTATGTAGTGAACGACATGCCTAAAATTATACCCACCATTATACTTGACAAAAGGGGCCTTAGGGGCCAATGTTTCCTTGCTTGGTATCGCCACATTGAGAATGTCTCAAAGTTGAAAGACATATTGTATGTGCTTAAGCAATCCCCTCCTCATGTACCTCCTAAGAAACTAGCTTCGAAGGAAGAGTGTCATGATTATGCAAGACGCTATGAGGATGACTTACAAGCCAAATGCTTAATCCTCACTTCACTTAGTGAGGAGCTTATGAAGCTTGATGCGAGAATTATACGCACACAAATTAAACCCTCTTTTTATCAATTGTAGTAAGTATGTAAGTAGGGATCGTTCTGGACCGGGGATTAGGAGGGATTGTTAATCACTTGGATTTGACTCAAAAACGTAAAAACAAGTTTAAAACACTATACTAGACTCAAAGAATGCAAAACTCAGAATAAGATAGATTAAGATTAAGACTAAACAAAATATGGGGGGGGGGGGGGATTGAGGTTTGGACGAATTTAAACTAAAATGGATAGATTGTAAAGAAAACAAATTGTAAATACGAATTTGATGGAATTGAATGGATGGGAAGCTAGCTAAAGGGTTCATCTCCACACATGTTATACTTGCACACAAAATGATTTCTAATTGCTTTTCAATAAACCATGAATTCTCAACACCCCGGGTTAATTAGGTCCGCTTAAATTAACCGTCAAGTTTTCCTTAAGTTAATGAATTGGATGATTGCATACGACAACCCAAAGCATTCCCCACAAGTTCCCTACATGAATCGCATAATAGAGATACAAGCAAGAATCATTAAGTTCTTTGAAAACCATAAGTGTTGACGAGGCATTCGTTACTATGAATTGCATGAAACTTATGCCAAGAATTTACTTAACGCGATTGTTTATAAGCAACCTCCACTACTTGTGAATATAAGTTCATAACTATTAGGCGAAACTTACTTATATTCTAGCGTCATATTCATGCATGAAAATTAAGCGTGCACTCTCAATAAACATACATAAATAGGTTATCAATCAAATAGTTAAACAAATTGAATCCACAACTTATGAAACGCAATTGGAAGTAATCATCATATTGCAAGCATAAACATGTATTTCGAATCCCCCCCTAGCCAAGGGGGGTTTAGTTCCTCATACGTACAAGACAAAGAGAATTAAGTTTAACCATTGAAATCAAGGGGAGGAAGCACCTAAAAATTCCAACAACTCAAACTTGAATTGTATGAACGTTTAAGCCCTCTTCTCCTCCTCTTTGTTGTCGCACAAGATCTATAGATAGGTTTTGGGTTGGTGTTTGTATGGAGGAATGGTTGGATAGTGTTTTGGAGGGTTGGGGAGTGGTGGAAATGGAAGAGAAGTTGCTGGAAATAAGAGTGAAAGGCACGGCTAAGGATGAATGGATGTGTTTTTGTGTTGGTTGGAGGTGTGTTTTTGTGTATGAATGCATGGGTTTTTATAGGGGGAATGGGAGAATATGTGGATGATTGTTTAAGAGTGAATGTGGCTGTTATGATGAAGAGTGAATAAATAATGCATGTAGGGTTAGGAAATAAAATCATAAATTAAAGGGGGGATGATTAAAGGGTGTGGCTAGGTTGGAAAGTTGTGGAAGATGGTTGGAATGGAGGGTGAATGCACGGCAAAGGATGGGAAAAAGGGATGGGGAGTGGTTGGATGATGAAGAGATATGTGCTTTAATGATTAAAGAGTGAGGGGATTGTGGAGATGCACGGCAACAAGGGATTAGAATGGGCTAATGGTTTATGGGAGAATGATATTGAAATGGGAAAACATGTGGTTGCCAACTAGGGTGAATGATTATGAATGCATGTGGATTAAAGAGGGAGAATGTGGTGTAATGATGAAGTGGAATGATAGGAGCATATTCATGCGACTTAATTAGCTTGTTCTCGTGCATTTAGGCTGTGTTTCCTTAGCTATTTTTGTGTTTAAAGTCACTTTGTTGTATTTTCAGATTATAAGGCCAAAGTGTGCAAGAAGATGCAAATAGGAGCTTTTTGGAGCAAAAGAGGAATGAATGAGTTGAAGACGTGAAGAAACGACGAATTCCTACTCCAACGATGAATTCTTACCAAAACGAGGAATCCTACTCAAACAAGGATTCCTACTTGAAGTAGGAAAGTTAACCCTAAGTTTCCCGTTTTGGTAACCTTTCCTAATCTAAACGTCCATATTTTTCTAGCCACTTTATAGGCCTCGTAGGCACTTTAAGACCCAAAACAAAGGCCCTAGCCCAAATTCTAGCCCTAAGCCGTGCCTTTCCCCTTCTTTCCTTCCCTTGCCGTGCAAGGGAGGGTACTTTGGTCCCATTTTATGCACAAAAACCCTAACCCTAATCACCCTAATTACATAGCAGCCGCACCCTTTAATCTTTCCCCCTTTAATTTCTTATTTAATTCCCTAATTCTAGCAGCCTTTGAATTAACTTTGATATAATTTTAATAAGCTAGGGTTTATTTTCTAAAACCCTACACATTTTTACAACCTAGCCGCACATTATTCTCTATTTTCTCCCAAAGCCTTGCATTCCATCACACAAAAACCTAACAGCCGCAAGTCCCCATCCATTGATTTTCACCCTAATAATTCATAAAACCATCTCAGCCATTGATTTTCACCCTAATAACCCTATTTACCATGCAGCCACTATCCCATTTATTTTCTGACCTAAGCCGTGGCCCCCCCCATTTAATTATTCACCCTAATTTCAACCTAGCCGCAAGGATTCCATTTTTCTCTCCTAATTCACTCCATCAGCCGTGCATCCCACCATTCCATAATCATGCACCCTAATTCCCTAAGCCGTCACCCTTTTTCCTCCCATTCATTTTTCAAACTGTAACCTAATCTTCCCATTCTCTCCATAATCCGCATTCACCCAAATTCTCCCATTCATAAATTAATCAGCCACCATATCATTTTTTATTCTTCCCAGCCGCACCTTTTCCCCATTAATTTCAGCCCTTCCCCTCTAATTCGTGCACTACCATAACCCTAAATTCATTCGCACCTTTTGCTTGTAAATGCTTGCATTATCGTACACCTCATGCCTTATCTCATCAAGCTCATTTAATTGCAATCTCCTTTGACTTCCTGGTTCATCGAGGTTCATGTTAAACTTCTTGATGGCCCAAAGTGCTTTGTGCTCCAATTCAACAGGAAGATGGCACGCCTTGCCATAGACAAGTCGAAAGGGGGACATCCCAATGGGGGTTTTGTACGCCGTACGATACGCCCAAAGTGCATCATCTAACCGTAAGCTCCAATCCTTCCTTGTTGGCCCAACGGTCTTCTCAAGTATTTGCTTGATCTCTCGGTTGGAAACCTCGGCTTGGCCATTTGTTTGAGGATGGTAAGGTGTAGAAACCTTATGGGTGACATGGTATTTCCTCAATAACGCTTCAATGGTCCGATTGCAAAAGTGTGACCCTCCATCACTAATGATCACTCGTGGCATTCCAAATCTTGCAAAAATGTTAGTTCTAATTGATGCGAACTAAATAAGTACACAAATTAAAACCCTCTTGTGACAATTGTAGTAAAGATGCAAGTAGGGATCGTTCTAAACCGGGGATTAGGAGGGATTACTAAATCACTTGGAAACTGACTCAAAAATGTAAAACAAACATTAAAAACACTAAACTAGACTCAAAGAATGCAAAACTAACAATAAAAACACTCAAATAAATCAAAAGACTCAAAGAAGACAAAACACTTATCAACACAAATTAAGACACTTTCTAAATAAATTAGACACTAAGGTAAAGGGGGATTGAGGTTTTGACGAAAATAAATTAAATGCACAAATTGTAATTTAAAGGCAGAATTTAAATATGAATGTGATGAAATATGGAATGAATGCTAGCTAGAAGGTTCTTCTCCACACATGTCACACTTGCATACACTTTGATTTTTAGTTGGTCTTTCGATAAATTATGAAACTCAACACCCCGGGTTAATTAGGTCCGCTTAAATTAACCGTCAAGTTTTCCTTAAGTTAATGAATTGGATGATTGCATGCGACAACCCAAAGCATTCCCCACAAGTTCCCTACATGAATTGCATAATAGAGATACAAGCAAGAATCATTAAGCATCATGAAAACTATAAGTATTGACGAGGCATTCGTTACTATGATTGCATGAAACTTATGCCAAGAATTTAACGCGATTGTTTATAAGCAACCTCCACTACTTGTGAAAATAAGTTCATAACTATTAGGTGAAATTCACTTATATTCTAGCGTCATATTCATGCATGAAAATTAAGCGTGCACTCTCAATCAACATACATAAATAAGTTATCAATCAAGCAGTTAAACAAATTGAATCCACAACTTATGAAATTCCAACCAAATATAATCAATTCATATTGCAAGCATAAACATGGTTTCGAATCACCCCCTAGCTAACTAGGGGGATTTAGCCTCTCATGTTCACAACAAGAAAAATAAAATTGAATTTAAACATAAAGAACAAAGGATGGATTACACCTAGAACGCCCAAAGAATCCTCGTGAATTGGTGCGCGTCGAAGCTCCTCTTTCCTCTTCTCCTTTCTTGCGGCAGAGATGGTCTATGGAATTTCTGGAGGTTTTTCTGATTTGGGAATGGATTTAGGGAGGTTGGGTGGTACGGCAAGGGTATGTGGAGGTGTGGAATGGAAGGAGAATGGATGGTGGTGCTGCGGCAGAGAAGGAAAAGTTGGAATTGGTGTTGCGGCTGGAATAAAAATAAATTAGGGTGTGAATGATGTTAAGGTGGGAAAGCTGCGGCTGTATGTTTTTTGGGTCCTCAAATGCACGGCAAAGGTGGGAATTTTTATATGGTTTATTAGGGTTTTTTTTGATAAATGGGGGGGGGGGGGGGGGGGGGGGGGCACGGCTGAAATGGAATGGTGGGATTATTGTATTAGGGTTATGGTAGAATGCACGGTTTATGGGAAGGAATGGGGTGTATGTCTTGCGGCTGTTATTAAAAATGGGATATGGTGGCTGAATAAAATATGGCATGAATGGGATCATGGGCTAAATAAAAAAAATATGAATGAGAGAAAAATGGGATGGTAATGACGGCTTGAATGTTTCAATAATGAAAAGTCAATGGAATCTAAGCTGCTAGGTTGAAATTAGGGTGAATAATTAAATGGGAGCCACGGCTTTGTTCTAAAAATGTAGGGGAATGAATAATGGGATGGTGGCTCAATGAATATGGAATGAATGGATGCACAGCTTAGGGTGTGAATGTGTATGATGGTGGCTGATTGTATATGGAATTTAGGGTTAGGGTTTAAGTGCACAAAAGGGGACCAAAGTACCCCCCCTTGCACGGCAAGGGAAGGAAAGAAGGGCTAAAGCCCACGTTTTGTGTCCTAAAGCGCCTACAAGGACTTCAAAGTGGCTAGAAAATACGGACGTTTAAGATTAGGAAAGGTTACCAAAACGGGAAACTTAGGGTTAACTTTCCTAAAATAGGAAACCTTGTTTGAGTAGGATTCCTCGTTTTGGTAAGAATTCATTGTTGGAGTAGGATTTCGTCGTTTCTTCAAGTCTTCAACTCATTCGTTCCTCTTTCGCTCCAAAAGACTCCAATTTGCATCTTCTTGCACACTTTGGCCTTATAATCTGAAAATACACAAAAGTGGCCTTAAACACTAAAACAACTAAGTAAACACAACATAAATGCACGAGAACAAAACAAAACAACTAAAGTAAACAATACGAAACAAAACAAAGAAAACAACCTAAACCTTCCAACGTTTGCCTCAGGGATTTCCAATGAAACATGACATGTCAAAGATCATTACTCACATAGCTTTTAGTCTTAATTCCCTTTAAGCCCATCCTGAATCACAGTCACCATTCACTAGTTCGCATTTAATCAATTAAAACACATTTTGGATGTAGTAACATGCCTTAGAGAATTCCCTCAATTCCTCACTAGTTATGCACTCAATTTTCACTCAGATTTTCTGACTACACACCCTACACTAGTTATATGTGAGAAGATTGATGTAAACATGAAAGACTAGTACTCACATAGGTTATAACAAAGAACGCAATTTCTGGAGTAATTAAACGTGTTTAGATATGATCTCATGAATGGAATGCTACTACTTAGATGCGAGAACCAGTGACACCATATGCTTATACCAAATTCAAACTCCACAATTGAAATGCACAACACTCAAGATAGAAGTAGAGGGTTGTAACGGGGCTTGGGGTATTGGCTAACAAGGAAAGGTAGGGATAAACAAAAGTTCTTTAAGCAATAGTAAGTAAAGGAATGAAATTAAGACCTAGAATTCCCTTAGAATGCAAAAATCAACTTTTAGACAAATAGGGGAAACACAAACAACTCTTAGGGCCTAATTCATTGTTTTGGGCCCTTACTTCAACAACCAATACTTTTCAATTTTTTTTTCTTTCATATTTTTTTTTTTTTCTTTTCTTTCTTTTTTTTTTTTTTTTTTTTTTTTTTTTTTTTTTTTTTTTTTTCTAACCGTGCCTATGGCACAAAAACTCACATCCATAATCCTTCCCCCACACTTATTTTCTGCAACACATTAATCAAAAGGAATTCATTGCTTACTATGCTTCAAGAACAAGGGTAAGGATGGTCCTAATCTAGGCTAGGTGAGGATGATATGGGTTAACAAAGAACATGGGCTAACATAGCTCAATGGGGTTAAACTTAAACACAAAATGAATGAAGGGCACATGGTTGTTTGGCTTTGATGGTGGTCACTACACAACTTCATCTTGAATATGTGTTATGCAAATCAATGACATGCTTTGAATGAAATGGGCATGAGTTCTAGCATTTGGAACTAAGTGATAAAACGCCTTCTAAGTAGTAACGAAGCAATGAATAATGAGATCATGCAACGACTTTAGAAAACAATAATGCACAGATTTTAACTCTCCAAATAACGTTTAGGCTCAAGTCTCATAGGGATGCAGCGTTAGTTTGAGTTCCTTCCTTCAAGCATGTTACAAAAACTAATTTTTTCCTTTGTGATTACATGTGAATTCGTGAACTATAACTACAACCAAGCATAAACCAGAGAGTATATCAAACGTCCAACCATGTTTGTAACTTTCTTTAACCATCATGCAATTAAAAACCAAATCCTCATCATTGTGTTGGAAGGTACCCTACGACACAAACAAACACACAAAAACAACTCTTTTTGGGTTTTTCAAAACAATTTTTCAAATTTTTATGGTATTTTCGGATTTTTAAGACAACACACTCTAAAACACTCTAAAATAGCTTAAAAACACTTAAAAACAGCAAGGAACAAGTTTAGACATGTTAGGTGGTAAAACCCTACGAATTTCATGCAAAAATATCTCAAAGCAGAATGTTACCCCCCCCACACTTAAACTAAGCATTGTCCTCAATGTTTTAGACACAATTAAAAACACAATACACATAACATAAAGTAAGCAACAAAGGAAAGGGTTTAGGGACGCAAATCTGAGTGTGGAGCGATTCCCGAGTTCTTCCTTTGTTGGTTGCATGGGTTGCCTCCCACGAAGCGCTTGCTTTAACGTCTTCCAGCCGGACGAAACCTTCTTTTAATCTCCACTAAGGCTCACGGCATAGAATGGATCCTTGAATGGAATGTGATACTTGAAGTGAACCGGCATTGGTTTGAATTCTAGTGTAGGTGCCTGATTCATCAAAATCAGCCAATTAGTATAAAATGTAATGGAATTTGGAGAAGATGACTTACTTGTTTTGTCCGACAAGAACTCAATGACAAACACCACTCCTTTGAAAGTTTCAGGGATATTGGACTTGGCCAGATTGCATGTGATGGTTATGACTTGTTCAATGTCATCAAATTCAACTTCTTTGGGTTTTGTGGTTTCAAATATGTCCTCTTTGATGCCTTCTACATCTTCTCCAGCCACTACCTTCTCTTGAATCATTCTTCTTGGTGTACAAAGTCCTTTGAAGAATTCAACACCATCTAAAACTTGTTGTGTTGCACCAAGAATTGGAATAGCATTCTGCACCTTTGGGAAGGCTTCCACGATGTCCTTTTTACTCTCTTCTTGGTTGGGAATCAAAAACCTGCTAGGAAAAGGGACATTGGGTGGAATAACATCAGAATAACATGAAATTGGGACGTCCTTGCTTGTGGTGGGTGGTTTAGAGGGCTTAGGGGGCTGCGGCAAGGGTTGTTCTACCCTTGCCGTGTGCATGTCTTCTTCCTCCTCCTCAATTAGCAGCTCCTCATCCACTTCTAGGCTATGTTTGGACATTTTTAGGTCAGCTCTAACCTCCATAGCACTTCCCAAAGTGATAGCATTATGGATTTCAAAATCTTCCTTCGAGTTTTCCATAGTTAAGTTGGAAAGTTCACTTTGCTCTTGAATTTGTTTCATGAACTCCATAATCTGCCCAATTTGCTCCTCCAATTTACCCAACTTCTTGTCTTGATTTTGTTCGTCCTGCGTCAAAGAGGTTAGTAATTGAAAATTTATATCATTATCCATGGACATACTTGAACTTGATTGGAATTGTTGTGGGGGAGGTTGTAGTGGCTGCATAGGTGTTGTATAGAACTCCTCATATGGTTGCCAATATGCTTCTTGTTGAGCCTCCTTGGCTTGATTTTGTGACCCCTGCACCAAAGAATTTAATTCATTAAGAATTTGATTATAATCTATTGACGAACTTGAATTTAATTGAGCATATTGCATATGAAATTGTGGTGGCTGCATAGGTCTTGAATAGAACTCCTCATATGGCTGCCAATATGCTTCACGTTGAACTTGTTGAGCTTCCCACCACATAGAGTTTGAATGATCCCTCCAATCTCTTTGTGGACATTGATTGGCTTGAAATCCATGCCTATATGAAGCACCAAATGTAGGGACACTCTGCATTGTGGTCCTTTCGGCATACGGCGACAATTGAGAAGTAAGATTTGCCAATTGAGCTTGAATGCTAGCAAAATCCATATCTTACTTCTCTAGTACCTAAAATCAAAGAAAGAGAACTAAATCAAATATCAAAAGTAACAACAAACAAAGAAAACAACACTAAGTTAGAAACTAAAACGAAAACAACTAAACCAAAAAGAAAAGAACCAAGGGATTAGCAAAGTTGCTAATCCCCGGCAACGGCGCCAAAAATTTGTTGCGAACTAAATAAGCACACAAATTAAAACCCTCTTGTGACAATTGTAGTAAAGATGCAAGTAGGGATCGTTCTAAACCGGGGATTAGGAGGGATTACTAAATCACTTGGAAACTGACTCAAAAATGTAAAACAAACATTAAAAACACTAAACTAGACTCAAAGAATGCAAAACTAACAATAAAAACACTCAAATAAATCAAAAGACTCAAAGAATACAAAACACTTATAAACACAAATTAAGACACTTTCTAAATAAATTAGACACTAAGGTAAAGGGGGATTGAGGTTTTGACGAAAATAAATTAAATGCACAAATTGTAATTTAAAGGCAGAATTTAAATATGAATGTGATGAAATATGGAATGAATGCTAGCTAGAAGGTTCTTCTCCACACATGTCACACTTGCATACACTTTGATTTTCAGTTGGTCTTTCGATAAATTATGAAACTCAACACCCCGGGTTAATTAGGTCCGCTTAAATTAACCGTCAAGTTTTCCTTAAGTTAATGAATTGGATGATTGCATCCGACAACCCAAAGCATTCCCCACAAGTTCCCTACATGAATTGCATAATAGAGATACAAGCAAGAATCATTAAGCATCATGAAAACTATAAGTATTGACGAGGCATTCGTTACTATGATTGCATGAAACTTATGCCAAGAATTTATTTAACGCGATTGTTTATAAGCAACCTCCACTACTTGTGAAAATAAGTTCATAACTATTAGGTGAAATTCACTTATATTCTAGCGTCATATTCATGCATGAAAATTAAGCGTGCACTCTCAATCAACATACATAAATAAGTTATCAATCAAGCAGTTAAACAAATTGAATCCACAACTTATGAAATTCCAACTAAATATAATCAATTCATATTGCAAGCATAAACATGGTTTCGAATCACCCCCTAGCTAACTAGGGGGATTTAGCCTCTCATGTTCACAACAAGAAAAATAAAATTGAATTTAAACATAAAGAACAAAGGATGGATTACACCTAGAACGCCCAACGAATCCTCGTGAATTGGTGCGCGTCGAAGCTCCTCTTTCCTCTTCTCCTTTCTTGCGGCAGAGATGGTCTATGGAATTTCTGGAGGTTTTTCTGATTTGGGAATGGATTTAGGGAGGTTGGGTGGTACGGCAAGGGTGTGTGGAGGTGTGGAATGGAAGGAGAATGGATGGTGGTGCTGCGGCAGAGAAGGAAAAGCTGGAATTGGTGTTGCGGCTGGAATAAAAATAAATTAGGGTGTGAATGATGTTAAGGTGGGAAAGCTGCGGCTGTATGTTTTTTGGGTCCTCAAATGCACGGCAAAGGTGGGAATTTTTATATGGTTTATTAGGGTTTTTTTTGATAAATGGGGGGGGGGGGGGGGGGGGCACGGCTGAAATGGAATGGTGGGATTATTGTATTAGGGTTATGGTAGAATGCACGGTTTATGGGAAGGAATGGGGTGTATGTCTTGCGGCTGTTATTAAAAATGGGATATGGTGGCTGAATAAAATATGGCATGAATGGGATCATGGGCTAAATAAAAAAAATATGAATGAGAGAAAAATGGGATGGTAGTGACGGCTTGAATGTTTCAATAATGAAAAGTCAATGGAATCTAAGCTGCTAGGTTGAAATTAGGGTGAATAATTAAATGGGAGCCACGACTTTGTTCTAAAAATGTAGGGGAATGAATAATGGGATGGTGGCTCAATGAATATGGAATGAATGGATGCACAGCTTAGGGTGTGAATGTGTATGATGGTGGCTGATTGTATATGGAATTTAGGGTTAGGGTTTAAGTGCACAAAAGGGAACCAAAGTACCCCCCCTTGCACGGCAAGGGAAGGAAAGAAGGGCTAAAGCCCACGTTTTGTGTCCTAAAGCGCCTACAAGGACTTCAAAGTGGCTAGAAAATACGGACGTTTAAGATTAGGAAAGGTTACCAAAACGGGAAACTTAGGGTTAACTTTCCTAAAATAGGAAACCTTGTTTGAGTAGGATTCCTTGTTTTGGTAAGAATTCATCGTTGGAGTAGGATTTCGTCGTTTCTTCAAGTCTTCAACTCATTCGTTCCTCTTTCGCTCCAAAAGACTCTAATTTGCATCTTCTTGCACACTTTGGCCTTATAATCTGAAAATACACAAAAGTGGCCTTAAACACTAAAACAACTAAGTAAACACAACATAAATGCACGAGAACAAGCTAATTAAGTCGCATGAATATGCTCCTATCACTAATAAAATCTGTAACCACTTTAGAATCATTAGTCCGGGTGGCCTTGGCTTCCACCCATTTTGACACATAATCAACCGCAAGCAAAATATACATGAAACCATACGATGAAGGGAAGGGACCCATAAAATCAATACCCCAAACATAAAAAATTTCAACATTTAGGATAAAAACCTGCGGCATTTGGTCCCTTGCACTAATTCCACCCATTCGTTGGCATTTATCACAAGTTAAGCAAAAAGTTTTAGCATCTTTAAAAATACTAGGCCAATAGAATCCACTTTGTAACACCTTGAGGGCTGTGCGTTGTGTGCCAAAGTGCCCTCCACATGCATATGTGTGACAAAAACTCAAAATTCAATGACATTCAGAATCGTGCACACAACGACGTGTAATCTGATCGGGGCAAAATTTCCATAAGTAAGGATCATCCCATACATAAAACCGTGCATCATGCCTAAGTTTGTCATGTTGGTGCCTATTGAACTCACTTGGAATACGTTTTGACACCAAAAAATTGACTATATCAGCATACCAAGGTGTACTAACCTTTATGGACAGTAATTGTTCATCGGGGAATGTCTCTGCAATGGGTAGGGACTCCTCATTATGCAGCATTCGGCTTAGGTGGTCAGCCACCACGTTTTCACTTCCCTTCTTGTCACGAATCTCGATGTCAAACTCTTGAAGTAACAACATCCACCGAATTAGCCGGGGCTTGGCCTCCTTTTTGGTGAGCAAGTACTTTAGAGCTGCATGATCAGTGAAAACAATTACTTTAGTACCAATTAGATATGATCGAAATTTATCTAAAGCAAAGACAACAGCAAGAAGTTCTTTCTCCGTAGTGGAGTAGCTCAACTGGGCATCGTTCAACGTCCGTGAGGCATAGTAGATGACATGCGGCCTCTTGTCCTTTCTTTGTCCCAAAACAGCCCCTAAAGCATAATCAGACGCATCACACATAAGCTCGAACGGGAGGCTCCAATCCGGGGGAACAATAATGGGTGCCGTGGTCAACAACTCCTTGAGTTGGTTGAATGATGCCGTGCACTCCTTAGTGAATTCAAACGCCACTTCTTTTTGTAGGAGACGACATAGTGATTGTGCAACTTTTGAGAAATCTTTGATAAATCGCCTATAGAATCTTGCATGGCCAAGAAAAGAACGGACCTCTCTAACCAAAGTAGGAGAGGGTAAGTGACGTACAAGATCTATTTTAGACTTATCAACTTCAATCCCTTTTTCAGAGATGATATGACCTAAAACTATACCTTGTTTAACCATAAAATGACATTTTTCCCAATTCAAAACAAGGTTAGTTTCCATGCATCTTTTCAAGATTAAAGTGAGATTATGCAAACAAGCATCAAATGAGTCTCCAAACACACTAAAATCGTCCATAAATACTTCAATTATCTTTTCAACATAATCAGAGAAGATACTTACCATGCATCGTTGGAAAGTGGCCGATACATTGCATAAACCAAATGGCATACGACGATATGCAAAAGTACCAAATGGACAAGTAAAGGTGGTCTTTTCTTGATCATCCGGCGCTATGGCAATTTGATTATAACCCGAATAACCATCAAGAAAGCAATAAAAAGAATGACCGGCTAACCTTTCAAGCATTTGATCAATGAATGGCAAAGGGAAGTGATCTTTCCTTGTTGCGGCATTGAGCTTCCTATAGTCAATGCACACCCTCCAACCGGTTTGAATGCGTGTAGGCACAAGTTCATCTTCTTCATTCTTCACCACCGTGACTCCGGACTTCTTGGGAACCACTTGGACCGGTGAAACCCAACAACTATCCAAGATGGGATAGATGACGCCACAATCTAGCATCTTGATGATTTCCTTCTTCACTACTTCCATCATTGGTGGGTTGAGTCGACGTTGGGCTTCCCTTGATGGTTTGGCGCCTTCTTCCATGAGAATTCGATGCATGCACATGGTAGGGCTTATACCCTTGATATCGGCCAAAGTCCACCCAATGGCTGCTTTGTGCTCTTTGAGAACCCTCACCAATTTCTCCTCCTCTTGTGTCGTGAGTGATGAAGCTATAATGACGGGCAATGTGTCTTGCTCGCCCAAAAACACATACTTCAAGTGATTTGGCAATGGTTTGAGCTCAAGTGTAGGTGGTTGTTCTATAGAAGGAAGCAACTTATTAGTCGAAATTAGAATTGAATTTGGACTAGGGGACTTACCTTGGAGCCATGGCAATGACTCTAGGGCTGCCACGGTCTCAATCACATCTTCATCAAAGCCCACGGCATGGGTATTCAATTGTGTGCCGTGGGGTGTTATGTGGTCCTTCATTTCGATGCCATTTGTAATGACCGTTTCAAGTGCATCGCCATGTAATTGATCAAGGTGTGCCTGCGCCAAAGAATCAAGAATATCAATAGAGAAACATGAGTGATCATCATTAGGAAATTTCATAGTTTCAGAAATATTAAAATCAATCACTTCCCCATCGAATTCCATTGTTAAAGTGCCTTTAAACATGCCTATCTTCGTTCGGGCCGTCTTCATGAATGGCCTCCCAAAAAGAATCGGCAAGGATGGAGCATGGGTGGTTTCCTCCATTTCAGGGACATAGAAATCCGCTGGGAAGATCAAATTATTCACCTACACTAAGACATCTTCCAATACGCCCTTGGGATAGGCATTAGATCTATCGGCCAACTGAATAACCACACCATCATTTTTCAATTCACCAAGGTTCATTGAAGCATAAATAGAGTATGGCATGACGTTAATTGAAGCTCCTAAATCTAACATAGCATGTTCGAACTTAGTTTGACCAATAATACAAGGGATTGTAAAGCTACCTGGATCTTTGCACTTTGGTGGTAACTTTCTTTGTAAAATAGCGGAAACATTCTCACTTACCCTTACTACCTCTTTGTGTGACGCCCTCTTCCTCGTAGTACACAATTCCTTCAAGAACTTAGCGTATTTGGGCACTTGCTTTATGGCATCTAGGAGCGGGATATTGACTTGAACTTTCCTAAACGTTTCAAGAATGTCCTTCTCATGCTCCTCCTTCTTTGTTTGCAAAAATCTGTGAGGAAAAGGAACATTGGGTGGAACGAGGTTAGAATTAATCAAATTTGAACCCAACTTACCTTTGGTGGCCGAATGTGATGCATTGGATGAATTTGGGTCCTTGTGTGCTTGCGGAAAAGGAGGTTGTGTCCTTCCCGTGGGCTTCCCTTCAGCCTCCTCTTCATGTTGCAACGTTTCTTCTTCGTTAGGACTTGTTGTGGGTGGTGTAGATATGGTGCCAACCTCTTTTCCACTCCTCAAAGTGATTGCTTTGGCAGATTCGAACCCTCCCTTTGGATTGACAATGGTTGAGCTTGGAAGCTTGCCTTGGTCTCGGAATTGTCCCACAAACACCGCAATCTGCCCTATTTGCTTCTCTAATTGGTCCACCCTTTTGTCTTGGTTTTGCATCGCCTTGTTTTGATTTTCTTGTCCCTGAGACAAACTAGTAAGTAACTTAAGAATTGTAGCATTATCTAAAGACGTACATGGATGGTTTTGGCCGGATTGATGTTGGTTTTGGTCTTGGCTGTGGGTTTTGATGTAAAACCCCGGGGGTTGTTGTCTAAAGCCTCCTTGTTGTTGAGGTTGTTGGGGCTCCCTCCACTTGAAGTTAGGATGGTCTCTCCAACCCGGATTGTATGTGTTGGAATATGGATCATTCCTTGGTTGATTGTGGCTTGGAAATCCAATGGCATTTGCACTCTTCCATCCCCCATTCTCAATCAATTGAGGGCACCTTTCCGAAGGGTGTCCTTGGATAGAACATACACCACATACAATTGGTCCTTGTATCTTCATTCCTTCGGCCATCTGAGACATAATAGAAGTAAGATTAGCTAATTGAGATTGAATATCGGATTGAGAACTTACCTCATTCAATTGTTGCCGTGGGGGGTCCCTTTGCCCAAGTCCTTCATATTGTTGTGCATTTAGAGCACGGTTTGCAATTAGGGTCTTGGCTGCCATAGGAGTTTTGTCCACCAATGCACCTCCCGCCGAAGCATCGAGCATTTGCCTTTCAATGGGAAGAAGGCCCTCATAGAAGTATTGAAGGAGAAGCTCCTCCTTCATTTGATGTTGAGGACATGATGCAACAAGGGCTTTAAAACGCTCATAGTATGTCGGAAAAGATTCTCCTTGACTTTGTTGGATTCCGCTAATTTTCTTCCTCAAGAGAATGACTCTTGAAGTAGGGAAAAACTTCTCCAAGAACGCTCTCTTCATGCTTTCCCAAGAAGTCACTGTCCCGGGTGCCAATTCATAAAGCCAATCCTTAGCCTTTTCCACAAGAGAGAATGAAAAAGCTTTCATCTTCAAAATATTCCCATCAACATTAATGGGTGTCATGCTTGAGCATACAACTTCAAACTCCTTCAAATGCTTGTTTGTATCTTCCATGGACAGCCCATGGTACTTAGGAATATGATGCAGCAAGCTTGACTTCAATTCGAACTCATCGGTCTTGCCTAGAGCCGCCCTAGGATATTGAATACATAGGGGTGCGGCATTGTCCAATCCCGAAGCGGAAAGCTCCTTGATTGTTCGGTTATCCGCTGCCATGTCTACTTCACCCACTCTTGTCGTGGGTTTCTCTTCTTCAGATCCAGAAACGGACTCGGAGCTTTCACTTGATTCGCTAGGTTCTGGGTTCTTTCTCTTTCGTCTCAATTCTCGCTCGAAATCGGCGTCAAAGTCCGAGATATGTTCACGAATCGGATGAGAACTCCGAGTCATAAACTAGTACCTAAAACAAGAAACAAAACAAGATTAAGAATCTGGAATAAAATAAAAACAAACGAAAATAAAACAATCCAAGAGATTAGCAAAGTTGCTAATCCCCGGCAACGGCGCCAAAATTTGATGCGAGAATTATACGCACACAAATTAAACCCTCTTTTTATCAATTGTAGTAAGTATGTAAGTAGGGATCGTTCTGGACCGGGGATTAGGAGGGATTGTTAATCACTTGGATTTGACTCAAAAACGTAAAAACAAGTTTAAAACACTATACTAGACTCAAAGAATGCAAAACTCAGAATAAGATAGATTAAGATTAAGACTAAACAAAATATGGGGGGGGGGGGGATTGAGGTTTGGACGAATTTAAACTAAAATGGATAGATTGTAAAGAAAACAAATTGTAAATACGAATTTGATGGAATTGAATGGATGGGAAGCTAGCTAAAGGGTTCATCTCCACACATGTTATACTTGCACACAAAATGATTTCTAATTGCTTTTCAATAAACCATGAATTCTCAACACCCCGGGTGAATTAGGTCCGCTTAAATTAACCGTCAAGTTTTCCTTAAGTTAATGAATTGGATGATTGCATACGACAACCCAAAGCATTCCCCACAAGTTCCCTACATGAATCGCATAATAGAGATACAAGCAAGAATCATTAAGTTCTTTGAAAACCATAAGTGTTGACGAGGCATTCGTTACTATGAATTGCATGAAACTTATGCCAAGAATTTACTTAACGCGATTGTTTATAAGCAACCTCCACTACTTGTGAATATAAGTTCATAACTATTAGGCGAAACTTACTTATATTCTAGCGTCATATTCATGCATGAAAATTAAGCGTGCACTCTCAATAAACATACATAAATAGGTTATCAATCAAATAGTTAAACAAATTGAATCCACAACTTATGAAACGCAATTGGAAGTAATCATCATATTGCAAGCATAAACATGTATTTCGAATCCCCCCCTAGCCAAGGGGGGTTTAGTTCCTCATACGTACAAGACAAAGAGAATTAAATTTAACCATTGAAATCAAGGGGAGGAAGCACCTAAAAATTCCAACAACTCAAACTTGAATTGTATGAACGTTTAAGCACTCTTCTCCTCCTCTTTGTTGTCGCACAAGATCTATGGATAGGTTTTGGGTTGGTGTTTGTATGGAGGAATGGTTGGATAGTGTTTTGGAGGGTTGGGGACTGGTGGAAATGGAAAAGAAGTTGCTGGAAATAAGAGTGAAAGGCACGGCTAAGGATGAATGGATGTGTTTTTGTGTTGGTTGGAGGTGTGGTTTTGTGTATGAATGCATGGATTTTTATAGGGGGAATGGGAGAATATGTTGATGATTGTTTAGGAGTGACTGTGGCTGTTATGATGAAGAGTGAATAAATAATGCATGTAGGGTTAGGAAATAAAATCATAAATTAAAGGGGGGATGATTAAAGGGTGTGGCTAGGTTGGAAAGTTGTGGAAGATGGTTGGAATGGAGGGTGAATGCACGGCAAAGGATGGGAAAAAGGGATGGGGAGTGGTTGGATGATGAAGAGATATGTGCTTTAATGATTAAAGAGTGAGGGGATTGTGGAGATGCACGGCAACAAGGGATTAGAATGGGCTAATGGTTTATGGGAGAATGATATTGAAATGGGAAAACATGTGGTTGCCAACTAGGGTGAATGATTATGAATGCATGTGGATTAAAGAGGGAGAATGTGGTGTAATGATGAAGTGGAATGATAGGAGCATATTCATGCGACTTAATTAGCTTGTTCTCGTGCATTTAGGCTGTGTTTCCTTAGCTATTTTTGTGTTTAAAGTCACTTTGTTGTATTTTCAGATTATAAGGCCAAAGTGTGCAAGAAGATGCAAATAGGAGCTTTTTGGAGCAAAAGAGGAATGAATGAGTTGAAGACGTGAAGAAACGACGAATTCCTACTCCAACGATGAATTCTTACCAAAACGAGGAATCCTACTCAAACAAGGATTCCTACTCGAAGTAGGAAAGTTAACCCTAAGTTTCCCATTTTGGTAACCTTTCCTAATCTAAACGTCCATATTTTTCTAGCCACTTTATAGGCCTCGTATGCACTTTAGGACCCAAAACAAAGGCCCTAGCCCAAATTCTAGCCCTAAGCCGTGCCTTTCCCCTTCTTTCCTTCCCTTGCCGTGCAAGGGAGGGTACTTTGGTCCCATTTTATGCACAAAAACCCTAACCCTAATCACCCTAATTACATAGCAGCCGCACCCTTTAATCTTTCCCCCTTTAATTTCTTATTTAATTCCCTAATTCTAGCAGCCTTTGAATTAACTTTAATATAATTTTAATAAGCTAGGGTTTATTTTCTAAAACCCTACACATTTTTACAACCTAGCCGCACATTATTCTCTATTTTCTCCCAAAGCCTTGCATTCCATCACACAAAAACCTAACAGCCGCAAGTCCCCATCCATTGATTTTCACCCTAATAATTCATAAAACCATCTCAGCCATTGATTTTCACCCTAATAACCCTCTTTACCATGCAGCCACTATCCCATTTATTTTCTGACCTAAGCCGTGGCCCCCCCCATTTAATTATTCACCCTAATTTCAACCTAGCCGCAAGGATTCCATTTTTCTCTCCTAATTCACTCCATCAGCCGTGCATCCCACCATTCCATAATCATGCACCCTAATTCCCTAAGCCGTCACCCTTTTTCCTCCCATTCATTTTTCAAACCGTAACCTAATCTTCCCATTCTCTCCATAATCCGCATTCACCCTAATTCTCCCATTCATAAATTAATCAGCCACCATATCATTTTTTATTCTTCCCAGCCGCACCTTTTCCCCATTAATTTCAGCCCTTCCCCTCTAATTCGTGCACTACCATAACCCTAAATTCATTCACACAATAATCAGCTACAATAACCCTCCCATTCTCTCAACCAGCCGCAGCCATCTCCACCACTCCTCACACAATTCCACACCATCCCCCACCTTCTACCACCATTGCCGCACCACCAAACCTCCATAACTCCAACCCTAAACCAGAAAATCACCCAAAAACACCATTTAACCTCACTGCCGCAGCAAGGAGAAGAGGAAAGAGGAGCTTCGACGCGCACCAATTCACGTGGATTCGTTGGGTGTTCTAGGTGTAATCAATCCTTTATGCTTCATGTTTAAATTCATTTGTAATTCTCTTTTTGTGAACATGAGAGGCTAAATCCCCCTAGTTAGCTAGGGGGTGATTCGAAACCATGTTTATGCTTGCAATATGAATTGATTACTTTTGGTTGGAATTTCATGAATGTTGGATTCAATTCATTTAACCGTTTGATTGATAACTTGTTTGTGTATGTTTATTGAGAGTGCACGCTTAATGTTCATGCATGAATTTGACGCTAGAATATAAGTGAGTTTTACCTAATAGTTATGAACTTATATTCACAAGTAGTGGAGGTTGCTTATAAACAATCGCGTTGAATGAATTCTTGGCACTAGTTTCATGCTCATCATAGTAACGAATGCCTCGTCAATACTTATAGTTTTCATGATGCTTAATGATCTTTGATTGTATCTTTATTGTGCTTTTCACGTAAAGGACTTTTGGAGAATGTTTTGAATTGCGTTGCGCTAACCCATCCAATTCATTAACTTAAGGAGAACTTGACGGTTAATTTAAGCGGACCTAATTAACCCGGAGTGTTGAGTTTCATAATTTATCGAAAGACCAACTGAAAATCAAAGTGTATGCAAGTGTAACATGTGTGGAGAAGAACCTTCTAGCTAGCATTCATCCATAATTTCATCACATTCATATTTACATTCTGCCTTAATTTACAATCTGTGCATTTTAGTTATTTTCGTCAAAAACTCAATCCCCCCTTACTTTTGTGTCCAATTTAGTTAGAAAGTATCTTAGTTTGTGTTTTTAAGCATTTTGATTCATTCTATTACCCAATTTCGTCCAAAGTTACCAAAGTGCTCAAAACTGCCCAGAAAGTGATTTTTAGGCAGTTTTGAGTGTTTTGGGGCTGTTTTGAGTCTTTTGTTTTGTTTTAGTGTTTTTATTGTTTAGTTTTGCATTCTTTGAGTCTAGTTTAGTGTTTCAAACTTTATTTTACGTTTTTGAGTCAGTTTCCAAGTGATTTTGCAATCCCTCCTAATCCCCGGTTAAGAACGATCCCTACTTATTCATATACTACAATTGTCACAAGAGGGTTTTAATTTGTGTGCTTACTTAGTTCGCATCATGGAATGCTGAAAATGTAAGGGGATGCACGGCATTGGGTGTTGTTTGTGTGAAGTGTGTGTGAATGGTGGTTTTGCATGGCTTTGATTGATTGTTTGATTGGGCTAGAGGTTTTGCATGGCTCAAAGGATTGTTTGATTGGGCTAGGCCCTTTGTTTTATGTCCTAAAGTGCACACAAGGCTTCAATTTCGTCCATCCTCTTGGCTCCATGGTTAAGCTATCCAATCCATGCCCAAAAATGCTCTAAATAGCCTCAAAATGCACTTTCTTGCTCCCTTTGCCATTAGGGCCTAAAAACAAACGAAAATAGCTTAAACTACTAAAACAACTATGAATTAACAACATAAATGCACGAAAACAAGCTAAGTAAGTCGCCTAAATATGCTCCTATCAAAGCTACATAAGCACATGGACACTTCATGTGCCATGGTTGAAAGTTTGCATAAGATGCATGACATTGAGACTAGTAAAGTACGATTCTCAAATGTTTGTAATCTATTAAATGCCAAAATGGCAAAAGGGGCATCGGTCCATAAACATGGACAAAAGATGGAAAGGATCTTTCAAGATCTTGAAAGTTTAGGAACTTCCATCGATGGGAAAATGGCCCAAGATTTTTTCCTTGCATCTCTCTCGGATGATTTCACTAAGTTTATTGTAAACTATAAAGTGAATAGATTCGATCATACTTTTAACGAGATGATTGACATGTGCTGTAAATTTGAAAAAGGTTTCAAAAGGGACAGTGGGAGTGAGAATGAAAACACAAGGAAAAGGTTAAATAAGAAGAAGGCAAGAAAATCCAAAGGAACATGCTTTCATTGTGGAAAGGATGGACGTTGGAAGAAGAAATACAGGGTGCGCATTGCGAGCCTTATGACACGAACTTTTGAAGAGACTATTTCTGTCATAGAGAGTGCTTTTACAGTGAGCTCTAATTCCTGGATATTTGATTCAGGTGCTAGTCAACATATCTGTAATATGATACAGGGACTAGCAGGGAGCAAGACACTGCGCAATGGGGAGATGGTTGTGCGAGTTGGGAACGGCGCTAAAATCTCTGCAAAAGCAATAGGCACCTACATGCTTAACCTACCCTCTGGGGAAGTCCTGGAACTTAAAAATTGTTTATATTTTCCTTCATGTATAAAGAATTTGATTTCTATCTCTAAGCTTTTACGAGATGGGCACTCAGTATTGTTTGACAAAATGAGTTGCACTTTATACTTGAACGGTCGTATTATCTCTCATGGTAATATGATAGAGGGACTTTTTCACCTAGAGACGAATAGTGGGATGCACTATATTGAAAGCGGGAATACCTCAAAACCCAAAAGGGCTAGAGAAGAAGTTAACCAAGAAAGGATGTGGCATCTTAAACTTGGACATGTGAACCTTGAAAAGATTCGCAAGATGTCGAAAGACGGATATGTCCGGCCATTAGGTAATGACCAGATGGGTACTTGTGAATGCTGTTTGAAAGGGAAGATGACCAAATCTCCATTCACTAGGAAAGGAGAGCGTGCCACTGAAATTCTAGGGTTAATCCACACTGACGTATGTAGACCTATGTCTACTACGTCGAGAGGAGGTTTCTCCTACTATATCACATTCACCGACGATCACTTTCGGTTTGGCTATGTGTATCTTATAAAGTACAAGTCAGAAACCTTTGAAAGGTTCAAAGAATTCAAGAATGAAGTTGAGAAGAAAACTGGGAAACAGATAAAAATCCTAAGATCAGATCGAGGGGGTGAATATCTGAGTAATGAATTCCTAGATTATCTCAAAGAGTGTGGAATAATATCACAGTGGACTCCACCGGGAACTCCACAACTTAATGGAGTTTCTGAAAGGAGAAATCGAACCTTGATGAACATGGTTCGTTCTATGATGAGTTCCGTTGATCTGCCAGTAACATTCTGGGGATACGCTCTATATACAGCAGCTTACTTGCTTAATAGAGTACCTTCCAAATCAGTTTCACAAACACCCTATGAGATATGGCATGGAAGAAAGCCAAGTCTTAATCACATTAAGATTTGGGGTTGTGAAGCATATGTCAAGAAGCTTGAAGCTACTAAGCTTGAAGCGAGATCAGTAAGGTGCTATTTTGTGGGATATCCTAGAGAAACTATGGGATATGAGTTCTACCATCCTGACGACCAGAAAGTCTTTGTTGCCAGAACTGCTAAGTTTCTAGAGGACGAATTTGTTCTCAAAGGAACTATAAGTAAAACGATGGAAATTAATGAGATTAAAGATGAAACACAAACAAGCACAAGACATATTGACAACCCTGTTCCTGGACCCCAAGCTCCACGTAGATCTGAAAGGGTTAGTAAGCCACCTAAGAGGTATGGCTTAGACAATGACTTTGCGGAATTGTACCTTCTGGGTGACAATGACACAAAGGAGGACCCTAGGGACTACAAAGAAGCAATGTCCGACATTGATTCAAAGAGATGGCAAGAGGCCATGAAATCCGAGATGGATTCCATGTATCAAAATCAGGTCTGGACTCTTGTAGACCCGCCAGAAGGTATAATACCTGTTGGAAACAAATGGGTCTTCAAGAGGAAGATAGGCATTGATGGGAACGTGGAGACTTATAAGGCTAGACTTGTAGCCAAGGGTTACAGGCAACGAGAAGGGATTGACTATGAAGAAACTTTCTCTTCTGTAGCCATGATTAAGTCCATTCGGATTTTGCTTGCTATAGATGTGTACCATGATTATGAAATCTGGCAAATGGACGTGAAGATGGCCTTTCTGAACGGCTACCTAGAGGAAGAGCTTTGTATGGCTCAACCCGAAGGTTTCATGTCCAAGTCTGCAAAGACTAAGGTATGCAAGCTTCTGAGGTCCATTTATGGACTTAAGCAAGCCTCAAGGAGCTGGAACATTCGTTTTGATACTGAAATCAAATCGTTTGATTTTACTCAAAACGAAGACGACAATTGTGTTTATCAAAAGGTCGTAGGGGATGCAGTGGTATTTCTAGTGTTATATGTAGATGACATATTACTATTCGGGAATGACACTGCAGTACTTTCTTCTGTAAAAGTATGGTTGTCCAAAACCTTCCACATGAAAGATCTAGGAGATGCATCTTATGTACTTGGGATAAAGCTCTATCGTGATAGAACCAGAAGACTAATTGCATTATCCCAATCTATGTACATTGATAAGGTGCTAAGTAGGTTCCAGATGGAACAATCTAAGAAAGGTTTTCTTCCTGTGAGACATGGAATTCACCTTTCTAAGTCCATGGGACCTAAGACTCCTGAAAAGATACGGCAAATGAATACTATTCCTTATGCTTCCGCCATAAGAAGTCTCATGTATGCCATGATATGAACAAGGCCTGATATCGCATATGCTGTGAACATTACTAGTCGATATCAATCTAACCCAGGATCAGAACACTGGGCAGCTGTCAAGACGGTCCTTAAGTACTTAAGAAGAACTAAGGACATGTTCCTCGTTTATGGAGGAGCGACAGAGTTGCGAGTGGAAAGCTATACAGACGCAGATTTCCAATCTGACGTCGATGATAGAAGTTCCAACTCCGGATATGTATTCACTCTGAATGGTGGGGCTGTCAGCTGGAAAAGCAAGAAACAAAGTGTAATTGCTGATTCCACGACAGAGGCTGAATATGTCGTTGCAGCTGAAGCCGGCAAAGAAGCGTTCTGGATGAAGAAGTTCATCACTGAACTTGGAGTGGTTCCAACCATTACATCACCAGTAACTTTGTACTGTGATAATAGTGGGGCGATAGCTCAAGCCAAGGAACCCAGGGCACATCAAAAGAACAAGCATTTTGATAGGCGCTTTAATATCATTAGAAGATATGCTGCCGAGGGGAAAGTCAACATCCTCAAAGTTGCTTCAGCCGATAACGTAGCAGATCCACTAACAAAGCCAATGTCTCAAATCCAACTTGACCGCCATATGGAAAAGATGGGTATTAGATACATGGGAGGATGGCTTTGAGTGCAAGTGGGAGATTGTTGGAAGTATGCCCACAAAGCCACTCATTTGATGTAATAGCTTTTTGGAATACTTAATGCATTAAACTTTTATATGTTTAATGGAGGGCAAAGCTTATTGTTAATCACTATTTATTGTATCTTGTGTTTAAGCAATAAGGGAATCCAAGGAATGTATTTGATCTAAGAGATAAGTGATCTAAGTAAGTTAGATTTTCGAGACCTTTCTCTTATGTTCATTCCTAAAACGTTCCTAGCCCTAGGGTTGCCAATTGGGCATTGACAATCCGCTAAGGTTAGTTTGTGTTATGTCGACTCAAGTATGGATATGACAAGTCTTAAGTCATTTAGTGTTGGACACTAAGACAAACACATAGGTGCTCGAAAGAGTAATCGAGTACACTGAACAATGATCAAAAGAGAGTTCAAACATACATGTCATGTAAGAACTCGATGGTTACAATATGCAAAGTAGTCATTTGACCTGAGGCATCATAGATGTCTAATGGTTAGGTCCTTGATCTTTGATCGTGTCAAATGGCATTCCTTTGGAGTGTCCACGGCATGGTTGGGGTCAAGCTATCTAGTCATGTAGGCATATGAATGCACAACAAGGGATCTCTAACCTTCCATGGTGGAAGGAGAATACTCTAAGATATGATTCGAGAGTCTTTGGCCAAAGCATATGAATATGACTTAGGAAGTTTGTTCCAAATCTTATTCAAGCGAATCATATAGGGAAGTATCACATTGGATAGTAGACATGAAACAAACTATCACTTCAACAATGTGATTAAGAGTATTGTATTAGAGAAGAACCGTATTGCATTGTAGTTGTAACTGGATAGGTTCTCCAACCACTTCTACATAGCTTGGGTAACCATGACATGCTGCTAGGTGTCACTCATGGTTTGTGGAAGCCCTCAAGATTAGCAAACACTAATCTTAAGGGAGAATTGAAATATGGTTTAAATTCACAATCGATAGTTAAGAGTAACATCGCCCACTGCCTCGCTAATTGGAACCTAATGGATCGTACACCGAGTAAGGATGAAAGTGAGGTAATTAAATGAAATGGATAAGCAATTAAATGGTTAATTGAAGTATGGTCAAAGTTATTAATTAGTTAATTAATTATACGAAACGTTCGTATTGGACTTCTAAGTTGGTTTTGGGTTTAGGGGCCCAAAAGTGTTTTGGTCCACAAGGCCCATTATGTTTAAGTTGTATGACAACTAAAACAAAAAGGGCAATTAGCCCAAACACTTAGAGAGGCCGACTATTAATAGTGAGGGATACCAAACTTGTGTTAATTACAAGTTTGCCACTCACAAGAAATGAAGTATAAATTCAAAATTATAACTTTATTTTGTTAGGGTTTTTCTTGATGAAATTAAGAAAAAAAAATAAATTATTCTCTCTATTTCAACAAGGGAGGCCGGCCACTTAGGGAGGGATATCTAGCAATTTCCTCTCCCCTAAGTCATCCACTTTTATCTTCACAATTAATCTTTGGTGTAGAGACTTGGAGACATCAAGCTTTTGGTGTTTTGGAGAACATATCCTCAAATCCTCAAGGAAGCAAAGGAGGTGACTTGAAGGCCCTCCACTTGGGTGAATCCCTTGTGTAATCAAGGATGAGCTACAAGGGTAATGATTCTCTAAATCCTTTCTTCTCTTTAATGTTGTTAAAGAGTTATGGTTCACCATATACTAGGCTTTGAAAGTCATGGGTTTTATGAATTGTTTTTGGATGCATGCCTACTTTAATTTGTTAATAGTTTGCCTATGTATTCAAATGTTCTTTACATGTTCTTAGTAAGGACATAAATTTTTCTTCAAAGGTATGGTGCCCGTCTTTCTTATCTTTTAATGGCCCTCTTACAGGTGAAGACTCCATGATGATGGATGCAATAACAGCTACGATAGTAGCTCGGAACCTCCTCACTCCTAAAGATAGTAGGCTGCTTTCAGGACGGTCCGATGAGTTGGCCGTTCAAGAGTCCCTAGCTCTCAGTGTTCAGTGTGCAGGCTCTGTTTCCAACATGGGCCAACGCCTACTTGCTCGATCCCGTCAAGTTGAATCATTGATGGCGGAGGTGGAAAATCTTAAGCAAGAGATCAAACAGCTTAAGCACGAGAATAGAAGTTTGCACGTGCTTGCAAATAATTATTCGACAGGCATGAAGAGGAAGCTTGATGAGATGCAAGAATCTCAAGGTCGAATTCAAAGTGACCGTCAAAGGCTTGCGGCTTTCTTCCAGAGGCACCTTTTTCTTGCGTCATTTAGCGTTCCACCAAGTATTGAGGCCTCAAATGATCTATCTTCGATGCCTCCCGCTCCGATGCCTCCCGCTCCGATGCCTCCCGCTCCGATGCCTCTCGCTCCGATGCCTCCCGCTCCTAGAGTTTTGCCACGTAGTGGGGCTTCACGTAAACAACCTTTGTGAAGGCTCCATCTTTCTCTCTTTGCTTTCTATATATATATATATATTTTATTTTTTTTTTCGCACTTGTAATTTCTCGAAAATCAATGAACATGCTTTGTTTTATTCAGTGTATTGGGTTGCCTCCCAAGTAGCGCTTTCTTTTACGTCTTGCAGCCGGACGAGACCTTCTTAGGCTCAATTGGAACCCACGGCATGGAATATATCTTTGAATGGAAGGTGATACTTGAATTGATCCGGTAAAGGTTTAAATTCAAGATTGGGTGCCTGAATCATCAACAACCTGTTAGTATAAAAGGAAATTGAAATTCGGGGAAGTGGCTTACCTGTGTGCTCCAATAAGAACTCAAGGATAAACACATCTTCTTTGAACGTTTCAGGGACTTTGCACTCGGCCAGATGTGGTGTGAGGATTGGTCCTTGTCTTGTGTCATAAAATTCAACTTCTTTGGGGTTGTTTGCCTCAAGAACATCCTCTTTGATGAATTCTTGATATTCCATACTTTGCACCTTTGGAAGGGCTTCTGATAGGAGCATATTTATGCACCTTAGTTTAGCTTGTTCTTGTGCATTTATAGTGTTTTTCCTTAGTAAAGTAGTCTTTTAAGCTAGTTTTACGTAATTTCAGGTTTTAAGGGCAAAGTATGCAAAAGGATGCATTTTGGAGCCTTTTGGAGCAAATTAGAGCTTGGAATGGACATCATATGCTTGGAGCCAAGAGGATGGACGAAATTGAAGATTTGAAGATGATGTTTCCTACTTGAACAAGGTTTCCTAGTTGAAGTAGGAAAGCCCCTAATGGAAATAGGTTTCCTAGTTGAATTAGGATTCCTAGAAGAATGAAGATTCCTACTCAAACAAGGTTTCCTACTTGAAGTAGGAAAGTCAAAATCCAAATGGTTTCAAGAGAAGCAACAAAGAAGTTTTCCAAGTCCAAGAAGGAAAATGAGTCCAAGATGAAGAAGGAATGATGAAGACAAGGTTTCTTAATCCTAATAGGCAAAGTTTCCAAGTACAATGAAGAGTCCTTATCCATTTAGGGCACCTTATCCATTTAAGACACCTTATCCTAATCCTATAGGGATCCCATGCACTTTATCTTATCTTAGAGGGTTTATAAGAGCCTTAGAAACCCTATCTTATCCTTGCCGTGGGTTTTACCCAATTCCCCTTAGTTTTAGGCTTTCTAGAAGCCCTAAACATTATCCCTAAGCTTTGCCGCACCCTTATCCCTTTTTCCCTACAAATTTGGCACTTAAAGCATGATTTTAGGAACCTTATCTTATCTCCTACAAAGGTGGCGCCCAAACCCTTCTAGAAATCTGATTTCCCTTGCCTTGCAAGGCATTCTAGAAGCCTTATCACCTTATCCCTAACCTGCCGCACCTAGGAAGCATTATCCCTCTCTATTTCTGATTTCTAAGCCTATTTCCTAGTGGATTTGGGTTATTCAAGTCCATATCTGATTACCCTAGGGTTTTAAGTGCCTATATATACTCATATTAACCCCTAGATCAGATTACCACCTCTCATACACCTTCATTCACTCCAGAAATTCGTCCAAACCTCTCCACACCCTTGCCGCAACCACCAAACACCTTTCTCCCTAGTTTTAGACCTTTGCCGCACCATCCCCTTCCCCTAAACACTACTACATCCCTCCATAACCATACATCCATACACCTAAGGCCCTAAAACCTGTCCCTAGACCCTTGCCGCACCAAGGAGGAGGAGAAGGAAGCTCGGAAGTTCATGCAATTCAAGTTCACGTCGCTGGAATTTCTAGGTGTTTCTTTTCCTTTGAATTCAATGTTTAAGTTCAATTCTCTTTGTTTTGTGCTTTTGAGGAACTAAACCCCCCCTTGGCTAGGGGGGGATTCGAAACACATGTTTATGCTTGCAATATGATTTGATTACTTCTAATTGCGTTTCATAAGTTGTGACTTCAATTTACTTATCTATGTGAATTACATTGATTTGTGTGTGTTGGTTGAGAGTGCACGCTTAATTTTCATGCATAAATTGGATGCTAGGATATAAGGAAATTTCACCTAATCATTATGGAATTATATTCACAAGTAGTAAAGGTTGATGATCTCAATCGCGTTAAGTAAATTCTTGGCATAAGTTTCATGCAATCATAGTAACAAGTGCTTCGTCAATGCTTATGGTTTTCATAGAACTTAATGATTCTTGCTTGTATCTCTATTATGAAATCATGTAGGGGACTTGTGGGGAATGTTTTGGGTTGTCGTATGCAATCATCCAATTCAATAACGTTAGGAAAATCTGAGGGTTAATTAGTGCAATTCACGGTTAATCTGGGGCGTTGAGAATTCATGGTTTATTGAAAAGCAATTAGAAATCGTTTTGTGTGCAAGTATAACATGTGTGGAGATGAACCCCTTAGCTAGCTTCCCATCCATTCATTAAATCCAAATTCGTTTAAAATCTGTTTGTTTTACAAAGTTTTAAGTTTTGTTTTTAAATTCGTCCAAAACCAATCCCCCTTTACTTTGTTGAGTCATAGTAGTTAGAAATCACTTTAGTTTGTGTTTTTAAGTGTCTTAGGTCAAGTTAAAACCAATTTTCGTCCAAAGTTGTGTCTAGTGTTCAAAATTGCCCAGATTGTGTTTTTAAGGCAGTTTTGAGTGTTTTGGTGCTGTTTTGAGTCTCTTGGTTTGTTTTGGTGTTTTAAAGTTTAGTTTTGCATTCTTTGAGTCTAGTATAGTGTTTTAAACTTGTTTCTACGTATTTGAGTCAGTTTCCAAGTGATTAACAATCCCTCCTAATCCTCGGTCCAGAACGATCCCTACTTACATTCTTCACTACAATTGATAAAAAGAGGGTTTAATTTGTGTGCGTATAAATCTCACATCAAATTTTGGCGCCGTTGCCGGGGAATAGCAACTTTGCTAATCCCTTGGATTGTTTTATTTTCGTTTGTTTTATTTTAGATCAGATTCTTATGTTATTTTGTTTCTTGTTTTAGGTACTTGTTTATGACTCGGAGTTCTAATCCGGTTCACGAACATATTTTAGACTTTGACGACGATTTTGAGCGTGAGTTGAGACGTAAGAGGAAGAACCCGGAACCTAGTGAATCAAGTGCAAGTTCCGAGTCCGTTTCTGAATTTTAAGAAGAAATGGAAGACATGGCAGCGGACAACCGAACAATCAAGGAGCTTTCCGCTTCGGGATTGGCCAATGCCGCACCCTTGTGCATTCAATACCCAAGGGCGGCTCAAGACAAGACTGCCGAGTTTGAATTGAAGTCAAGCCTGTTACATCACATTCCAAAGTACCATGGGCTATCCATGGAAGATCCGAACAAGCACTTGAAGGAGTTTGAAGTTGTTTGCTCAAGCATGACTCCGGTGAACGTGGATGAGAGCATCTTGAAGATGAAGGCCTTTCCCTTTTCTCTCCAAGAGAAAGCGAAAGATTGGTTGTACGAATTGGCACCCGGAACGGTCACATCATGGGAGAGCATGAAACGGGCTTTCTTGGAGAAGTTTTTCCCAACTTCTCGAGTCATCCTCCTACGAAAAAGGATAAGTGGAATTCAACAAGATGAAGGTGAATCCTTTCCTACTTATTATGAACGTTTTAAATCTCTTGTTGCTTCATGTCCACAGCATCAAATGAAGGAGGAACTACTTCTACAATACTTCTACGAGGGACTTCTACCTATTGAACGTCAAATGCTAGATGCCTCAGCGGGAGGAGCCTTGGTGGACAAGACCCCCACGGCTGCAAAGACTTTGATTGCTAATCGAGCATTGAACGCTCAACAATACGAAGGCATTAGACAGAGGAGTACCTCACGGCAACACCAAGTTAATGAGGTAAGTGCCATAACCGAACTTCAAAATCAAATGGCTAACCTTACTACGTTGCTTTCTCAGGTGGTGGAAGGTCCAAAAGTCAAAACCGTAGCTTCTTGTGGCGTATGCTCCATGCAAGAACACCTTACGGACAAGTGCCCACAATTGATCGAGAATGGAGGGTGGGAGACACTCAATGCCGTGGGATATGGCAACCAATACCAATCACGTGGTGATCCGTTTTCTAATACTTACAATCCCGGTTGGCGTGATCATCCGAATTTCAAATGGGGAGACCCCGAACAAGGTCAACAACAAAGCAAATTTAGGCAACAACCCCCGGGTTTCTATCAAAAGCCGTTGGCACCACCACAAGCCCAAGCACAACCTGCCCAAAGCAATGTAGGTAATTCAAGTGATAATGATAAGATTTTTCAATTACTTACTACTTTGACGCAGGAAGTCCAAAATCAAAACAAAGAGAGGCAAATGCAAGAGAAGAGGGTGGACAACTTGGAGAAACAAGTGGGACAAATTGCCGAGTTTATGGGGCAATTTCGTGAGCAAGGAAAGTTGCCAAGTTCAACGGTGGTCAATCCGAAAGGCGGATTCGAATATGCAAAAGCGATGCATTTGCGAAGTGGAAAGCAAGTCGGATCTGACCTCAACCCATCCAAATCACGTTCCAACGAGGAGGACGAGTTGAGAATTGAAGAGGAGGAGCAAAGGCCACTCACGGCCAAGGTGGAACCAAATGGGCCGCATGTTCCAAGTGACCCCAAGTTGTCCAATTCATCCAATAAAGGTAAAAACGTGTCAAATTCGGTTCATACTAATGATTTTCCTGCGAATGTTCCTTTTCCTAGTAGGTTTAAGCAAACAAAGAAAGAAGAAGCGGAAAAGGACATTTTGGAGACGTTTCGGAAAGTTCAAGTCAATATCCCCCTCTTGGATGCAATTAAACAAGTCCCGAGGTACGCCAAGTTCTTGAAGGAACTTTGCACCAATAGGAGGAGGATTTCGACCAAGGAGGTGGTCAAAGTAGGTGAAAACGTCTCAGCCATCTTACAACGCAAGCTGCCCCCAAAATGCAAAGATCCGAATGTGTTAGTGCAGGTTAATCATTTGATCTTCCCGGCGGACTTCTACGTACTTGAGATGGATGAATCAGACCATGCCCCTTCATTGCCCATCCTCCTCGGAAGGCCATTCATGAAAACTGCTCGGACAAAGATTGACGTCTATAATGGCACGTTGACGATGGAATTTGATGGGGAAGTTATTAATTTTAATCTTTCTGATTCTATGAAGTACCCTAGTGAGAATCATTCATGTTTTGCTATTGATGCAATTGACTCTTTGTCGCAGGACTATTTTGACAAATTGAACAACGATGCACTTGAATTGGTCATTGCACAAGGCATGGACAAGTAAAACATGGAAGCCACAACCATGGGAACCCACGGCATGCATGATCATTCTTTTGCCGTGCCCCCTAATGATGAGGTCATTGAGATGGTGGCTGCCCTCGAGTCATTGCCAACACAATCAGGTAAGTATTCGGACCCTATTTTAAGTTCAGTTTCGGCTAATAAAATGCTTCCCTCAGTTGTGCAGCCACCTACACTTGAACTTAAGTCGTTGCCTAGTCATTTGAAGTACGTTTTCTTGGGCGAGGATGACACGTTGCCTGTCATTATTTCATCCTCACTCACGGCACAAGAAGAGAGCAAATTGGTGCGAGTGCTTAAGGAGTACAAAACGGCAATTGGATGGACCTTGGCCGACATCAGGGGAATTAGCCCCACTACATGCATGCATCGCATACTTCTAGAGGAGGGGTCTAAAACATCCCGAGAGGCTCAACGCCGTCTCAACCCTCCGATGATGGAAGTTGTGAAGAAGGAGGTAATCAAGCTTTTGGATTGTGGAGTAATCTATCCAATCTCGGATAGTAAGTGGGTCTCGCCCGTTCAATGCGTTCCAAAGAAATCTGGGGTGACTGTGGTTGCAAATGCCGAGAATGAACTTGTTCCTCAACGCATTCAAACCGATTGGAGGCTGTGCATCGATTATAGAAAGCTAAACGCCGCAACAAGGAAGGATCACTTCCCATTGCCATTCATCGACCAAATGCTTGAGAGGTTAGCCGGTTATGCTTTCTATTGTTTTCTTGATGGTTATTCTGGTTATAATCAAATTGTCATAACACCCGAAGATCAAGAAAAAAACTACTTTTACATGCCCCTTCGGTACTTTTGCATATCGTCGCATGCCTTTTGGTTTATGTAATGCACCTGCTACATTTCAACGATGCATGATGAGCATATTTTCTGATTATGTTGAGAAAATCATTGAAGTGTTTATGGATGATTTTAGCGTGTTTGGTGATTCTTTTGATGGTTGTTTGCATAATCTTAGTTTAATCTTAAAACGTTGCGTTGAAACTAACCTTGTTCTTAATTGGGAAAAATGCCATTTCATGGTTAAACAAGGCATAGTTTTAGGTCATATAGTCTCTGAAAACGGTATTGAGGTTGATAAGTCGAAAATAGATCTTGTACGTCACTTACCCTCTCCAACTTCGGTTAGAGAGGTTCGTTCTTTTCTTGGCCATGCAGGTTTCTATCGTAGGTTTATCAAGGATTTCTCGAAGGTTGCACAACCTCTTTGCCGTCTCCTACAAAAAGACGTGACGTTTGAATTCACCAAGGAGTGCACGGCATCATTCAACCAACTCAAGGAGTTGTTGACCACGGCACCCATTATTGTTCCCCCGGATTGGAGCCTCCCGTTCGAGCTTATGTGTGATGCGTCCGATTATGCTTTAGGGGCTGTTTTGGGACAAAGAAAGGACAAGAGGCCGCATGTCATCTACTATGCCTCATGGACGTTGAACGATGCCCAGTTGAACTACTCCACTACGGAAAAAGAAATTCTTGCCGTTGTCTTTGCTTTAGATAAATTTCGATCATATCTAATTGGTACTAAAGTAATTGTTTTCACTGATCATGCAGCTCTGAAGTACTTGCTCACTAAAAAGGAGGCCAAGCCACGGCTAATTCGATGGATGTTGCTACTTCAAGAGTTCGACATAGAGGTTCGGGACAAGAAGGGAAGTGAAAACGTGGTGGCTGATCACCTAAGCCGAATGGTGCACAATGAAGAGGCCCTACCCATTGCCGAGACATTCCCCGATGAACAATTGCTGTCCATTAAGGTTAGTGCACCTTGGTATGCCGATATTGTTAATTTTTTGGTGTCAAAACGAATTCCAAGTGAGTTCACTAGACACCAACGTGATAAACTTAGGCATGATGCACGGTTTTATGTGTGGGATGATCCGTACTTATGGAAATTTTGTCCCAATCAGATTATACGTCGTTGTGTGCATGATTCTGAATGTCATTCAATTTTGAGTTTTTGTCATACATATGCATGTGGAGGGCACTTTGGCACACAACGCACGACCGTCAAAGTGTTACAATGTGGATTTTATTGGCCTAGTGTTTTTAAGGATGCTAGAACGTTTTGCTTAACATGTGATAAATGCCAAAGAATAGGTGGTATTAGTGCAAGGGACTAAATGCCGCAGGTTTCTATCCTAAATGTTGAAATTTTTGATGTTTGGGGTATTGACTTTATGGGTCCCTTTCCATCATCATATGGTTTTACGTATATTTTGCTTGCGGTTGATTATGTGTCGAAGTGGGTGGAAGCAAAAGCCACCCGGACTAATGATTCTAAAGTGGTTGCAGATTTTATTAGAACTAACATTTTTGCAAGGTTTGGCATGCCACGAGTGATCATTAGTGATGGAGGGTCACACTTTTGCAATCGGACCATTGAAGCGTTATTGAGGAAATACCATGTCACCCATAAGGTTTCTACACCTTACCATCCTCAAACAAATGGCCAAGCCGAGGTTTTCAACCGAGAGATCAAGCAAATACTTGAGAAGACCGTTGGGCCAACAAGGAAGGATTGGAGCTTACGGTTAGATGATGCACTTTGGGCGTCTCGTACGGCGTACAAAACCCCCATTGGGATGTCCCCCTTTCGACTTGTCTATGGCAAGGCGTGCCATCTTCCCGTTGAATTGGAGCACAAAGCACTTTGGGCCGTCAAGAAGTTTAACATGAACCTCGACGAAGCGGGAAGTCAAAGGAGATTGCAATTAAATGAGCTTGATGAGATAAGGCACAAGGCGTACGATAATGCAAGCATTTACAAGCAAAAGACCAAAGCTTTCCGTGACAACATGATCCGTGGGAAATCATTCTCAATTGGGCAGAAAGTGCTATTGTTCAATTCCCGTTTACGTTTGTTTCCCGGTAAGTTACGTTCTAAGTGGATTGGACCATTTGTTATTACTAATGTTTTTGTTCATGGTGCAGTCCAAATCCAAAGCTTGAAAACGGGACACGAATTCAAGGTGAACGGGCATCGTTTGAAGCCCTATTATGACACCTTTATGGAGCATGCCGTGGAAGAGCTTCCCTTGCATGCCGTGGGCCCTAGTAAGGAGTGAATGAGGTCTTCGTCCGGCTGTACGACGTTAAAGCAAGCGCTACTTGGGAGGCAACCCATGCATTCAACAAAGGAAGACCGAGAAAGCACTCCAATTCCAGATTTGCGTTCCTACACTCTTCTCTTTGTTGTTGATTTTGTTTCTGCCATGTTAGGTTGTTAGATGTTGTTTTGTTTGTTTGTTTGTTATTTGTGTGAGTCTATGCTTGAAACATTGAGGACAATGTTTGATTTAAGTGTGGGGGGGGTAACCAAAGTGTTTTGATGCAAATTCGTAGGGTTTTATCCACCATAACTTCTAATGTTGTTTCTTGCTGTTTTTAGGTGTTTTTAGGCTGTTTTGAAGTGTTTTTATGTTTTTTGTTCAGAAAATCCGAAAATTTACAAAAAAAAAAATTTGCAAAAATTGTTTTGAAAACCCAAAAAGAGTTGTTTTAAGTTGTTTTTGTGTGTTTGTGTCTTAGGGTACCTTCCAACACAATGATGAGGATTCGGTTTGTAATTGCATGACTGTTAAAGAGAATGATTAACATGGATGGAAGTTTGACTTACTCTTTGTTTATGCTTGGTTGTGGTTATAACTTATGACTTCACATGTAATCAAAAAGAAAAAAATTAGTTTTTGTAACATGCTTGAAGGAAGGAACTCAAACAAATGCTACAACCATGTGAGACTTGAGCCTAAACGTTTATTTGGAGAGTTCAAATCTGTGCATTCTTGTTTTCTAAAGTCGTTGCATGATCTCATTATTCTTTGCTTGGTTACAACTTAGAAGGCGTTTCATCATTTAGTTCCAAATACTAGAACTCATGCCAATTTCATTCAAAACATGTTATTGAATTGCATAACACATATTCAAGATGAAGTTGTGTAGTAGTCACCACCATAGCCAAATAGCTGAATCCACCCTTGTCATTTGTATTGTAGGTTTAAACCCCTTTGAGCCTTATTTAGCCTATTTTTGTTGTTAGCCACATTATCCTCACCTAGCCTAGATTAGGACTTTCCATACCTTTGTTCTTAAAGGATAGTAAAGCACGACTTAGGGTGAACTCCTTTGGTCAATATATGGCAGGAAACGAGTGTGGGGGAAGATGATAGGGCACGAAAAAAAAAAAAAAAAAAAAAAAAAAGAAGAAAAGAAGAGAAATTCGTAGAAAAATCAAAAGAAAATAGAAAAGTGTTGAAAAGAAAGAAAAAGAGTTGGAAAATAAGTGAGAATGAACTCACAAGTATTGGTTGTTGAAGGAATGGTCCAAAAGAGTGAATTTGACCCTAAATGTTGCATAAATCTTCCCTTGTGTGCACTAATTGATTTCGGCCATTTGAAGAGAGTTTAAGTGTCAAATTCATTACTTTGCTTACTATTGCTTTAAAGAACGGTTGTTTTACCCTTTACCTTTCTTTGTTAGCCAATACCCCAAGCCCCGTTACAACCCTTGACTTTAATCTTGAGTGTTATGTGTTTCAATTTGTGGAGTTTAAAATTGGTACGAGCATATGGTGTCACTAGTTCTCGCATCTAAGTAGTAACATTCCATTCATGAGATCATATTGATAAACATGCTATTTAACTCCGAAAAGTGCTTTCTTTGTCATACATATATGTGAGCATTCGTTTTCATATTTACATCTATCTTCTCACATATAACTAGTATAGGGTGTGTGGTCAGAAAATCTGTGTGAAAATTGAGTGCATATCTAGTAAGGAATTGAGGAATTTCTCTAAGGCATGTTACTACATTCAAAATCATGTTTTAATTGGTTATTTGTGAACTAATGAGTAGTGACTATGATTAAGTAAATGCTTAAGCGTAAAGATGGCTAAAATCTGTGGGAATGATGATTTTTAACATGTCATGTGCATTGGAAATCCCTGAGGCGGTTGTTGGAAGGTGTAGGTTGTGTTTTACTCGTTTTACTTCGTTTATTTACTTTGTTTCATTTTGTTTTGCTCGAGGACTAGCAAAAGCTAAGTGTGGGGGAATTTGATAGGAGCATATTTATGCACCTTAGTTTAGCTTGTTCTTGTGCATTTATAGTGTTTTTCCTTAGTAAAGTAGTCTTTTAAGCTAGTTTTATGTAATTTCAGGTTTTAAGGGCAAAGTATGCAAAAGGATGCATTTTGGAGCCTTTTGGAGCAAATTAGAGCTTGGAATGGACATCATATGCTTGGAGCCAAGAGGATGGACGAAATTGAAGATTTGAAGATGATGTTTCCTGCTTGAACAAGGTTTCCTAGTTGAAGTAGGAAAGCCCCTAATGGAAATAGGTTTCCTAGTTGAATTAGGATTCCTAGAAGAATGAAGATTCCTACTCAAACAAGGTTTCCTACTTGAAGTAGGAAAGTCAAAATCCAAATGGTTTCAAGAGAAGCAACAAAGAAGTTTTCCAAGTCCAAGAAGGAAAAGGAGTCCAAGATGAAGAAGGAATGATGAAGACAAGGTTTCTTAATCCTAATAGGCAAAGTTTCCAAGTACAATGAGGAGTCCTTATCCATTTAGGGCACCTTATCCATTTAAGACACCTTATCCTAATCCTATAGGGATGCCATGCACTTTATCTTATCTTGGAGGGTTTATAGGAGCCTTAGAAACCCTATCTTATCCTTGCCGTGGGTTTTATCCAATTCCCCTTAGTTTTAGGCTTTCTAGAAGCCCTAAACATTATCCCTAAGCTTTGCCGCACCCTTATCCCTTTTTCCCTACAAATTTGGCACTTAAAGCATGATTTTAGGAACCTTATCTTATCTCCTACAAAGGTGGCGCCCAAACCCTTCTAGAAATCTGATTTCCCTTGCCTTGCAAGGCATTCTAGAAGCCTTATCACCTTATCCCTTACCTGCCGCACCTAGGAAGCATTATCCCTCTTTATTTCTGATTTCTAAGCCTATTTCCTAGTGGATTTGGGTTATTCAAGTCCATATCTGATTACCCTAGGGTTTTAAGTGCCTATATATACTCATATTAACCCCTAGATCAGATTACCACCTCTCATACACCTTCATTCACTCCAGAAATTCGTCCAAACCTCTCCACACCCTTGCCGCAACCACCAAACACCTTTCTCCCTAGTTTTAGACCTTTGCCGCACCATCCCCTTCCCCTAAACACTACTACATCCCTCCATAACCATACATCCATACACCTAAGGCCCTAAAACCTGTCCCTAGACCCTTGCCGCACCAAGGAGGAGGAGAAGGAAGCTCGGAAGTTCATGCAATTCAAGTTCACGTCGCTGGAATTTCTAGGTGTTTCTTTTCCTTTGAATTCAATGTTTAAGTTCAATTCTCTTTGTTTTGTGCGTATGAGGAACTAAACCCCCCCTTGGCTAGGGGGGGATTCGAAACATATGTTTATGCTTGCAATATGATTTGATTACTTCTAATTGCGTTTCATAAGTTGTGACTTCAATTTACTTATCTATGTGAATTACATTGATTTGTGTGTGTTGGTTGAGAGTGCACGCTTAATTTTCATGCATAAATTGGATGCTAGGATATAAGGAAATTTCACCTAATCGTTATGGAATTATATTCACAAGTAGTAAAGGTTGATGATCTCAATCGCGTTAAGTAAATTCTTGGCATAAGTTTCATGCAATCATAGTAACAAGTGCTTCGTCAATGCTTATGGTTTTCATAGAACTTAATGATTCTTGCTTGTATCTCTATTATGCAATCATGTAGGGGACTTGTGGGGAATGTTTTGGGTTGTCGTATGCAATCATCCAATTCAATAATGTTAGGAAAATCTGAGGGTTAATTAGTGCAATTCACGGTTAATCTGGGGCGTTGAGAATTCATGGTTTATTGAAAAGCAATTAGAAATCGTTTTGTGTGCAAGTATAACATGTGTGGAGATGAACCCCTTAGCTAGCTTCCCATCCATTCATTAAATCCAAATTCGTTGAAAATCTGTTTGTTTTACAAAGTTTTAAGTTTTGTTTTTAAATTCGTCCAAAACCAATCCCCCTTTACTTTGTTGAGTCATAGTAGTTAGAAATCACTTTAGTTTGTGTTTTTAAGTGTCTTAGGTCAAGTTAAAACCAATTTTCGTCCAAAGTTGTGTCTAGTGTTCAAAACTGCCCAGATTGTGTTTTTAAGGCAGTTTTGAGTGTTTTGGTGTTGTTTTGAGTCTCTTGGTTTGTTTTGGTGTTTTAAAGTTTAGTTTTGCATTCTTTGAGTCTAGTATAGTGTTTTAAACTTGTTTCTACGTATTTGAGTCAGTTTCCAAGTGATTAACAATCCCTCCTAATCCCCGGTCCAGAACGATCCCTACTTACATTCTTCACGACAATTGATAAAAAGAGGGTTTAATTTGTGTGCGTATAAATCTCACATCAGCTTCCAAGATGTCTTTTTCACTTTCTTCTTCCTTGGAATTCTTGAACCTACAAGGAATAGGGACATTGGGTGGAATGGGGTTAGAAAGAATTAAATTTGGAATAACCTTACCTGAATTGGATGGCGTAGGAGCAATAGGTGCCTGCGACAAAGGTGTTTCCACCCTTGCCATAGGTTGCGTGTGTTCCTCTTCCTCAAATTGCAATCTTTCATCTTCCTTGTAATTTGATTTTGATGGTTTAGGGTTTGTTCCAACCTCCTTGCTACTTCTCAAGATGATTTCCTTGGCAGTTTCAAATCCTTCCTTCGGATTTGCAATGGTTGAAATAGGGAGTTTGCCTTGGTCTTGAAATTGTCCTACGAACTCCGCTATCTGCCCAATTTGCTTTTCCAAGTGGTCCAACCTTTTGTCTTGATTTTGCATTGCTTTGTTTTGATCTTCTTGCCCCTGAGACAAATTGGTGAGTAACTTACTAACCGTATCATTATACAAAGACTTACTTGAATTTGTTTGGGCAGGTTGTGGTGGCTGCATAGGTGTTGTATAGAACTCCTCATTTGGTTGCCAATATTCTCCTTGTTGAGCCTCCTTGACTTGGTTTTGTGAGCCCTGCACCAAAGAAATTAATTCATTAAGAACTTGATTATAATCTATTGACAAACCTGAGTTTGGTTGGGCATATTGTATATGAGGTTGTGGTGGATGCATAGACGTTGAATAGAACTCCTCATATGGCTGCCAATATCCTTCTTGTTGAATATGTTGAGGTTCCCACCACATAGAGTTTGAATGATCACTCCAATCTGAATTGTAAGTATTGGAAAACACGTCATTCCTTGATTGATTATGATCAAATGTACCAACTCTTTGCATTTGGGACCTTTCCATAAGCTGTGACAAAAGAGAAGCATTATCAAGTGCCATGTCTTGCTTCTCTAGTACCTAAAATCAACAAAACAAAACTAAAATATATACACAGAAACAAAATAAAACTAAACAGGAAGTAATAATCCAAGGGATTAGCAAAGTTGCTAATCCCCGGCAACGGCGCCAAAATTTGATGCGTTAAATATATAAGCACACAAATTAACCCTCTTTTTATCAATTGTAGTAAGTATGTAAGTAGGGATCGTTCTAGGCCGGGGATTAGGAGGGATTGCAAAATCACTTGAAAACTGACTCAAATACGTAAAAACAAGTTTAAAACACTATACTAGACTCAAAGAATGCAAAACTAAACTTTAAAACACCAAAACAAACCAAAAGACTCAAAACAGCACCAAAACACTCAAAACTGCCTTAAAAACACTATCTGGGCAGTTTTGAACACTAGACACAACTTTGGACGAAACTTGGTTTTAACTTGACCTAAGACACTTAAAAACACAAACTAAAGTGATTTCTAACTATTATGACTCAACAAAGTAAAGGGGGATTGGTTTTGGACGAATTTAAAAACAAAACAAACTTTTTGAATTAGAACAGATTGTAAAACGAATTTGATGGAATTGAATGGATAGGAAGCTAGCTAAGGGGTTCATCTCCACACATGTTATACTTGCACACAAAACGATTTCTAATTGCTTTTCAATAAACCATGAATTCTCAACGCCCCAGATTAACCGTGAATTGCACTAATTAACCCTCATATTTTCCTAACGTTATTGAATTGGATGATTGCATACGACAACCCAAAACATTCCCCACAAGTCCCCTACATGATTGCATAATAGAGATACAAGCAAGAATCATTAAGTTCTACGAAAACCATAAGCATTGACGAAGCACTTGTTACTATGATTGCATGAAACTTATGCCAAGAATTTACTCAACGCGATTGAGATCATCAACCTTTACTACTTGTGAATATAATTCCATAACGATTAGGTGAAATTTCCTTATATCCTAGCATCCAATTTATGCATGATAATTAAGCGTGCACTCTCAACCAACACACACAAATCAATTTAATTCACATAGATAAGTAAATTGAATTCACAACTTATGAAACGCAATTAGAAGTAATCAAATCATATCGCAAGCATAAACATGTATTTCGAATCCCCCCTAGCCAAGGGGGGGGTTTAGTTCCTCATACGTACAAAACAAAGAGAATTGAATTTAAACATTGAAATCAAGGAGGGAAAACACCTAAAAATTCCAACAACTCAAACTTGAATTGTATGAACGTTTAGGCCCTCTTCTCCTCCTCTTTGTTACGGCACAAGGTCTAAGGATAGTGTTTTGGAGGAAAGGGGAAGTTTGGAATGGATGTGTTTGCACGGCAAAGGGAACTTATGGACGAATTTGTGTATGAAATGAATGGAGGTGTGGAATGGAGTGGTATGGAAGGCACGGCTTTTGGGCAGATTGGGAGATGGTAGGGGGAATGCACGGCTTTTGGGCAGATTGTGTGAAGTGTGTATGAATAATCCCCCTTTTGTGGCTGCAATGGATGTTTATTTATAGGTGGATGAATGATTAAAGAGGGAATATGACAGCTAGGTTGGTTGGTGGCTGCCATCATGAAGAGTGCATGGATGTGGCTGAATGGGTTAAAGAGGAAATGATGATGGGAGAGCATGTGGGTGACAGCTAGGTTGGTTGGTGGCTGCAATGGAGGTGTGGAATGATGATGGGAGAGCATGTGAGTGAATTATGAAGAGTGAATGCATGTAGGGTGCGGCTATGGTGGGAAATATTGGGCAGAAAATATCCTAAGGCTTTATTACTTAGTTTAGGAAAGGATGTAACTCCAAATCCTCCTTTAGGTCTTCAATTTCGTCCATTCCTTTTGCTCCAAGCATATGCTATCCATTCCAAGCCCAATTTTGCTCCAAAATGCTCCAAAATGCATCATTTTGCATACTTTGCCCTTAAATCCTGAAAATACATAAAACTAGCTTAAAAGACTACTTTACTAAGGAAAAACACTTTAAATGCACAAGACAAGCTAAACGAAGGTGCATAAATATGCTCCTATCAAAACACTAAACTAGACTCAAAGAATGCAAAACTAAACACTAAAACAAACCAAAAGACTCAAAACAGCACCAAAACACTCAAAACTGCCTTAAAAACACAATCTGGGCAGTTTTGAGCACTTACTAATTTGGACGAATTTGGGTGATAAATTGAATCAAAACACTTAGAAACACAAACTAAGACACTTTCTAACTAAATTGAACACTAAAGTAAAGGGGGATTTAGTTTTTGACGAAATTAAACAAAGTGCACAGATTGTAATAAAAACAGATTGTAAATACGAATTTGATGAAAATATGGATGGAATGCTAGCTAGAAGGTTCTTCTCCACACATGTCACACTTGCATACAACATGATTTTCAGTTGGTCTTTCGATGAATCATGAAACTCAACACCCCGGGTTAATTAGGTTCGCTTAAATTAACCTTCAAGTTCTCCTTAAGTTAATGAATTGGATGGGATAGCGCATACACAATTCAAAACATTCTCCAAAAGTCCTTTACGTAAAAAGCACAATAAAGATACAATCAAAGGTCATTAAGCAACATGAAAACTATAAGTGTTGACGAGGCATTCATTACTATGATGAGCATGAAACTAGTGCCAAGAATTCATTTAACGCGATCGTTTATTAGCGACCTCCACTACTTGTGAATATAAGTTTGTAACTATTAGGTGAAACTCACTTATATTCTAGCATCATATTCATGCATGAAAACTAAGCGTGCACTCTCAATAAACATACTCAAATAAGTTATCAATCAAGCAGTTAAACAAATTGAATCCACAACTCATGAAATTCCAACCAAATGTAATCAATTTATATTGCAAGCATAAACATGGTTTCGAATCACCCCCTAGCTAACTAGGGATTTAGGCTCTCATGTTCACAGAAAGAGAAACAAAATTGAAATTAAACATAGAGAACAAAAGATTGATTACACCTAGAACGTCCAACGAATCCACTTTGAATTTCTGCACGTTTCAAGCTCCTCTTTCTTCTTCTCCTTGCTGCGGCAGAGAGGGTTTAGGGGGTTTTGGGATGATTTTCTGGGTTATAGATGGGTTTATGGGGATATGGTGGTGCGGCAAGGGGTGTGAGTGGTGGAGGAAGGTTGGGAATGGTGGCTGGAATAGTGGGAAGCTACGGCAGAGAGGGAAAGTTGCTGAAATATGAAAGAATGAATAATAATCCACCCTAGGGTGAGGCTAGGCTTAGCTTATATAGGGTTTCAGAAATTAAAACCCTAGCTTATTTTTATTAACTAAAATTAAGTCAAAGGCTGCTAGAATTAGGAAATAAAATTAGAAACTAAAAGGGAAGTGGCTGCAAGGTGCGGCTAGGGTTTAGTTTAGGAAGGGAAATAGGGTTTAAGTGCATAACTTTGGACCTAAATACCCCCCCTTGCACGGCAAGGGAAGGAAAGAAAGGGAAAGGCCACGGCAAGGGATTGCTAAGTGGGCTAGGGCCTTTGTTTTGTGTCCTAAAGTGCCTACAAGGCCTTCAAAGTGGCTAGAAAATACGGACGTTTAAGATTAGGAAAGGTTACCAAAACGGGAAACCTAGGGTTAACTTTCCTACTTCAAGTAGGAATCCTTGTTGGAGTAGGAATCCTCGTTGGAGTAGGAATTCATCGTTTCTTCAAGTCTTCAACTCATTCATTCCTCTTTCGCTCCAAAAGACTCTAATTTGCATCTTCTTGCACACTTTGGCCTTATAATCTAAAAATACACAAAAGTGGCTCTAAACACTAAAATAACTAAAGAAACACAACATAAATGCACGAGAACAAGCTAATTAAGTCGCATGAATATGCTCCTATCACCGGCCCTCTTAATCAACACACAAGAATGAGTTATTAATCAAATAGTTAAGTAAATTGTATTCATGATTTATGAAATCACAACTGAAAGTAATCAATTCATATTGCAAATACAATCATGGTTTCAAAGTCTCCTCTAGCTAAAACAAGTTTAGCTCCTCATGTTCGCAAAACAAAGATAATTAAACTTAAATATTGAAAACAAAGATAGAATACACCTAGAAACACTCCAGGTGGCTCCTCCTTCCTTCCTTGTCATAAGAGCATATTCATGCGACTTAAATGGCTTGTTCTCGTGCATTTACGTTATGTTTCTTTAGTTATTTTAGTCCTTTATGCTTCTTTTGTGTGTTTTCAGGTTCTAAGGGCAAGGTATGCAAAAGGATGCCTTTTGGAGCCTTTTGGAGCAAATTAGAGATTGGAATGGATATCATATGCTTGGAGCCAAGAGGATGGACGAAATTAAAGACTTGAAGTAGGAAAGTTAAATCCTAAAAGACCTCATGTTTAAGCATCATTGAAGACTCCTACGCATTTTAGAACACAAAAACAACATTCCTTGCAACCTTAGGACATTGTCGTGTGTTTCCTTGTGTCTCCCTTCCTTGCCATGCAAGGAAGGGCTTTGTTCCCTATTTTTTTTAAACACTTAAAGCATTCACTTAACATATCATTCAATTATCATATCATTCACTTATCATATCATTCACTTATCATATCATACACTTATCACTTATCACTTCCATTCACTTATCACTCACTACATATCATTCATTTATCACTTAACATATCATTCACTTATCACTTATCATAACCATACACTTATCACTTATCATACTCATAATCATCTACACATTTCAACCATTTAAACATATGCATTTCAACTCACATGCACACCCACCTCTTTCCAACCTAATTCACATGCATACCTATTCTTTAAATCATCACATGCATCATCATCATGCAACCAACCTTGCCACATGCTTTCCAAGCTTTCCCCCTTCATCATTAAGCCACATTCACTCCCATTTATCTCCCCTTAACAGCCCTAAACCGTCCATATTTAAAGGACACCATTCAACACACACATGCAACAAAAGACAACATTGACATGCATCACATGCATTTCCAACACTTCCCCCTTTGTGCCGTGCCTTCCCTTCCACTTTCCAACCACATTCTTTGAATTCCCACTTCATCATTACACCACCTAAGCCACATGCACTCCCATTCTTTAATTCAGCCACTTAATCATTCAACCACAAAACAATCACACAACACACCAACACACATGCATCCTGAAATTCTTTGCCGTGCAATCACATGCATTTCCCTTGACATTTTCAGCCATCACACTTCATCATTACACCACCATTCACTCTTTAACCCACACACACTTCACACAAACAACATTCACATGCATTTCCAACACAAAACACACTCAAAACCGTGGCCACCTTTGCATTTCAGCATTCCCATTTGCATTTTCAGATTTCCAGCTTTCCAACCTAGCCAAGTCACATGCATTCATTCATAATCATTCACCAAACATGCAACCACATTTCCACCCACCTCCTAGCTGTCATGTTCCCTCCATTACTCCTATAAATACCCTTGCATTCATTCATTCATTCATCATCTCATTCACAACACAACACACCACAAACACTTCCATTTCCTTCTCCTAGCCGTGAGTCTCCCTTAGAATCCAAAAACCATCTTCCATTTCCATCACTCCTCACTCCTTTCCACACTTCCATTCCCCCAACCAACTATCCCTAGACCTTATGCTACAACGAAGAGGAAGAGAAGAGGGCCTAAACGTTCATACAATTCAAGTTTGAGTTGTTGGAATGTTTAGGCGTTTCTTCGATTTCAATGTCTAATTTCAATTCTCTTTGTTTTGTACGTATGAGAAACTAAACCCCCCTTAGCTAGGGGGTGATTCGAAATATATGTTTATGCTTGCAATATGATTTGATTACTTTTAATTACGTTTCAGAAGTTGTGAATTCAATTTGTTTAACTATTTGATTGATATCCTATTTATGTATGTTTATTAAGAATGAACGCTTAATTTTCATGCATGAATTTGACGCTAGAATATAAGTGAGTTTCACGTAATAGTTATGAACTTATATTCACAAGTAGTGGAGGTTGCTTATAAACAATCGCGTTAAACAAATTCTTGGCATAAGTTTCATGCAATCATAGTAACGAATGCCTCGTCAACACTTATAGTTTTCATGATGCCTAATGATTCTTGCTTGTATCTCTATTATGCAATTCATGTAGGGAACTTGTGAGGAATGCTTTGGGTTGTCGTATGCAATCATCCAATTCATTAACTTAAGGAAAACTTGACGGTTAATTAAAGCGGACCTAATTAACCCGGGGCGTTGAGAATTCATGGTTTATTGAAATGCAATTAGAAATCTTTTTATTATGCAAGTGTAACATGTGTGGAGATGAACCCCTTGGCTAGCATCCATTCATTCCATTTCATCAATTTCATATTTACATTCTATCTAGTTTATTTACTTGTTTCGTTATTTCAATTTTCGTCCAAATCCAATCCCCCTTTATTTTGTTTAAGTTTTAGTCTTAATCTTTCTTACTTTTAGTTTTGCATTCTTCGAGTTTAGTATAGTGTTTTAAACTTGTTTTTACGTTTTTGAGTCAGTTTCCAAGAGATTAACAATCCCTCCTAATCCCCGGTCCAGAACGATCCCTACTTATACTTATACTACAATTGACAAAAAGAGGGTTTAATTTGTGTGCGTATTATTCTCGCATCACCTTGCTGGGACACAATGGGGATTTTCTGAATTTAGGCTCTTGAGGTGTGGTGGATGGTTGATGTGATATATAATAGCACACAAATTAAACCCTCTTTTTGACAATTGTAGTATACATATAAGTAGGGATCGTTCTAGGCCGGGGATTAGGAGGGATTGCTAATCTAATGAAAATTGACTCAAAGATACAAAAATATGCTTCAAAACACTTAAACAAACTCAAAAGACTCTTAACTAAACTTATATGACTCAAAACAAACTTAAAAGACTCAAAACAACACAAAACAATCAAAAAGACTCAAACTAGACTCTAGGACTCAATTTGGACGAAAATAGAATTGGTTTTGACTCAAAACACTCAAAAACACTAATTAGGACAGATTTGACACAACTAAATAAAAGGGATTGGGTTTTTGACGAATTTAAGATAAAAACAAGTAACTAAAAGACTTAAATAGGATTTGGATGAATTTGGGAAAAACGATGGATGATTAGATAGCTAGAGAATACTTTTCCACACATGATACATTCGAACACAAATTGATTTCTAGTTGCTTTTTCGATAAACCATGAACCTCAACACCCCAGATTAACTGTGACATCACTAATTAACCCTCAGATTTTCCTTTAGTTATTGGACTGGATGACATCATACGACAACCTAAAGCATTCTTCAAAAGTTCCCTACATGACATCGTAATAGAGATACAATCAAAGATCATTATGTTCTATGAAAATCATAAGCATTGACAAAGCACTTGTAACTATGACATCATGATACTCATGCTAGGAATTTACTTAACATGATTGTGAAAACAACCTTAACTACTTGTGAATATAAGTTTGTAACAATTATGTGAAACTCCCTTATATTCTAGCACCAAATTCATGCATGCAAACTAAGTGTGCACCCTTAATCAACAAACAAGAATAAGTTATCCATCAAACGGTTAAGTAAATTGCATTCACAATTTATGAAATCACAACTGGAATTAATCAATTCATATTGCAAATATAATCATGGTTTCAAAGTCTCACCTAGCTAAACAAGTTTAGCTCCTCATGTTTACAACAAAACAAAGAGAATATAAATTAAACATTGAAAACAAAGATTGAATACACCTAGAAATGCTCTAACAATCCAAGCTTGAATGGCCAAAACGTCTAAGGCTTCTCCTCTCTTCTTTCTCCTTCTTTGTTGCGGCACAAGGGTGTTTGGGTATGAATTATGGTGATAGATGGATAGGTTGGATGGTGGTAGAGGGTGGATGATGACTGAATGAATGGAGAGAATGAGGAATAATTCGAATGGATGTGTATGGATGTCTAGAGTCTCTAATATTTGCTGCAGATTGTGTATATATAGAGGGAGAAAGGTTAAGGCCTTAATTAATTAATTAATTTGGGAAGGTTTTAAGACTCCAAATCCTCCAAGAAAAGGGTCCAAATCAGAATCCCAATTGAAAAAGGGAAGGAAAAGGTGCGGCACAACTTTGAGAAAAGGGGAAAGAAGATATATGGCAGATTTTGGAAGAAAAGGGTTAGGATATATGCGGCAAGGACTAGGATAGTGCAAGGGATCTTTGGTTTGTGTCTTGTGATAAGTCACATTTTGCATGCATTTATATCTTCCTTATTTGGTGTCTTTGTGATTGTTTTGGATTAAACTAGTTGCATTTTACATTATTTGGTGTTAGTGTGCAGCCAAGTGTGAATTTGGATCAATGGGAAGGCAAATGAAGTAAAAACATTCCAGAAAAGATGTGAAGTGTTAAGAGATGCAATTCGGCCTTATTGGGTGATTTTAAACAAGGCAAAAACATTGAAGTCAGCCATGTGCTTCCAACACCATAACATGCATTCACATGCATGTTCAAAACCTTGGCCGTGCGTTTTCATGTCATCCCATCATGTTATGTACTTCTAGCACCAAATCAGATTCCACACATCCATTCCGTGCTTCCCATGCCATTCCAGCTCCCTTTTGCACCAAGAACATGCACATTCCATTACTTAATTCACTCAGCCATATTGACACCAACAAACACAATCATTCCGTGCAGATTCCATGTTCTAACACCAAAACATGCATTCACATGCATGATTCACAATCTGACCTTGCATTCCATTACCTTTCTCCACTTCATCTTTGTAGAAATCCACATGCTTGCAGCGTCCCCTTTGTCCATGCCGTGTGTTCTTCCCCTTTCCAGATTTGTACAAACAATTTCAAGTGGTTCAATTCACCTTTGCAGATGTCCACTCACTTGTTGCAGCAAGGGCACATGCATCCTTGATTAAATAAACCACATACCTGCAGATCATGTCCATACCTTGCATCCATCAGTCCAGAAATGTATTCATTCCATCATTCCATGTGATTCCAGCTCCTCCTTGTCTAGGCCGTGCAGTTTGATACCCTTTCCAGGCTGTATTTCAGCTTTGCAGCCACTACACATGCATGATTCAACTAAAATAGCCAAATGCATGCATATTTCCCTAAGGGCCGTGCGTCCACCACTTGAGAAACCCATCATTCCAGCTGATTTATGCACTGCCATCTGATTTAAACATATTCAAGATCCAATCTGAATGTTGGCAGCTACATTTCATTCCTATAAAACTAGGCACACTTCACACATGAAGGGGTTCCGCATTTCTTCCATTCAGTCCATTATTCACACATATAGCCGCTCCATTTCCACTCTATTCTCTGCCCATTTCTATTCCATTGGCAAACATCATTCAACCATCGCCGATCAACCATCATTTGCATCACAATTGGAGCACTAACACAAAAGGCTACTCTTCAAGGAATTCGACATCAGGGTTACTTCAAGGGTTTCTTCTTATCAATTCTATGTTCATTCATGTTTTATATTTTTATGTCAAATCTTTTGTAGACATGAATTGTAACTAATCTTCCTCTAGGGATTCGATGTAACCTTGCAAAGTTTGCCATGTAATTAAGTTAGAATGCTCAGTTTGTCCATCTATTTCTTGTTTCATTCTCTGATTTAATGGTGACTTAATGTGTTGATTTTAATGTTTGATCATCATTTGAATTAATCACAAAGTTGTGTAGCCAAGATTAAAACACACATCATGCATAATCTTGGTAGATATGTGAATGAATGAAGGGAATGTTTAGCAAACATCCTGCCGAGTTATTCCCTTTGGTTTTATGAAAGTTTCTTGTGCATTACATACTCTTGATTATGAACCAAAGTTGCACATCACAATTAGGTTCATGATTAGAGACATTTGATCAAATCCACACATCATATGGTTGATCATATCCAAGTGAAACAAACTCAAGAAATAGGTAGATGAATGAGTACAAACTAACTTAACAAACATGGACTTAGTTGAGCAATGGTGAAACCGAATCCCTAGCTTCAATTCCATTGATACTATCCCATTATATTAGTTGTTAATTCATTTATTTGTGTTTACTTCATTTTCTTATGCTTTCAAGTCACAACAACAAATCTGCCCAATTCGATTAGTTTGATTCATTTCATAGAGTTCTTGCAAAACAAGTAATTACATAGGTCCAATTAGTCCCTGTGGATTTGACACCCTTGCTTGTGCCATTATACTAAACATGTTCTAGCATTAGGAAGGAATTATACATCAACATCTTGAAATACATAAGGCACCTTCAAAGTTGCTGGAACTTAGAGATATTTAGGATTAGGAAAGGTTAAACCAAAATAGGAAACCTTGGCTTAACTTTCCTACTTCAAGTAGGAATCCTTCTTTGACTAGGAATCCTTCTTTGATTAGGAATCCTACTTTGATTAGGAATCCTAACATCTTTAAGTCTTCAATTTTGTCCATTCCTTTTGCTCCAAGCATATGCTATCCATTCCAAGCCCAATTTTGCTCCAAAATGCTCCAAAATGCACATTTTTGCTACCTTAGCCATATGAACCTAAAAACACACGAAAATAGCTTAAACTACTAAAATAACTATGAACTAACAACATAAATGTACAAAAACACGCTAACTAAGTCGCCTAAATATGCTCCTATCAAATTCAAAAATTTGATGTGATATATAATAGCACACAAATTAAACCCTCTTTTTGACAATTGTAGTATAGATATAAGTAGGGATCGTTCTAGGATGGGGATTAGGAGGGATTGCTAATCTAATGAAAACTGACTCAAAGATACAAAAATATGCTTCAAAACACTTAAACAAACTCAAAAGACTCTTAACTAAACTTATATGACTCAAAACAAACTTAAAAGACTCAAAACAACACAAAACAATCAAAAAGACTCAAACTAGACTCTAGGACTCAATTTGGACGAAAATAGAATTGGTTTTGACTCAAAACACTCGATAACACTAATTAGGACAGATTTGACACAACTAAATAAAGGGGATTGGGTTTTTGACGAATTTAAGATAAAAACAAGTAATTAAAACACTTAAATAGGATTTGGACGAATTTGAGAAAAACAATGGATGATTAGATAGCTAGAGAATACTTTTCCACACATGATACATTCAAACACAAATTGATTTCCAGTTGCTCTTTCGATAAACCATGAACCTCAACACCCCAGATTAACTGTGACATCACTAATTAACCCTCAGATTTTCCTTTAGTTATTGGATTGGATGACATCATACAACAACCCAAAGCATTCTTCAAAAGTTCCCTACATGACATCATAATAGAGATACAATCAAAGATCATTATGTTCTATGAAAATCATAAGCATTGACAAAGCACTTGTAACTATGACATCATGATACTCATGCTAGGAATTTACTTAACATGATTGTGAAAACAACCTTAACTACTTGTGAATATAAGTTTGTAACAATTATGTGAAACTCCCTTATATTCTAGCACCAAATTCATGCATGCAAACTAAGTGTGCAGCCTTAATCAACAAACAAGAATAAATTATCCATCAAACGGTTAATTAAATTGCATTCACAATTTATGAAGTCACAACTGGAATTAATCAATTCATATCGCAAATATAATCATGGTTTCAAAGTCTCCCCTAGCTAAACAAGTTTAGCTCCTCATGTTTACAACAAAACAAAGAGAATATAAATTAAACATTGAAAACAAAGATTGAATACACCTAGAAACGCTCCAACAATCCAAGCTTGAATGGCCAAAATGTCCAAGGCTTCTCCTTTCTCCTCTCTCCTTCTTTGTTGCGGCACAAGGGTGTTTGGGTATGAATTATGGTGATGGATGGATCAGTTGGATGGTGGTAGAGGGGTGGATGATGGCTGAATGAATGGAGAGAATGAGGAATAATTCGAATGGATGTGTATGGATGTCTAGAGTCTCTAATATGTGCGGCAGATTGTGTATATATAGAGGGAGAAATGTTAAGGCCTTAATTAATTAATTTGGGAAGGTTTTAAGATTCCAAATCCTCCAAGAAAAGGGTCCAAATCAGAATCCCAATTGAAAAAGGGCAACTTTGAGAAAAGGGGAAAGAAGATATATGGCAGATTTTGGAAGAAAAGGGTTAGGATATATGCGGCAAGGACTAGGATAGTGCAAGGGATCTTTGTTTTGTGTCCTAAAGTACATAAGTACCTTCAAAGTTGCTGGAACTTTGGGATATTTAGGGTTAGGAAAGGTTAAACGAAAATAGGAAACCTTGGCTTAACTTTCCTACTTCAAGTAGGAATCCTTCTTTGACTAGGAATCCTTTTTTGATTAGGAATCCTTCTTTGATTAGGAATCCTTCTTTGATTAGGAATCCTAACATCTTTAAGTCTTCAATTTCGTCCATTCCTTTTGCTCCAAGCATATGCTTTCCATTCCAAGCCCAATTTTGCTCCAAAATGCTCCAAAATGCACCTTTTTGCTACCTTAGCCATATGAACCTAAAAACACACGAAAATAGCTTAAACTACTAAAATAACTATGAACAAACAACATAAATATATGAAAACAAGCTAACTAAGTCGCCTAAATATGCTCCTATCAAATTCCCCCACACTTAGCTTTTGCTAGTCCTCGAGCAAAACAAAACAAAAGAAACAAAAAGAACACAACCAAAACGAACTCTAAACCTTCCAACAATTATCTTAGGGATTTCCAATGCACATGACATATCAAAGAACATCATTCCCACGGTTTCTAGCTTTCTTTACACTTTAGCAAACACTTAACCATAGTTACCACTTACCAGTTCACATTTAATCAATTAAAACAACATTTTGAATGTGGTAACATGCCTTAGAGAATTCCCTCAATTCCTCACTAGAATGCTCTCTATTTTCACACAGATTTTCTAACTACACACCCTACACTAAGTATATGTGAGAAGATTGATTTAAACATGTAGACTAATGCTCACATATGTTATAACAAAGAAAGCATTGTCTAGAATTATGACAATGACATGTATATGATCTCATGAATGGAATGCTACTACTTAGAATGAGAACCAGTGATTCCATATGCTCATACCAAATTCAAACTCCACATATTGAACACATAACATCAAGATAGAAGTTGAGGGTTGTAACGAGGCTAAGGGTATTGGTTAACAAAGACAGGTAAAGAAAAACAAAGGTTCTTAAAGCAATAGGAAGCAAAGTAATGAAATTGACACTTAAACTCACTTTTGATGGCAGAAATTAACTTTTAAAGACAAGGGAAGATTCATGCAACATTTAGGGTCAAATTCACTCTTTTGGACCCTTTCTTCAACAACCAACACTTGTGGGTTCATTCTCACTTATTTTTCAACTCTTTTTCTTTATTTTTACAACTTTTCTTTTCTCTTTTAATTTTTCCACGAATTTTTTTCTTTTATTTTCTTCTTTGCCGTGCCCTATTACCTTCCCCCACACTTGCTTTCTGCAATATGTTGATCAAAAGGAATTCATTCTAAGTCATGCTTCACTATCCTTTAAGAACAAGGGTATGGAAAGTCCTAATCTAGGCTAGGTAAGGATAATGTGGCTAACAAAGAAAATAGGCTTGAAAAGGCTCAAAAGGGTTAATCCTACGATACATATGCAAAAGGGTTAGGCTTTTTGGCTTTGGTTTAACTAAACAACTTCATCTTATTGTATGTTATGCAATCAATATCATGCTTTGAATGAAATGGGCATGAGTTCTAGTATTTGGAACTTTAATGATGAAATGCATTCTAAGTAGCAACCAAGCAAAGAATGATGAGATCATGCAACGACTTTAGGAAACAAGAAATCATAGATTATACTCTTCAAAGAACGTTTTAGGCTCAAGTCTCTCAAGGATGTAGCTTTAGTTTGAGTTCCTTCCTTCAAGCATGTTACAAAAACTGATTTTCTCTTTGTGATTACATGTTGATGTGATAAATAATAACACTCAAATTAAACCCTCTTTTTGATAATTGTAGTATAGATATAAGTAGGGATCGTTCTAGGCCTGGGATTAGGAGGGATTGCTAATCTAATGAAAATTGACTCAAAGATGTAAAAAAAATATGCTTCAAAACACGTAAACAAACTCAAAAGACTCTTACCTAAACTTGTATGACTTAAAACAACTCAAAACAATAAGAAAGACTCAATTTGGACGAAAATACAATTGAGATACTTCCCACACATGATACATTTAAACATAAATTGATTTCCAGTTGCTTTTCCGATAAACAATGAACCTGAACACCCCAGATTAACCGTGACATCACTAATTAACCCTCAGATTTCCCTTAAGTTATTGGATTGGATGACATCATACGACAACCCAAAACATTCTTCAAAAGTCCCCTACATGACATCATAATAGAGATACAATCAAAGATCATTATGTTCAATGGAAATTATAAGTATTGACAAAGCACTTGTAACTATGACATCATGATACTCATGCTAGGAATTTACTTAACATGATTGTGAAAACAACCTTAACTACTTGTGAATATAAGTTTGTGACGATTATGTGAAACTCCCTTATATTCTAGCACCAAATTCAAGCATGCAAATTAAGTAGGCCTCCCTAATCAACATACAAGAATAAGTTATCCATCAAACGGTTAAGTAAATTGCATTCACAATTTATGAAATCACAACTGGAATTAATCAACTCATATTATAAACGTAATCATGGTTTCAAAGCATCCCCTAGCTAAAACGAGTTTAGCCTCTCATGTTCATAACAAAACAAAGGAAAATAGAATTAAACATTGAAAACAAAAGATAGATTACACCTAAAACGTTCCAACACTCCAACTTGAATGCACAAACGTCCAAGGCTTCTTCTTTCTTCTCTTCTTCCTTGCTAAGTCATGGCACAAGAGTTTAGGGTGATTTGTGGATGATTTTCTGGGTTGTGAATGGATTTAGGAGGGTAGGGTGGTGCGGCAAAGGTTGGGGATGGTGTATGGAGGCTTGGGTGAAGGTATGGAAGTAGGAGAATGGTGGAAGGATTGATGGAAGGCTGTGGCAAGGATGTGTTTCTGTGTGAATGAGGGCAGATTGTATGGAAGGGTGATTAGGGTTGAATGAAAGGTGCAGCTTGGGTATTTATTTGGGAGCAAGAATCCCTAAAGTTTATTACATAGTTTAGGAAAGGATTAGACCCCAAATCTATCAGGAAAAGGAGTCATAAAGTCAGAAATAAAAAGGGAAAAGGAAAGGTAATTTGCGGCAAAGGATAGGAAAAAGGGAATGTGCTTTATTTCTGAAATTAGGCAAGGATTTTGGAATAGAAAAGGTATGTGAGATGTGGCTAAGTTTGAGGTGAAAAAGGAATGTGTTTTAATGACTTAAAATAGGAAATAAGGACCTCCCTTGCACGGCAAGGAACTTAGGTTGCAAGGGAAGCTTTATTTGTGTCCTAAAATACATAAGGTGCCTTCAAACTTGCTGGAATTTAAGGACATTTAGGATTAGGAAAGGTTAAACCAAAATAGGAAACTTTGGCTTAACTTTCCTACTTCAAGTAGGAAACCTTATTTGACTAGGATTCCTCATTTGATTAGGAATCCTCTTGTGATTAGGAATCCTACCTCCTTTAGGTCTTCAATTTCGTCCATTCCTTTTGCTCCAAGCATAAGCTATTCATTCCAAGTCCAATTTTGCTCCAAAATGCTCCAAAATGCACCTTTTTGCTTACTTAGCCATGTGAACCTAAAAACACACGAAAATAGCTTAAACTACTAAAATAACAATGAACTAACAACATAAATGTACGAAAACAAGCCAACTAAGTTGCCTAAATAAGCTCCTATCAAATTCCCCCACACTAAGCTTTTGCTAGTCCTCGAGCAAAACAAAACAAAAGAAACCATAAACAAAACAAACACATTCTAAACCTTCCAACAAGTACCTCAGGGATTTCCAACGAACATGACACATTAAAAGAACATCATTCCCACGGTTTTTGGCTTTCTTTACACTTTAACAAACACTTAACCATAGTTACCACTTACTAGTTTCACATTTAATTAATTAAAACAATGTTTTGAATGTAGTAACATGCCTTAGAGAATTCCCTCAATTCCTCACTAGAATGCACTCTATTTTCACACAGATTTTCTAACTTCACACCCTACACTAGGTATATGTGAGAAGATTGATTTAAATATGAAGACTAACACTCACATATGTTATAACAAAGAAAGCATTTTCTGGATTTACGACAATGACATGTATATGATCTCATGAATGGAATGCTACTACTTAGAATGAGAACCAGTGATTCCATATGCTCATACCAAATTCAAACTCCACATATTGAACAAATAACATCAAGATAGAAGTTGAGGGTTGTAATAGGGCTAAGGGTATTGGCTAACAAAGAAAGGTAAAGGATAAACAAAGGTTCTTAAAGCAATAGGAAGCAAAGTAATGAAATTGACACTTAAACTCACTTTTGATGGCAGAAATCAACTTTTAAACACAAGGGAAGATTCATGCAACATTTAGGGTCAAATTCAATTCAAACTTTTGGACCCTTTCTTCAACAACCAACACTTGTGAGTTCATTCTCACTTATTTTTCAACTCTTTTTCTTCCTTTTCACCACTTTTCTATTTTCTTTTTATTTTTTCACGAATTTTTTTTTTCATCTTTTTCTGTGCCCTATTACCTTCCCCCACACTTGTTTTCTGCAATATATTGATCAAAAGGAGTTCATTCTAAGTCATGCTTCACTATCCTTTGAGAACAAGGGTATGGATAGTCCTAATCTAGGCTAGGTAAGGATGGTGTGGCTAACAAAGAAAATAGGCTTGATAAGGCTCAAAAGGGGTAATCCTACAATACATATGCAAAAGGGTTAGGCTTTTTGGCTTTAGTTCAACTAAACAACTTCATCTTATTGTATGTTAGGCAATCAATATCATGCTTTGAATGAAATGGGCATGAGTTCTAGTATTTGGAACTATAATGAAATGCATTCCAAGTAGCAACCAAGCAAAGAATGATGAGATCATGCAACGACTTTAGAAAACAAGAAATCACAGATTTATACTCTCCAAAGAACGTTTTAGGCTCAAGTCTCACAAGGATGTAGCGATAGTTTGAGTTCCTTCCTTCAAGCATGTTACAAAAACTGATTTTCTCTTTATGATTACATGTGAATTCATAAGCTATAACCATAACCAAGCATAAACCAAAGCATAAATCAAACTTCCATCCATGTTTACAACATTCTTTAATAGTCATGCAATTAAAAACCAAATCCTCATCATTGTGTTGGAAGGTACCCTAAGACACAAACAAACACACAAAAACAACTTTAAAACAACTCTTTTTGGGTTTTTCAAAACTATTTTGCAATTTTTTTGTAAATTTTCGGATTTTCTGATCCAATAACATAAAAACACTTCAAAACACACTAAAAACACTTAAAAACAGTGAGAAACAACATTAGAAGTGATAGTGATAAAAACCCACGAAAATCATGTAAAATCATGCTAAAACAACTTATTTACCACCCCACACTTAAATCAAACATTGTCCTCAATGTTTTAAACAAAGATTCACATTCAAACAAACAATATAAACTAACTAACATGACGAAATAAAAACAATAAAGAGATAGAGAGTTAGGAACGCAAATCTGATTTTGTGGAATGAATTGGTGAAGTGCCCAAATCCTCTCTAGTTGAATGCATGGGTTGCCTCCCAAGAAGCGCTTGCTGAAGGGAAAATATGAGATTTATGTGGGATTTCTATTGACTAGCATGCATATACAATTCAAAATTTATATACGAAAACAACGGAAGCATGTCATCAATTAATATCAAAGCTCTAGTCATGAAAATCCCCTTCAAGATTCATAGGTTTATTTATGATGCATCAAAAATAATTTATTGAAGAACAAAGTTTAGGAGTAGTTTTATACCTCTTGATCTAGATCTTAGACCAAGGATGGACCACCTCCAAGCTCTTTGCTCCTTGAACTCCTTGAGCCTAGCCTCCCTCCTTGCCTCCTCCACATTGTTGAGAATGAGTGCTCCTAGGTCCTCTTCAAGTTTCCAAAATTGAAAACCTCTAAAGATCCTCACCCACTAGTGTAGTGAGAAGGATGAAGGAATAACCAAAGGGGTGATAAAATGATTAGCTAAAATCCCCTTATGGTGGCCGGCCCTTTGAGTGTTAGAGAGAGTTATTTTCTTTTCTCTTTTGTTGTTTTTCTTTTTAACACCAAAAATAAAACCCCATTTTAAACTTTCATTATAAAGTTCCTTTTATAACATAAAGAAACAAGTCAACAATTGACCCTCTCTCTCCCTCTCTTTGGCCGGCCTTCTTAGTGTTGTTTGGGCCTTGGGCTTTTATTATTTCAAGTCATCCAATGCTTGAATAAAAGCCCAATGGGTTTAGGCCCAATGGGCCCAATTAAACCCGAACATTTCTTTAAGCCCAAAACGATCTTTTATCGCTTTTATGATTTCTTTAGACTTTCTAAATTAATCACAACACTTAATTAATCCAATTAATTATTTCCATCATCCATTAGTTACTCACTACAAGAGTGTATTGGTGAACAATCTTTTAGGTTCTAATTAGCAAGGCAGTGAGGTGATTGGCACCAATCCAATTGATTATATTTAATCCATCCACTTAGTGAATTAAAACTTACTTTTAATTCACCTTCTTCTTTGATGACTACATTTAATCATCTAGAAGAACTCACAAGCCATGAGTGACATCTAAACATATATCATGGCTACCCAAGCTAATGTAGAAGTTCATTCGGAGAACCTATTCGGTTGGAATTACAATGTAATTCGATCCTTCTCTAAAACAATACTCTCAATCACATCACTAGGGTATGGATATACTATGTCAAACCCCTAATGTGATTATGCTTTCTTATATGATTCAATTGAGTCGCATAGGAACGTTTTCCTTTATTACGCTCGAGACTTCGGCCGAAGATTCCCGAATCATATCTCAAAGTATTCTTCCTCTCATAACGAGGATCAGAGATTCCTTGTTGATCATTCACATGCCTACATGTTTAGATACCTTAACCTCAACAATGCCGTGGACACTCCAATGGAATGTCGTTTGACATGATCAAAGATCAAGGACCTAACCATTAGACATCTATGATGTCTCAGGTCAAAGGATTACTTACATTATTCCAACCTTCAGAGTTACTTGCTTGACATGTGAGTAGACCTCCATGCAAGTACTCTCGTTCGATTGTGTTCAGTGAACTCATTCCCTTAATGAGCACCTACATACTTGTCTTAGTGTCACTACACGAATGGGATGAGACTTTCCATCCTTCCATTTGAAGCAGACATAGTATGTACCGGTCTATGCATTGTCAGTATCCCTCCGACAATCCTATGACCAGGAACCTTTTTGGACATAATGGTTATGAGAAGAAGGTCTCTGTAGTCTAATCATCATTAGATTACTTCTTCCATCAATCCATTGTCCATGGATTCATCATTTAGGACATATTTCGTTCATTGAGATAGTCCTAATTAGTATCTTTGCCTTCCGATGTATAAGAGTCATATATACATCATTACATTGTCCTGAAAGGTTTCTTCCAAAGATTGACTTTCAGGGCATATTTCCAACACTTGCTTTAACGTATTGCAGCCGGACGAACATTCTTCTTAGCCTCAATTAGAGCCCACGGCATGGAGAGTGATGTCCTCCACAACTTGCCCTTCAACATTTGCATAATAGGGCTTCAAACGATGCCCATTCACCTTGAATTCTTGGCCATTCCTCAAGCTTTGGATTTGAACTGCACCATATGGAAAAACATTAGTAACAACAAAGGGCCCAATCCACTTAGAACGTAACTTACCAGGAAATAAACAAAGGCGAGAATTAAAAAGTAAAACTTTTTGCCCTATGGAGAATGTTTTGCTTCGAATCATCTTGTCATGGAAAGCCTTGGTCTTTTCCTTGTAAATGCAAGCATTCTCATATGCTTCACACCTAATCTCCTCAAGTTCATTCAATTGCAACTTCCTATGCATTCCAGCTGCATCTATGTCCATGTTGAATGTCTTGATTGCCCAATGAGCCTTGTGTTCTAACTCCATGGGGAGATGGCATGGCTTGCCATAGACTAGCCGAAATGGTGACATCCCTATGGGTGTTTTGTAGGCCATTCTATAAGCCCACAATGCATCCTCCAAACGCAAGCTCCAATCTTTTCTTGTTGGCCCAACGGTCTTTTTCAAGATTTGCTTGATTTCTCTATTAGACATCTCAGCTTGGCCATTGGTTTGAGGATGATAAGGTGTTGAAACCTTATGTGTGACTTGATACTTCTTGAGCAATGCCTTGATGGTACGATTGCAAAAGTGAGACCCTCCATCACTAATAAGCACTCTAGGCATCCCAAATCTAGCAAAGATGTTAGTTTTTATAAAATCTGCAACAACTCTAGAATCATTAGTACGGGTGGTCTTGGCTTCCACCCATTTTGAGACATAATCAACCGCAAGCAAAATGTAAGTGAAACCAAATGAAGAAGGGAAAAGGCCCATGAAATCAATGCCCCAAACATAAAAAATTTCAACATTAAAGATGGGTGTTTGCGGCATTTGGTCCCTTGAACCTATATTTCCCATTCGTTGACAACGATCACAAGTTAAACAAAAAGTTCTAGCATCTTTAAAGATTGTAGGCCAATAAAAACCACATTCTAACACCTTAAGGGTAGTGCGTTGTGTGCCAAAATGTCCACACATGCATAAGTGTGACAAAAGGTTAGAATTGAATTAAATTCATAATCATGCACACAATGACGAACAATCTGATCCGCACAAAATTTTCACAAATATGGGTCATCCCATACATAAAACCGTGCTTTTTTCTTGAGTTTATCATATTGGTGCTTAGCTATGGTGTTTGGAACACGTTTTGACACCAAAAACTTCACCAAATCGGCATACCAAGGTTCACTTACCTTAATGGACAACAATTGCTCATCAGGGAATGTCTCTTGGATGGGTAAAGAGTCCTCATTGCACACCAAACGACTTAGATGATCAGCAACCACATTCTCACTCCCTTTCTTGTCTCGAATTTCAATGTCAAACTCTTGGAGAAGAAGCATCCATCGAATGAGCCTTGGTTTGGCCTTCTTTTTGGTGAATAAGTACCTTAAAGCTGCATGGTCAGAATATACAATCACTTTAGTGCCAAGTAAATATGAACAAAACTTATCTAAAGCAAATATAACGGCAAGAAGTTCTTTTTCAATGGTAGAGTAGTTTAATTGAGCATCATTTAAGGTCCGGGAAGCATAATATATGATATGTGGTTGCTTGTTCTTCCTTTGGCCCAAAACAGCCCCTATTGCATAATCGGATGCATCACACATTAGCTCAAAAGGCAACGTCCAATCTGGTGGTAGGATAATTGGTGTCGTGGTAAGCATGTCCTTGAGATGCTTGAATGCTTTCTCACACTCTTCGTTGAACTCAAAAGCCACTTCTTTTTGTAGGAGACGGCATAGGGGTTTTGCAATCTTGAAAAAATCCTTGATAAATCACCTATAAAATCCTGCATGACCAAGAAAAGAACGAACCTTTCTAACTGAAGTAGGAGAGGGTAAGTAACGTATAAGATCTATTTTAGACTTATCAACTTCAATTCCTTTTTCAGAGATGATATGACCCAAAACTATGCCTTGTTTGACCATAAAATGACACTTTTCCCAATTTAAAACAAGGTTGGTTTCCATGCATCTTTTCAAGATTAGAGTGAGATTATGCAAACAATCATCAAATGAGTCCCCAAATACACTAAAATCGTCCATAAACACCTCAATTATTTTCTCAACATAATCCGAGAATATACTTACCATGCATCGTTGGAAAGTGGCCGGTGCATTGCATAAACCAAATGGCATACGACGATATGCAAAAGTACCAAATGGACAAGTAAAGGTGGTCTTTTCTTGATCATCTGGCGCTATAACAATTTGATTGTAACCCGAATAACCATCAAGAAAGCAATAAAAGGAATGACCGGCTAACCTTTCAAGCATTTGATCGATGAATGGCAAAGGAAAGTGATCTTTCCTTGCGGCATTTAGCTTCCTATAGTCAATACACACTCTCCAACTGGTTTGAATGCGTGTGGGCACAAGTTCATTCTCTTCATTCTTCACCACCATGACTCCGGACTTCTTGGGAACTACTTGGACCGGTGAAACCCAACAACTATTCGAGATAGGATAGATGATGCCACAATCAAGTAATTTGATGATTTCCTTCTTTACGACTTCCATCATTGGTAGGTTGAGTCGGCGTTGTCCTTCCCTTGATGGTTTGGCTCATTCTTCCATGAGAATTCGATGCATGCATGTGGTAGGGCTTATGCCCTTGATATCGGCCAAAGTCCACCCAATGGCCGTCTTGTGCTCTTTGAGAACCCTCACCAATTTCTCCTCTTCTTGTGCCGTGAGTGATGATGCCACAATGACGAGCAATGTGTCTTGCTCGCCCAAGAACACATACTTCAAGTGATTTGGCAACAGTTTAAGCTCAAGGGTAGGTGGTTGTTCTATAGAAAGAAGCAACTTGTTAGTTGAAATTGGAATTGAGATTGGACTAGGGAACTTACCATTGAGCCGTGGCAAGGACTCTAAGGCAGCCACGGTCTCAATTACTTCATCATCAAAGGCCACGGCATGGTAGTGCAATTGTGTGTCGTGGGGTGCTATGGTGGCAGCCATTTGATTCCTCATTTCTATGCCATTTGTAAGGACCGTTTCAAGTGCATCTTCATGTAATTGATCAAGGTGTGCCTGTGCCAAAGAATCAAGAATATCAATAGAGAAACATGAGTGATCATCATTAGGAAATCTCATGGTTTCAGAAATATTAAAATCAATCACTTCCCCATCAAATTCCATTGTTAAAGTGCCTTTAAACACGTCGATCTTAGTTCGGGCCGTCTTCATGAATGAACTCCCAAGAAGAAGCGGCAAGGATGGAGTATGGGTGGTTTCTTCCATCTCAAGAATGTAGAAATCCACCGGAAAGATCAAATTATTCACCTGCACTAAGAAATCTTCCAATACGCCCTTTGGATAGGCATTAGATCTATCGGGCAACTGAATAATCACACCATCATTTTTCAATTCACCAAGGTTCATGGATGCATAAATAGAGTATGGCATGACATTAATTGAAGCTCCTAAGTCTAACATAGCATGTTCGAACTTAGTTTGGCCAATAATACAAGGAACTGTAAAGCTACCTGGATCTTTGCACTTTGGTGGTAACTTTCTTTATAAAACAGCGATGTGAAAATTAACTTAACACACAAATTAACCCTCTTTTGACAATTGTAGCATATAAATAAGTAGGGATCGTTCTTACACCGGGGATTAGGAGGGCTTGCTAAACACTCTAAACTGACTCAAATAGCTAAAATTAACCTTTCAAACACCTAAACTCACGTAAAAAGACTCAAATACGTTCACAAGACTCAAAAGAGGCTAAAAACACTCAAAACTGCCTTAAAAACACAATCTGGGCAGTTTTGAGCCTAAACACAAACTTGGACGAAAATTGGTTCTAACTTGACTCAAAACTCCTAACAACACAATCTAAAACATATTTGGACCAATTAGACACTCTAAGACAATTGGGGATTTGGTTTTTGACGAAAATAAACAAAACAAAACAAATATGTAAACTAGGCAGATTTGGACGAATTTGATGGAATTAAGTGGATGGTGAGATGGCTAGGAGGTTTTTCTCCACACATGGCATACTTGCACATAATACAATTTCCAGTTGCTTAATCAATGAATTCATGAACCTCAACACCCCAAGTTAATTAGGTACGCTTAAAGTAACTCTCAGATTTCCCTTAGGTCATTGAATTGAATGGAATTGGCGCATTGCAATCAAATTATTCCTTAAAAGTTTTCTATATGAAAGCGCATAAAAGAAAGACAATCAAAGATCATTAGATTCTATGGAAATCATAGGTGTTGACGAGGCATTCGTAACTATGAAAGCGCATGATACTTATGCCAAGAATTCACTTATCATAATTGTGACCAACAATCTTAACTACTCATGAATATAAGTTCCCAACGATTAGGTGAAGTTCCCTCATACCCTAGCATCATGTTTATGCATGCAAATCAAGCGTGCACTCTCAATTCATATACATAAGCAAGTTTTAATTAAAATAGATAAACAAATTGAATTCATCATTCATGAAATCACAACTGAAAGTAATCAAATCATCATGCAAATATAACCATGGTTTCGAAATTCCCCCCTAGCCAAAGGGGGGATTAGTTCCTCATGCCTGCACAACAAAAAGTATTGAATTTAAACATTGAAATCATAGGAAAGATTACACCTAAATGCTCAGCAATTCCAAGATGGATTCGATGCACAGATTGGCTCCTCTTCCTCCTCCTTGCTGCGGCACAAAGTGCAGGTGCTGGAATTGGTGGTTTTGGATGGTATTTCCTTGTTTAGAGGGATGGAGGATGGTTGATTATGGTGGGGAAGGTGCGGCAGAGGTGTATGGATGTCAAGAATGGAGAATGGAGGTGCGGCACAAGGGTTTTCTGTCTAGCATAAGGGTGGTACAAATTTTTGGCTGAAAGTATGCTTATATAGTCCTAGGGTTAAGTATATTAGGGTTGGACTTAACAGATTTTATGGATTAGGGCCCTAGAATTCGGCCATGGGTTGTCAAATCCACTTAGGAAGAGGTTTTTGGCCCACATAGTTTTATAAAAGGATTTGTATACCCAAATCCATAAGGATTAAGCCTAGGAAATCAGAATCCCAAAGGCATTGGGCCTAGGGAGGTGCGGCAAGTTTAGGGGAGAGGGTTTCTTGGCTTGCAAGGCAAGGCAAAGCCTTCTATAATAGGTTTTGGGCGCCACTTTTCTAGGGCTTCTAGAAAGAATAGGTTTTGTGGCAGATTTGGGCCTTCTAGAATAGGATGCTTCTAGAAATAGGTTCTAGAATTATCCATTTAGGTCCCCATGCAATTAGGATTAAGACATGATAAGGTTTGGATAGGATAAGATGAGATAAGTTTTGGATAATGTTTTGGATAGTGTTGGATAAGGTTGGATAAGGTTTTGGATAATGTTTCCTTTTTTGAGCTCCTACCTTATCCACTTTGTCCCAAGCTTATTCCTTCCTCTTCTTATCACATTTCTAGCCTCTTGAAGTCCAAATTCGTCCATCCATGTTGGCCCATATGCAAGCTATCCACATAGTGTCCAAAATCGCTCCAAAATGCACCAAAATGCCCTTTCTTGATACTTTACCCCTTAGGACCTACAAACACACGAAATTGAGTTGTAATGCGACATTAACTAAGAAATAATAGCATAAATGCACAAGAATAAGCTAGTTAAGTTGCCTAAATATGATTGTGAAAACAACCTTAACTAAGAGATGTAACTATGACATCATGATACTCATGCTAGGAATTTACTTAACATGATTGTGAAAACAACCTTAACTACTTGTGAATATAAGTTTGTGACGATTATGTGAAACTCCCTTATATTCTAGCACCAAATTCAAGCATGCAAATTAAGTAGGCCTCCCTAATCAACATACAAGAATAAGTTATCCATCAAACGGTTAAGTAAATTGCATTCACAATTTATGAAATCACAACTGGAATTAATCAACTCATATTATAAACTTAATCATGGTTTCAAAGCATCCCTTAGCTAAAACGAGTTTAGCCTCTCATGTTCATAACAAAACAAAGGAAAATAGAATTAAACATTGAAAACAAAACATAGATTACACCTAGAAATGTTCCAACACTCCAACTAGAATGCACAAACATCCAAGGCTTCTTCTTTCTTCTCTTCTTCCTTGTTAAGTCACGGCACAAGAGTCTAGGGTGATTTGTGGATGATTTTCTGGGTTGTGAATGGATTTAGGAGGGTAGGGTGGTGCGGCAAAGGTTGGGGATGGTGTATAAAGGCTTGGGTGAAGGTATGGAAGTAGGAGAATGGTGGAAGGATTGATGGAAGGTTGTGGGAAGGATGTGTTTCTGTGTGAATGAGGGCAGATTGTATGGAAGGGTGATTAGGGTTGAATGAAAGGTGCGGCTTGGGTATTTATTTGGGAGCAAGAATCCCTAAAGTTTATTACACAGTTTAGGAAAGGATTAGACCCCAAATCCATCAGGAAAATGAGTCATAAAGTCAGAAATAAAAAGGGAAAAGGAAAGGTAATTTGCGGCAAAGGATAGGAAAAAGGGAATGTGCTTTATTTCTGAAATTAGGCAAGGATTTTGGAATAAAAAAGGTATGTGAGATGTGGCTGAGTTTGAGGTGAAAAAGGAATGTATTTTAATGACTTAAAATAGGAAATAAGGACCTCCCTTGCACGGCAAGGAAGGGAATCACCAAAGGGATGCACGACAAGGAACTTAGGTTGCAAGGGAAGCTTTATTTATGTCCTAAAATACATAAGGTGCCTTCAAACTTGCTGGAATTTAAGGACATTTAGGATTAGGAAAGGTTAAACCAAAATAGGAAACCTTGGCTTAACTTTCCTACTTTAAGTAGGAAACCTTCTTTGACTAGGATTCCTCATTTGATTAGGAATCCTCTTGTGATTAGGAATCCTAACTCCTTGAGGTCTTCAATTTCGTCCATTCCTTTTGCTCCAAGCATAAGCTATTCATTCCAAGTCCAATTTTGCTCCAAAATGCTCCAAAATGCACCTTTTTGCTTCCTTAGCCGTGTGAACCTAAAAACACACAAAAATAGCTTAAACTACTAAAATAACTATGAACTAACATCATAAATGTACGAAAACAAGCCAACTAAGTCGCCTAAATATGCTCCTATCACATGTGAATTTGTAAACCATAACCATAACCTAGCATAAACCAAAGCATAAATCAAACTTCCACCTATGTTTACAACATTCTTTAATAGTCGTACAATTAAAAACCAAATCCTTATCATTGTGTTGGAAGGTACCCAAAGACACAAACAAACACACAAAAACAACTTAAAAACAACTCTTTTTGGGTTTTGCAAAACTATTTTGCAAATTTTTTGTAAATTTTCGTATTTTCTGATCCAAACACATGAAAACACTTCAAAACACACTAAAAACAATTAAAAACAGTGAGAAACAATATTAGAAGTGATAGGTGATAAAATCCCACGAAAATCATGCAAAAACAACTTGTTTACCCCCCCCCCCCCACACTTAAATCAAACATTATCCTCAATGTTTCAAACAAAGACTCACATTCAAACAAAGAACATAAACTAACTAACAAGCCGAAATAAAAGCAATAAAGAGAGAGAGGTTTAGGAACGCAAATCTGATATATTTGAATGAATTGTTGGATTGCCTAAGTCCTCTCTAGTTGAATGCATGGGTTGCCTTCCAAGAAGCGCTTGCTTTAACGTCTTGCAGCCGGACGAACTCTCTTCGTAGCATCAATTGGAACCCACCGCATGGAATATATCTTTGAATGGAAGGTGATACTTGAAATGATCCGGTAATGGTTTAAATTCAAGATTGGGTGCCTGAATCATCAACAACCTGTTAGTATAAAATGAAATTGAAATTGGAGGAGGTGGCTAACCTATGTGCTCCAACAAGAACTCAAAGATAAACACATCTTCTTCGAACGTTTCAGGAACTTTGCACTTAGACAGATTTGGTGTGAGCATTGTTCCTTGTCTTGTGTCATAAAATTTAACTTCTTTGGGGTTGTTTGTCTCAAGAACGTCCTCTTTGATGAATTCTTGATATTCCCTACTTTGCACCTTTGGAAGGGCTTCCAAGATGTCTTTTTCACTTTCTTCTTCTTTGGAAATCATGAATCTGCAAGAAATAAGGGCATTGGGTGGAATGGGGTTAGAAATAATTAAATTTGGAACAACCTTACCTAAATTGGATGGCGTAGGAGCAATAGGTGCTTGCGGCAAAGGTGTTTCCACCCTTGCTGTGGGTTGGGTCTATTCCTCTTCCTCAAATTGCAATCTTTCATCTTCCTTGTGATTTGATTTTGATGGTTGCGGGTCTGTTCCAACCTCCTTGCCACTGCTTACTATGATTTCTTTGGCAGTTTCAAATCCTCCCTTCGGATTTGCAATGGTTGAACTAGGGAGTTTGCCTTGGTCTTGAAACTGTCCTACGAACTCCGCGATCTGCCCAATTTGCTTTTCCAAGTGGTCCAACCTTTTGTCTTGATTTTGCATTGCTCTGTTTTGATTTTCTTGCCCCTGAGACAAATTGGTGAGTAACTTAATAAGTGTATCATTATATAAAGACGTACCTGAATTTGTTTGGATTTGTTGTGGTGGCTGCATAGGGTTTGAATAGAATTCCTCATATTGCTACCAATATCCTTCTTGTTGAACTTGTTGAGATTCCCACCACATAGAGTTTGAATGATCACTCCAATCTGAATTGTAAGTGTTGGACAACACATTATTCCTTGATTGATTATGATCAAATGTACCAACTCTTTGGGACCTTTCCATGAGTTGTGACAAAAGAGAAGCATTATCAAGTGCCATGTTGTGCTTTTCTAGTACCTAAAATCAACAAAACAAAACAAAACACAAGTCAGAAACTAAAACTAAAATACATAACAAAAACAAAGGGAAACAATTCCTTTTGCTCTAAACATATGCTATCCATTCCAAGCCCAATTTTGCTCCAAAATGCACCTTTTTGCTACCTTAGCCATATGAACCTAAAAACACACGAAAATAGCTTAAACTACTAAAATAACTATGAACTAACAACATAAATGTACGAAAACAAGCTAACTAAGTCGCCTAAATATGCTCCTATCAATGGTGTGGTGTGAAATTGTGGTAAAGGGTGGTGCTTATGAGTACTGCGGCGTTATGTATTTATAGGGTGAAGGGAAGGCACGAAATTGGGCTGAAAATGAGAGGAATTAGGACTCCAAATCACCAAAGAACAAGGCTACTTTCAATCAGATTCCAGAGAGGACAAGGAATGGTCCTTGTGGCAGATTCTAGAACTTTTAGAAGGGTTACATGTGGCATAAACTTAGGGCACGAAAATAGGCTTCTAGAACCTGATATTTAGGTGATTTAATGTGAAAAGGAGTCCACTTTGCAGCTGGAATTAAGGTAGGAAAAGATTAGGATAGGATAAGATAAGATAAGGTTGGATAAGGTTTGGATAAGATAAGGTTGTTTGGATAATGTTCCATGTTTCTTGCTCTTTTGATGTGAAATATTCTAACACTCAAATTAAAACCCTATGATTGTAGTATATGAAAGTAGGGATCGTTTTAGGCTGGGGATTAGAAGGGATGCTAATCAACACAATTAAGACTCAAAAACACTAAACTAGACTCTATAGACTCTAAACTAACTTAAAACACTCTAAACAGTTGATAGGGGCATATTTATGCACCTTAGTTTAGCTTGTCTTGTGCATTTAAAGTGTTTTTCCTTAGTAAAGTAGTCTTTTAAGCTAGTTTTATGTATTTTCAGGATTTAAGGGCAAAGTATGCAAAAGGATGCATTTTGGAGCCTTTTGGAGCAAATTAGAGATTGGAATGGATATCATATGCTTGGAGCCAAGAGGATGGACGAAATTGAAGACTTGAAGATGATGATTCCTACTTAAACAAGGTTTCCTACTTGAAGTAGGAAAGTTAAATCCTAAAAGACCTCATGTTTGAGCAACATTGAAGACTCCTATCTATTCTAAGTCACAAAACAAAGTCTCTTGCATCATCAAAATCCTTGCCGTGTATCCCCTTTGTGTTTGCCTTCCTTGCCGTGCAAGGAAGGGCCTTGTTTCTGATAGGAGCATATTCATGCGACTTAATTAGCTTGTTCTCGTGCATTTATGTTGTGTTTACTTAGTTGTTTTAGTGTTTAAGGCCACTTTTGTGTATTTTCAGATTATAAGGTCAAAGTGTGCAAGAAGATGCAAATTGGAGTCTTTTGGAGCGAAAGAGGAATGAATGAGTTGAAGACTTGAAGAAACGACGAATTCCTACGCCAACGATGAATTCTTACCAAAACGAAGAATCCTACTCAAACAAGGCTTCCTATTTTAGGAAAGTTGACCCTAAGTTTCCCGTTTTGGTAACCTTTCCTAATTCTAAACGTCCATATTTTCTAGCCACTTTATAGGCCTCGTATGCACTTTAGGACACAAAATCAAGGCCCTAGCCCTATTTCCCTTCCTAGCCGCACCTTTATATTTATGTTTTAATTTCCTATTTTCGTAAGCCTTTGATTTAATTTTAAATAAGCTAGGGTTAGTTTTCTGAAACCCTACACATTTTTTACAACCTAGCCGCACCTAATATTCACCCTAATTCTTCCCCCCTAAGCCGCAAGCCAACTTCCCTAAATTCTCCCATAAAACCGTGCATCCATTTACAACCCTAATACACATTAAGCCATATATAATATTCAGCCACCATTTTTCATATTTTATTCTTCTTAGCCGATTATTCATTCAATCCTTTTTCTCCATTTTTTTTATTAAGCCGTCATACACATTTCCTTGCCATAATCGTGGATTCTTCCATAATTCCACCCAAAAACCCGTGCCTTTCATCCAACAACCATTCCATCCGCAAGATCCCATAATTGATTCCAGCGGCAATGCCCATTATTTCCACCCTAATCCATTCTACCATTCAACCTAATAACCCTAAGCTAATTTTATTCAGCCATATTTTATTCCAAAAACTGTCCAGCCGTGCAGTCCATAACCTTTCCATTTTGCCGAGCCAATTCCAGTTTTTTTTCCTCCCTATAACAGCCGCAACACCCTAATTAAATTGATTCCAGCCGCAGCCTATCTCCACCACTTTCCACCACCATACAAACCTTCACACACCACCCCATAGCCTTGCCGCACCACCAATCCTCCTTAAATCTATCCCTAACCCAGAAAACCATCCAAGAACCACCCATAACCAAACTGTCGCAGCAAGGAGAAGAGGAAAGAGGACTTAGACGCGCAGAAATTCAAGTGGATTCGTTGGGCGTTCTAGGTGTAATCCATCCTTTGTTCTTTATGTTTAAATTCAATTTTATTTTTCTTGTTGTGAACATGAGAGGCTAAATCCCCCTAGTTAGCTAGGGGGTGATTCGAAACCATGTTTATGCTTGCAATATGAATTGATTATATTTGGTTGGAATTTCATAAGTTGTGGATTCAATTTGTTTAACTGCTTGATCGATAACTTATTTATGTATGTTGATTGAGAGTGCACGCTTAATTTTCATGCATGAATATGATGCTAGATTATGAGGGAGTTTCACCTAATAGTTACAATCTTATAATCACAAGTAGTGAAGGTCGCTTGAAAACGATCGCGTTGAATGAATTCTTAGCATAAGTTTCATGCAATTCATAGTAACGAATGCTTCGTCAATGCTTATGTTTTTTATAGAACTTAATGATTCTTGCTTGTATCTCTATTATGCAATTCATGTAGGGAACTTGTAAGGAATGTTTTGGGTTGTCGTATGCAATCATCCAACTTAATAACTTGTGGAAAAACTGAGGGTTAAGTAGTGCAATTCACGGTTAATTTGGGGCGTTGAGTTTCATAATTTATCGAAAGACCAACTGAAAATCAAAGTGTATGCAAGTGTGACATGTGTGGAGAAGAACCTTCTAGCTAGCATTCATTCCATATTTTCATCACATTCATTTTTACATTCTGCCTTTAAATTACAATCGTTGCATTTAGTTTAATTTCGTCAAAACCTCAATCCCCCTTTACTTTAGTGTCCAATTTAGTTAGAAAGTGTCTTAGTTTGTGTTTATAAGCGTTTTTATTCTTTGAGTCTTTTGATTTGTTTGAGTGTTTTATTGTTTAGCTTTGCATTCTTTGAGTCTAGTTTAGTGTTTTTAACGTTTGTTTTACGTTTTTGAGTCAGTTTCCAAGTGATTTAGTAATCCCTCCTAATCCCCGGTCTAGAACGATCCCTACTTGCATCTTTACTACAATTGTCACAAGAGGGTTTTAATTTGTGTGCTTACTTAGTTCGCATCAAATTTTTGGCGCCGTTGCCGGGGATTAGCAACTTTGCTAATCCCTTGGATTGTTTAATTTCTGTTTATTTATTTATTTTGTTGAAGTTTCTGATTTTGTTTTGTTTTCCTTGTTTTAGGTACTAGTGCATGACTCGGAGTTCTCAACCGATTCGTGAGCGTATCTCGGACTTTGACAGTGACTTTGAGAGAACTTTGAGACGAAGGAAGAAGCATCACGAACCAAATCCGCCAAGCCCGGAACCCGAGCTTGACGAACAAGGCCTAGAAGAGGAAGAAGAGGCCACGGCAGGGATCTTTGAGGAGCCACAAGACATGGCCGTAGACAACCGGACACTTAAGGAGCTTTCCGCTTCGGGATTGGCTAATGCAGCACCCTTGTGCATCCAATATCCCCCACCGGCCGAAGGGAAGACCGAGGAGTTTGAGTTGAAGTCAAGCTTGCTCCATCATATTCCGAAGTACCATGGGTTGTCCATGGAGGATCCGAACAAGCACCTAAAGGAATTTGAGGTGGTGTGCTCAAGTATGACTCCCGTCAACGTTGACGGAAGTATATTGAAGATGAAGGCTTTTCCATTTTCTTTGATGGACAAAGCCAAGGATTGGTTGTACGATTTAGCTCCCGGAACCGTCACATCGTGGGAGAGCATGAAGAGGGCCTTTCTGGAGAAGTTTTTCCCAACTTCTCGAATCATCCTTTTACGAAAAAGGATAAGTGGTATACAGCAAGAAGATGGTGAGTCTTTTCCTACGTATTACGAACGTTTTAAATCTCTTGTTGCTTCTTGTCCACAGCACCAGATGAAGGAGGAGTTGCTTCTGCAATACTTTTACGAGGGGCTCTTGCCAATTGAACGACAAATGCTTGACGCATCGGCGGGTGGAGCATTGGTGGACAAGACACCCATGGCGGCCAAGGTCTTGATCGCGAACCGAGCGTTGAACGCTCAACAATATGAGGGAGTAGGCCAAAGAGGACCCCCACGGCAGCAAGTGCATGAGGTAAGTTCTACACCCGATATTCATTCCCAGTTAGCTAATCTTACGTCCATTGTGTCTCAGATGGCCGAAGGCATGAGGATGCAAGGACCGGTTGTATGCGGGGTGTGTTCAATCCAAGGACATGCTTCTGAGAAGTGCCCGCAACTCATAGAAAATGGTGGATGGGAAAGCGCCAACGCGATTGGATTCCAGGGTCAGAACCACCCGAGGAACGACCCATATTCTAACACTTACAATCCGGGTTGAAGAGACCACCCAAACTTCAGATGGAGAGAGCCCCAACAACCACCACAACAAGGGGGATTTAGGCAACAACCTCCGGGCTTCTTCACCAAGCCATTCGCACCCACACAAGCACCTCCACAATCTGCCCAAACAAGTTCAGGTAACTCTTTAGACAATGATACACTTATTAAGATACTAACTAAGTTGTCTAATGGGCAGGAAGATCAAGCGAAGGCTATGCAAAACCAAGATAAGAGGGTGGATCAACTTGAGAAACAAATTGGGCAGATTGCCGAGTTTGTAGGTAAGTTTCGAGATCCCGGACAACTCCCTAGTTCCACCATTCCAAATCCGAAGGGAGGTTTCGAATCAGCTAAAGCAATCACCCTAAGAAGTGGTAAGGAAGTTGGGGCAGGTCCTACATCAAAAACAGGTCATAACGAGGATGAAAAGCTGCAACATGAAGAGGAGGAAGCAAGCAAGCCCACGGCAAGGGTACAAGCACCCTTGCCGTAACTATCAAGGGACATTAATGCACCCAACTCATCTCATTCGGCCACCAAAGATGTGCATAAGGACTTAGGGCCGAAAGGATCCGCACCAATCAAGAAGGATGCATCTAGAATCACCATCAAGGAAGGAATTGGATTGGAGCACAAAGAGCACGCCATTACCATAAAAACATCCAATATGGCCGTGCCTTGTGCTAAAATTGGCGAGATAGTGGCTGCCCTAGGGACATTGCCACAACATCCTAGTAAGTCTCCAATCCCAATTCCGATTCCCATTTCAAGTAATAGGTTGTTACCTTCTGTGGTGCAGGTGAACAACCAATTTAAAGGTGGGGGGAGCATGTACATGGAGTGTCGGAACCCAAGCACCAAAATCAGGGAGGATCACTATCCCCTCCCATTCATCGAGCCGCACAACGAGAAATTTCAAGGAGTATACCGTGGAGGACATAACCTTCCATTTCGTGAGCCAGAGTGAGGAGTAAAAGAAGGTCTCGTCCGGCTGGAAGACGTTAAAGCAAGCGCTACTTGGGAGGCAACCCATGCAATCAACAAAGGAAGAACTTGGGAATCGCTCCACACTCAGATTTGCGTCCCTAAACCCTTCCCTTTGTTGCTTACTTTATGCTTTGTGTAATGTTTTTAATTGTGTCTAAAACATTGAGGACAATGTTTAGTTTAAGTGTGGGGGGGTAACATTCTGTTTTGAGATATTTGTGCATGAAATTCGTAGAGTTTTACCACCTAACATGTCTAAACTTGTTCTTTGCTGTTTTTAAGTGTTTTTAAGCTATTTTAGAGTGTTTAAGAGTGTGTTGATTTAAAAATCCGAAAATACCATAAAAATTTGAAAAATTGTTTTGAAAAACCCAAAAAGAGTTGTTTTTGTGTGTTTGTTTGTGTCGTAGGGTACCTTCCAACACAATGATGAGGATTCGGTTTTTAATTGCATGATGGTTAAAGAAAGTTACAAACATGGTTGGACGTTTGATATACTCTTTGGTTTATGCTTGGTTGTAGTTATAGTTTACGAATTCACATGTAATCACAAAAGAGAAAAATTAGTTTTTGTAACATGCTTGAAGGAAGGAACTTAAACAAACGCTACATCCCTGTGAGACTTGAGCCTAAACGTTATTTGGAGAGTTATAATCTTTGCATCATTGTTTTCTAAGTCGTTGCATGATCTCATTATTCTTTGCTTGGTTACTACTTAGAAGGCGTTTCATCACTTAGTTCCAAATGCTAGAACTCATGCCCATTTCATTCAAAGCATGTTATTGATTTGCATAACACATATTCAAGATGAAGTTGTGTAGTGAACACCATAGCCAAATTGCCATATTTCCCTTTTCATTTGTTTTGTAGGATTTAACCCCGTTGAGCCTTGTGTAGCCTACTTTCTTTGTTAACCCACATTATCTTCACCTAGCCTAGATTAGGACCATCCGTACCCTTGTTCTTGAAGCATAGTAGGCATGAATGAATTCCCTTTGATTAATGTGTGCAGAAAATAAGTGTGGGGGAAAGTGTATTCATGTGAGTTTTTTGTGCCATAGGCACGATTAGAAAAAAAAAAAAAAAAAAAAAAAAAGAGAAAAGAAGAAAGAAAACAAGAAAAAAAAAAATATGGAAAAGAGTTGAAAAAAAAATGGAAAAGAGTTGAAAAGAAGTGAAAAAGAGTTTCAAAGCATTGGTTGTTGAAGTAAGGGCCCAAAACAATGAATTAGGCCCTAAGAGTTGTTTGAATCTCCCCTGTTTGTCTAAAAGTTGATTTCTGCATTCTAAGGGAATTCTAGGTCTTAATTTCATTACTTTACTTATTATTGCTTAAAGAACGTTTGTTTATCCTTACCTTCCCTTGTTAGCCAAAACCCCAAGCCCCGTTACAACCCTTGACTTCTATCTTGAGTGTTGTGCATTTCAATTGTGGAGTTTGAATTTGGTATGAGCATATGGTGTCACTGGTTCTCGCATCTAAGTAGTAGCATTCCATTCATGAGATCATATCCAAACACGTTTAATTACTCTAGAAATTGCTTTCTTTGTTATAACATATGTGAGTACTAGTCTTTCATGTTACATCAATCTGCTCACATATAACTAGTGTAGGGTGTGTAGTCAGAAAATCTGAGTGAAAATTGAGTGCATAACTAGTGAGGAATTGAGGGAATTCTCTAAGGCATGTTACTACATTCAAAATGTGTTTTAATTGATTAAATGCGAACTAGTGAATGGTGACTATGATTAAGTATGCGCTTGAGGGAAAGGAAGACTAAAAGTTATGTGCGTAATGATTTTTGACATGTCATGTTTCATTGGAAATCCCTGAGGCAAACGTTGGAAGGTTTAGGTTATGTTTTGTTTGTTTTGTTTCGTCTTGTTTAATTTAGTTGTTTTGTTTTGCTCGAGGACTAGCAAAAGTTAAGTGTGGGGGAATTTGATAGGAGCATATTCATGCGACTTAATTAGCTTGTTCTCGTGCATTTATGTTGTGTTTACTTAGTTGTTTTAGTGTTTAAGGCCACTTTTGTGTATTTTCAGATTATAAGGTCAAAGTGTGCAAGAAGATGCAAATTGGAGTCTTTTGGAGCGAAAGAGGAATGAATGAGTTGAAGACTTGAAGAAACGACGAATTCCTACGCCAACGATGAATTCTTACCAAAACGAAGAATCCTACTCAAACAAGGCTTCCTATTTTAGGAAAGTTGACCCTAAGTTTCCCGTTTTGGTAACCTTTCCTAATTCTAAACGTCCATATTTTCTAGCCACTTTATAGGCCTCGTATGCACTTTAGGACACAAAATCAAGGCCCTAGCCCTATTTCCCTTCCTAGCCGCACCTTTATATTTATGTTTTAATTTCCTATTTTCGTAAGCCTTTGATTTAATTTTAAATAAGCTAGGGTTAGTTTTCTGAAACCCTACACATTTTTTACAACCTAGCCGCACCTAATATTCACCCTAATTCTTCCCCCCTAAGCCGCAAGCCAACTTCCCTAAATTCTCCCATAAAACCGTGCATCCATTTACAACCCTAATACACATTAAGCCATATATAATATTCAGCCACCATTTTTCATATTTTATTCTTCTTAGCCGATTATTCATTCAATCCTTTTTCTCCATTTTTTTTATTAAGCCGTCATACACATTTCCTTGCCATAATCGTGGATTCTTCCATAATTCCACCCAAAAACCCGTGCCTTTCATCCAACAACCATTCCATCCGCAAGATCCCATAATTGATTCCAGCGGCAATGCCCATTATTTCCACCCTAATCCATTCTACCATTCAACCTAATAACCCTAAGCTAATTTTATTCAGCCATATTTTATTCCAAAAACTGTCCAGCCGTGCAGTCCATAACCTTTCCATTTTGCCGAGCCAATTCCAGTTTTTTTTCCTCCCTATAACAGCCGCAACACCCTAATTAAATTGATTCCAGCCGCAGCCTATCTCCACCACTTTCCACCACCATACAAACCTTCACACACCACCCCATAGCCTTGCCGCACCACCAATCCTCCTTAAATCTATCCCTAACCCAGAAAACCATCCAAGAACCACCCATAACCAAACTGTCGCAGCAAGGAGAAGAGGAAAGAGGACTTAGACGCGCAGAAATTCAAGTGGATTCGTTGGGCGTTCTAGGTGTAATCCATCCTTTGTTCTTTATGTTTAAATTCAATTTTATTTTTCTTGTTGTGAACATGAGAGGCTAAATCCCCCTAGTTAGCTAGGGGGTGATTCGAAACCATGTTTATGCTTGCAATATGAATTGATTATATTTGGTTGGAATTTCATAAGTTGTGGATTCAATTTGTTTAACTGCTTGATCGATAACTTATTTATGTATGTTGATTGAGAGTGCACGCTTAATTTTCATGCATGAATATGATGCTAGATTATGAGGGAGTTTCACCTAATAGTTACAATCTTATAATCACAAGTAGTGAAGGTCGCTTGAAAACGATCGCGTTGAATGAATTCTTAGCATAAGTTTCATGCAATTCATAGTAACGAATGCTTCGTCAATGCTTATGTTTTTCATAGAACTTAATGATTCTTGCTTGTATCTCTATTATGCAATTCATGTAGGGAACTTGTAGGGAATGTTTTGGGTTGTCGTATGCAATCATCCAACTTAATAACTTGTGGAAAAACTGAGGGTTAAGTAGTGCAATTCACGGTTAATTTGGGGCGTTGAGTTTCATAATTTATCGAAAGACCAACTGAAAATCAAAGTGTATGCAAGTGTGACATGTGTGGAGAAGAACCTTCTAGCTAGCATTCATTCCATATTTTCATCACATTCATTTTTACATTCTGCCTTTAAATTACAATCGTTGCATTTAGTTTAATTTCGTCAAAACCTCAATCCCCCTTTACTTTAGTGTCCAATTTAGTTAGAAAGTGTCTTAGTTTGTGTTTATAAGCGTTTTGTATTCTTTGAGTCTTTTGATTTGTTTGAGTGTTTTATTGTTTAGCTTTGCATTCTTTGAGTCTAGTTTAGTGTTTTTAACGTTTGTTTTACGTTTTTGAGTCAGTTTCCAAGTGATTTAGTAATCCCTCCTAATCCCCGGTCTAGAACGATCCCTACTTGCATCTTTACTACAATTGTCACAAGAGGGTTTTAATTTGTGTGCTTACTTAGTTCGCATCAGTTTCCCATTCTATCATTTCAACCACATGCACTCTTCATCATTAAACCATATATATTTTCCCATGGATTAATCACCCAAGCCATATAACACAACCATAGCTGTGCAAAACCATGCATTCCAGCAACAATCCAACCATAGCCGTGCATTCTCCATACATTCCAGCCTTTCCCTTCCACTTTCCAGCCTTCCCACTTCATCATTGCATCACATTCTCTTCCATATTCCCTCTTTAATCCACATGCATTCATCATCATTCACCCTAGCTTTAATTCACATGCTTTCACATTCATTTCCAGCACCAAACAAAGCTTTGCCGTGCCTTCCCATCCATTTCCAGCTTTCCCCCTTTATAAAACAGCCAGCCACTTCCACATGCATTCCCTCTTTAATCATTCCCTCCTAGCAGTCATATTCCCTCTTTTAATCATTCATCCACCTATAAATAAGCATCCATTGCAGCCACAAAAGATCATTCATTTGACACCATTCCACACCTCCATTCACCACAGAAATTCTTCCATAATCTTCCCCTTAGAACTTCATTGCCGTGCAAAACAGCATTCTTCCCTTCCAATTCCAGCATTCTTCCCTTCCAATTCCAGCATTCTTCCCTTCCATTTCCACCACTCCCCATCCCTCCAAAGCACTACCCAACCATTCCCCACTCCATTCCACATACAAACACCAACCCAAAACCTATTCTTAGACCTTGTGCTGCAACAAAGAGGAGGAGAAGGGCCTAAACGTTCATACAATTCAAGTTTGAGTTGTTGGAATTTTTAGGTGTTTCTTTTCCTTGATTTCAATGGTTAAATTTACTTATCTTTGTTTTGTACGTATGAGGAACTAAACCCCCCATTAGCTAGGGGGTGATTCGAAACCATGTTTATGCTTGCAATATGAATTGATTACCTTTGGTTGGAATTTCATGAGTTGTGGATTCAATTTGTTTAACTGTTTGATTGATAACTTATTTATGTATGTTTATTGAGAGTGCACGCTTAATTTTCATGCATGAATATGACGCTAGAATATAAGTGAGTTTCACCTAATAGTTATGAATTTATATTCACAAGTAGTGGAGGTTGCTTATAAACAATCGCGTTAAAGGAATTCTTGGCACTAGTTTCATGCTCATCATAGTAACGAATGCCTCGTCAACACTTATAGTTTTCATGATGCTTAATGATTCTTGCTTGTATCTCTATTATGCAATTCATGTAGGGAACTTATGGGGAATGCTTTGGGTTGTCGCATGCAATCATCCAATTCATTAACTTAAGGAAAACTTGACGGTTAATTTAAGCGGACCTAATTAACCCGGGGTGTTGAGATTCATAATTCATCGAAAGACCAACCGAAAATCATCTTGTATGCAAGTGTAACATGTGTGGAGAAGAATCTTCTAGCTAGCATTCATCCATATTTTCATCACATTCATATTTACATTTTGCCCTTAATTGCAATCTGTGCATTTTAGTTTAATTTCGTCAAAACCTCAATCCCCCCCCCCCCACATATTTTGTTTAGTCTTAATCTATCTTATTCTGTGTTTTTAAGTATTTGGAGTATTGTGGACTTATTTTGAGCTTTCGTTAAGTGAATTAAGTGTTTAAAGATTAGTTTTATTTATTTGAGTCAAGTGTTTAGCACCCTTAGTTAATCCCCAGTTAGAACGATCCCTACATACATCATTACTACAATTGTCACAAATAGGGTTTAATTTATGTGTCACATTCGTAACGCATCAACAGCAACAAACAATAAAAAAGACTCAATTCTAGACCTAACAAGTGTGGGGGAGTTTGATAGGAGCATATTCATGCGACTTAAATGGCTTGTTCTCGTACGTTTACGTTATGTTTCTCTAGTTATTTTAGTCCTTTATGCTTCTTTTGGGTGTTTTCAGGTTCTAAGGGCTTAGGGAGCAAGAAAGTGCATTTTGAGGCTATTTGGAGCATTTTTGTGCATGGATTGGATAGCTTATCCATGAAGCCAAGTAGATGGACGAAATTCACTTATCAAACCATTCACTTATCACTTCCATTCACTTATCACTCACCACATATCATTCATTTATCACTTAACATATCATTCATTTATCACTTAACATATCATTCACTTATCACTTATCATACTCATAATCATCTACACATTTCAACCATTTAAACACATGCTTTCACACACATGCACATCATTCACTCACATTTCCACCATTCATTCTTTATTCCACATGCACACACATGCAATTACACACACCACACATACCTTTTCTCCAACCTTGCCATGCATCACATGCATTTCCAACACTTCCCTCTTTGTGCCGTGCCTTCCCTTCCACTTTCCAACCACATTCTTCCACTTCCCACTTCATCATTACACCACTTAATCACATGTTTTCCCAACAATTTAATTAAGCCAACACATGCACTCCCATTTCTCTTCCCATTCACCCTTTGCCGTGCATAAACCTTGACATTTCTAACCTAATCCACAACTTTTCCTAGCTGTTTGCATGTGCATTCCCCATTCAAACTTCCAGCTTTCATTCTACATTATTGCAGCTGCATCCTCTCACCCTTTAATCATTAAGCACATGCAAAACTTCATCATTCATCACACATCCCTTGGCATACAAAACAATACCATTTAAACCCCAAAACAACTCAATGCCGTGGCACTCCTTTAGCATTTCCAGCACATCCTTTGCTTTACATCTTCACAAACACATCCATTTACACCCAAAAATCCCCTTTGCCATGGCCTACCTCCTATTTCCAGCATCTACCTCTCATTTCCAGCCATTGCACATGTTTTCCAACTTAACTTTCACCCACATGCACCCTTTAAACAAATCCAAACATGCAGCCACAGAAATTCCACTCTTTGCCGTGTAAATCAACACAATTCCAGCTTTCCAAATCATCCACATCCACATGCATTCACTCATAATCATTCACTCACCTTGCAGCCACATTTCCACTCACCTACTAGCTGTCATGTTCCCTCCACTACTCCTATAAATACCCTTGCATTCATTCATTCATTCATCATCTCATTCACAACACAACACACCACAAACACTTCCATTTCTTCTCCTAGCCGTGAGTTCCCATCTCTCCCTTATAATCCAAACATCAATCCTCTTCCATTTCCACCACTACTCATCCACTTCCATAATCCCCTAATCCATTCAACGCACCAACAACATCCCTTAGTCCTTCTGCCACAATAAAGAGGAAGATAAGAGGGCCTAAACGTTCATACAATTCAAGATTGAGTTGTTGGAATGTTTAGGCGTTTCTTTGATTTCAATGTTTAATTTCAATTCTCTTTGTTTTGTACGTATGAGGAACTAAACCCCCCTTAGCTAGGGGGTGATTCGACACTATGTTTATGTTTGTAATATGATTTGATTACTTTTAATTACGTTTCATAAGTTGTGAATTCAATTTGTTTAACTGTTTGATTGATAACCTATTTATGTATGTTTATTAAGAATGAACGCTTAATTTTCATGCATGAATTTGACGCTAGAATATAAGTGAGTTTCACGTAATAGTTATGAACTTATATTCACAAGTAGTGGAGGTTGCTTATAAACAATCGCGTTAAACAAATTCTTGGCATAAGTTTCATGCAATCATAGTAACGAATGCCTCGTCAACACTTATAGTTTTCATGATGCTTAATGATTCTTGCTTGTATCTCTATTATGCAATTCATGTAGGGAACTTGTGAGGAATGCTTTGGGTTGTCGTATGCAATCATCCAATTCATTAACTTAAGGAAAACTTGACGGTTAATTTAAGCGGACCTAATTAACCCGCAGCGTCGAGAATTCATGGTTTATTGAAATGAAATTAGAAATCTTTTTATTATGCAAGTGTAACATGTGTGGAGATGAACCCCTTGGCTAGCATCCATTCATTCCATTTCATCAATTTCATATTTACATTCTGTTGTAATTGCAATTTGTTCATTTAGTTTAATTCTGTCCAAAACTCAATCCCCCTTTACTTTATTGTTCAATTTAGTTAGAAATCAATTTAGTTTGTGTTTTTAAAGTATTTTGAGTCTTTTGGTTTGTCTTAGTGTTTTAACGTTTAGTTTCACATTCTTTGAGTCTAGTTTAGTATTTTATATTGTTTTTACGTTTTTGAGTCAGTTTCCAAGAGATTAACAATCCCTCCTAATCCCCGGTCCAAAACGATCCCTACTTATACTTATACTACAATTGTCAAAAAGAGGGTTTAATTTGTGTGCGCATAAAACTCGCATCAAATTTTGGCGCCGTTGCCGGGGATTAGCAACTTTGCTAATCTCTTGGATTGTTTTAGTTTCGTTTGTGTGTATATATTTTTAGTTTTATTTTAGACGCAAGACATGGCACTTGATAGTGCTTCTCTTTTGTCACAGCTTATGGAAGAGTACCAAACGCAAAGAGTTGGTACATTTGATCATAATCAATCAAGGAACGACGTGTTTTCCAATACTTACAATTCGGATTGGAGTGATCATTCAAACTCTATATGGTGGGAACCTCAACATATTCAACAAGAAGGATATTGGCAGCCTTATGAGGAGTTCTATTCAACGTCTATGCATCCACCACAACCTCATATTCAATATGCCCAACCAAACTCAAGTTCGTCAATAGATTATAATCAAAAGCTTAATGAATTACTTTGTTTGGTACAGGGCTCACAAAACCAAGTCGAGGAGGCTCAACAAAGGGAATATTGGCAACCATATGATGAGTTCTATATGACACCTATGCAACCACCACAACCTGCCCAAAGCAATGTAAGTAATTCAAGTGATAATGATACGATTTTTCAATCACTTACTACTTTGACGCAGGAAGTCCAAACTCAAAACAAGAACGAACAAAATCAAGACAAAAAGTTGGGTAAATTGGAGGAGCAAATTGGGCAGATTATGGAGTTCATGAAGCAAATTCAAGAGCAAGAAGTGGATGAGGAGCTGCTAATTGAGGAAGAGGAACACACGCAACCTATGGCAAGGGTGGAAACACCTTCGCCGCAGGCACCTATTGCTCCTACGCCATCCAATTCAGGTAAGGTTGTTCCAAAGTTAATTATTTCTAACCCCGTTCCACTGAATGTCTCTATTCCTTGCAGGATCATGCAATCCAAGGAAGAAGAGGGTGAGAAAGGCATCTTCGAATCCTTTCCAAAGAATCAAGAGCAAGATATGACGGGGGAATTCGTCAAAGAGGACATATTTGAAACCACAACACCCGAAGAAGTGGAATTTGACGACATTGGACAAGTCATAACCATCACATGCAATCTGGCCAAGTCCAATATCCCTGAAACTTTCAAGGGAGTGGTGTTTGTCATTGAGTTCTTGTCGGAGCACACAGGTAAGCCGCCTCCCCGAATTTCAATTTTCTTTTATACTAATATGTTGTTAATGATCCAGGCATCCACTTTAGAATCTGAACCATTACCGGATCATCTCAAGTATCACCCCCCATTCAGAGATAAATTCCATGTCATGGGTCCTAAATGAGCCTAAGAAGGTTTCGTCCGGCTACAAGACGTAAAAGAAAGCGCTACTTGGGAGGCAACCCAATACAGTAAATAAAACAAAGCTTGTTCATTGATTTTTCGATAAATTACAATTGTATCTAAACATGGCAGAAAGATGGAGCCTTCACAAAGGTTATGTACGTGAGGCCCCACTACGTGGCAATACTCTCGGAACAGAAGGCATCGGAGCAGGAGTGATCGAAGCAGAAGGCATCGGAGCGAGAGGCATATGAGCGGGTGGTATAGGAGCAGGAGGAACCGAAGATAGATCATTCAAGGCCCCAAACCTTGGTGGAACGCTGGATGACCCAGGAAAGAGGTGCCTCTGGAAGAAAGCTGCAAACCGTTGACGGTCATCAAGCTCATCAAGCTTCCTCTTCATGCCTGTCGAATAATTGTTGGCAAGCACGTGCAAACTTCAGTTCTCGTACTTAAGCTGTTTGATCTCCTGCTTAAGACTCTCTACCTCCGCCATCAAGGATTCAACCTGACGGGAGCGAGCAAGAAGGCGTTGGCCCATGTTGGACACAGAGCCAGCGCACTGAACACTCAGAGCCAGGGATTCTTGAACGGCCAACTCATCGGACCGTCCTGAAAGCAGCTGACTGTCTTTAGGAGTGAGGAGGTTCCTAGCCACTATCGTAGCCGTTGTGGGATTCGTCATCACAGAGTCCTCATCTGTAAGAGGGCCATGGGAAGATAAGAAAGACGGGCACCATACCTTACCCTGACGAGGCGCGACCGGATCACTGCTTAGACTCAAATCTAAGCAAAGGTTCGATGGGTTGGATGAGCTAGCCATTGTTCACGAAGTTAAAAGAGAAGGGTTGGATGGAGTGAAATCTCGACGGGCCGGAGACGATTTCTGGGCAATTTTCAAGTGTGCATGCTAGAGGTGATCGATCACCTCTATTAAAGGAGAGGCGTTCACCGATTCAGAAATGAAGAGACACCACTCTTCAAAACTGGAATTTCCGGCGTAAAGATCGCCAGCTTGTCAGACGCAATCCCGGCTTTTCAGAAAGCGTGTGTAACGTTGTCAAAAGCTCCTAGCTTTTCAGAAGACGCGTGGAAGGCGAGAAATCAGCTGCACACTTTAGCCGACAAGCGTGGGAGACAAAGCCGAAAGCTCCCGGCTTTTCAGAAAGTGTGTGCCACTTTGTCGAAAGCTCCCGGCTTTTCAGAAAACGCGTGCCATTTTGTCAAAAGCTCCCGACTTTTCAGAAGACGCGTGGAGGATATTGCCGCATCCGCACTGCCAATTGCCATTACAATTCCTATATACATCAACATTCATGGCAAGGCATACACCCACAAACGCATAACTCTCCTACTCAGCCGAAAATGTAAGCTGCAACCAACCCTCTCAAACATGTTCAGTTTTCTCCTTCTCTTGAGAACACACTTTCAACCATGGATGTATCCCCCAAAGAAGATACCAAATGCTTGGAGTACAAAGGAGGCAAGAGGAAACGGTGGATCGAAGCATGTGGATTCATTCGCTGCCTCTTCGAAAGCAAAGGTATCTCATATCATCAAGGGCGAAAGCAAAGGTATCTCATATCATGCTCTTTCCCTGTCTTTTCCTTTGTCCTTGATATTACTTGCATGACAAAGTGGAAGAAGCAATCAGCTGGCACTTGGAGTCTACCTGGACTCTATTCCCTGGTTGCTTACCTAGCGTTGCTCTCGAGTAGTCATCTTCAACGGTTGATACACTTCCAGAGAAGGGACCACTTCTGGAAAGGGGAGCAAGTAAGGCAAAGGAAAATGATACATTGAAGCATGAGGAGACAAGCATATGCTGAGCTATCCTCTAACCCTCTTCAATACGAATTGGAGAGATTGAACAAAGAAACAGATAAAAGGAGTAAGCTCAGACCTTCGGGGGAAACCAAAAGAATCCTGCTGCCCAGTTCAAGAGTAGCACAAAGGAAAATCAACGATCGGAGGAAACCAAAAGAATCTCCAGCTCAGTTCAAGAGTAGCCTGTGGAAAAACTCAAGATGAAGCCTCACTGCAATCACCAAGGAGAAGATGGAATTTACACTCCATAACCAGATTTGCATCCCTAAACTCTTCTCTTTGTTAGATACATTCTGCCATGTTTAGTATTTTTAATTGCTGTTTATATGTTTGCTTGTGTTTAGTGTGGTTTTAAGCTTAAAACATTGAGGACAATGTTTGATTTAAGTGTGGGGGAGTTACTGAAGTGTTTTGATGCAAATTCGTAGGGTTTTATCCACCATAACTTCAAATGTTGTTTCTTGCTGTTTTTAAGTGTTTTTAAACTGTTTTAGTGTGTTTTGTTTTATAACTCCGAAAATCACATAAAAATTTGAAAAACATGTTTTGAAAAGCCTAAAAAGAGTGTTTTGAGTCGTTTTTGTGTCGTAGGTCACCTTCCAACACAATGATAAGGATTTGGTTTCTAATTGCATGACTGTCAAAAAAGAGTTATAAACATAGAGAAAAGTTTGATTTACTCTTGGTGCTTGGTTATGGTTATAAGGTATGACTTCACATGCAATCATAAAAGAAAAAATTCGTTTTTGTAACATGCTTGAAGGAAAGAACTCAAACAAACGCTACAACCCTGAGAGACTTGAGCCTATAACGTTCTTTGGAGAGTATAATCTGTGATTTCTTGTTTTCTAAAGTCGTTGCATGATCTCATTATTCTTTGCTTGGTTACTACTTCGAAGGCGTTTCATCATATAGTTCCAAATGCTAGAACTCATGCCCATTTCATTCAAAGCATGTTATTGATTTGCATAACATATATCAAGATGAAGTTGTGTAGTTGCCACCATAGCCAAATAGCCTCACTTCCCATATTTCGTATATGTTGTAAGTTTTACCCCCTTTGAGCTTTGTTTAGCCTTTATTCTTTGTTAACCCACATTATCCTCACCTAGCCTAGTTTAGGACAATCCACACCCTTGTTCTTAAAAGATAGTGAGCTGATAGGAGCATATTCATGCGACTTAATTAGCTTGTTCTCGTGCATTTATGTTGTGTTTACTTAGTTGTTTTAGTGTTTAAGGCCACTTTTGTGTATTTTCAGATTATAAGGCCAAAGTGTGCAAGAAGATGCAAATTGGAGTCTTTTGGAGCGAAAGAGGAATGAATGAGTTGAAGACTTGAAGAAATGACGAATTCCTACGCCAACGATGAATTCTTACCAAAACGAAGAATCCTACTCAAACAAGGCTTCCTATTTTAGGAAAGTTGACCCTAAGTTTCCCGTTTTGGTAACCTTTCCTAATTCTAAACGTCCATATTTTCTAGCCACTTTATAGGCCTTGTATGCACTTTAGGACACAAAACCAAGGCCTTAGCCCTATTTCCCTTCCAAGCCGCACCTTTATATTTATGTTTTAATTTCCTATTTTCGTAAGCCTTTGATTTAATTTTAAATAAGCTAGGGTTTATTTTCTAAAACCCTACACATTTTTACAACCTAGCCGCACATTATTCTCTATTCCCCCATTCTAATTCAGCCATTTTCTTTTATTCCCTCAATTCCCCCCACATCCGTAGCATCCATTCAACCTAATACATCTAAAAAAAACATTCCATCCCGCAAATGCCATTCATCATTTACCCTAAATTACAACCAAGCCGACTTCCACCTTTTCATCCATCTCACGCAGCCACCTTGACATCCCATATATTTTTCAGCCGTGACTTCCCTAAACCCAGCAGCCGCAAATCCCATTATTTTTCTAATAACATGCTGCCTGTGGCCCCCCCCCCCCCCCCCCATGAATTCTCACCCTAATTCATTCAGCACCCATTGACACCTTTATTCCTCCATATTAAACCTAATACAAAAAAAACAGCCGCCATTCTTCCTATCAAAAACCCTTGCAGCCGCAACACCTTCCCACATATAAACATCAGCCGCACCATTCTCCCAGGATTCCAATCTGCCGCAGCCATCATTCTGTCCCCAAATTCTGTCCAGCCGTGCATTCCTACCCTACTCCATATTCTCCCCTGCAATTCCAGCCTTCCCCCATATTCACGCAGCAACCTAAAACAATTCAAAGCAGCGGCAGCAACCATTTTTTTCCCAAATTCTGTCCAGCCGTGCCATCTCCACCATTCCCCTTCACAGCCGCAATTTTCCCACACCATTCCACCACCATTGCTGCCCACTTTAACACCCTAAATCCATCCCAAAGTCAGAAAAATCACCCAAATAAACCTAGACTTTCACTGTCGCAGCAAGGAGAAGAAGAAGGCGGGCTTAGACGCGAAGAAATTCAAGTGGATTCATCGTGCGTTCTAGGTGTAATCAATCCTTTGTTCTTTATGTTTAAATTCAATTGTATTTTTCTTGTTGCGAACATGAGAGGCTAAATCCCCCTAGTTAGCTAGGGGGTGATTCGAAACCATGTTTATGCTTGCAATATGAATTGATTATATTTGGTTGGAATTTCATAAGTTGTGGATTCAATTCGTTCATCTATTTGATTGATAGCTTATTTGTGTATGTTGATTGAGAGTGCACGCTTAGTTTTCATGCATGAATATGATGCTAGATTATGAGGGAGTTTCACCTAATAGTTACAATCTTATAATCACAAGTAGTGAAGGTCGCTTGAAAACGATCGCGTTGAATGAATTCTTAGCATAAGTTTCATGCAATTCATAGTAACGAATGCTTCGTCAATGCTTATGTTTTTCATAGAACTTAATGATTCTTGCTTGTTTCTCTATTATGCAATTCATGTAGGGAACTTGTAGGGAATGTTTTGGGTTGTCGTATGCAATCATCCAACTTAATAACTTGTGGAAAAACTGATGGTTAATTAGTGCAATTCACAGTTAACTTGGGGCGTTGAGTATTTATAATTCATCGAAAGACCAACTGAAAATCAAAGTGTATGCAAGTGTGACATGTGTGGAGAAGAACCTTCTAGCTAGCATTCATCCATATTTTCATCACATTCATATTTACATTCTGCCTTTAAATTACAATCGTTGCATTTAGTTTATTTTCGTCAAAACCACAATCCCCCTTTACCTTAGTGTCTAATTTAGTTAGAAAGTGTCTTAATTTGTGTTTATAAGTGTTTTGTATTCTTTGAGTCTTTTGATTTGTTTGAGTGTTTTTATTGTTAGTTTTGCATTCTTTGAGTCTAGTTTAGTGTGTCAAACTTTATTTTACGTTTTTGAGTCAGTTTCCAAGTGATTTTGCAATCCCTCCTAATCCCTGGTTAAGAACGATCCCTACTTATTTATTTACTACAATTGTCACAAGAGGGTTTTAATTTGTGTGCTTACTTAGTTCGCATCAAATTTTTGGCGCCGTTGCCGGGGATTAGCAAATTTGCTAATCCCTTGGATTGTTTAATTTTTGTTTATTTATTTATTTTGTTAAAGTTTCTGATTTTGTTTCGTTTTCCTTGTTTTAGGTACTAGTGCATGACTCGGAGTTCTCAACCGATTCGTGAGCATATCTCAGATTTTGACAGCGATTTTGAGAGGACCTTGAGACGGACGAGGAAGCAACACGAACCAAATCCACCAAGCCCGGAATCTAACCTCGAGGAACACGTCCTAGAGGAGGAGGAGGAAGCCACGGCAGGGATATTTGAAGAGCCACAAGACATGGCCGTGGACAACCGTACACTCAAGGAGCTTTCCGACTCAGGTTTGGATAATGCCGCACCCTTGTGCATTCAATATCCCACGGCTGCCCAAGGTAAGACGGATGAGTTTGAATTAAAGTCAAGTTTGCTTCATCATATTCCTAAATACCATGGCTTGTCCATGGAAGATCCTAACAAACATTTGAAAGAATTTGAAGTAGTTTGCTCTAGTATGACTCCCGTCACTGTTGACGAAAATATCTTGAAGATGAAGGCTTTTCCATTTTCTTTGATGGATAAAGCCAAAGATTGGCTATATGAGTTAGCTCCCGGAACCGTTACATCGTGGGAGAGCATGAAGAGGGCCTTTCTGGAGAAGTTTTTCCCAACTTCTCGCATCATCCTCCTACGCAAAAAGATAAGTGGAATCCAGCAAGAAGAAGGTGAGTCTTTCCCTACGTATTATGAACGATTTAAATCACTTGTTGCTTCTTGTCCACAGCATCAGATGAAGGAGGAGTTGCTCTTGCAATACTTCTACGAGGGACTCCTACCTATCGAACGTCAAATGCTCGATGCATCGGCGGGTGGAGCATTGGTGGACAAAACGCCCAGGGATGCCAAGGTTTTGATCGCTAACCGAGCATTGAACGCTCAACAGTATGAGGGAGTAGGCCAAAGAGGACCTCCACGGCACCAAGTACATGAGGTAAGTTCAACGTCCGATCTTCATTCACAATTGGCTAATCTTACTTCTATTGTTTCACAGATGGCCGAGGGAATGAAGATGCAAGGACCTGTGGTATGTGGTGTATGTTCTATCCAAGGACATGCCTCTGAAAAGTGTCCTCAACTCATTGAGAATGGCGGATGGGAGAGTGCGAGTGCCATTGGTTTTCAAAGCCAAAATCAGTCAAGACATGATCCGTACTCCAACACGTATAATCCGGGGTGGCGAGACCACCCAAATTTCAGGTGGAGGGATTCCCAGCAACCTCAGAATCAAGGAGGCTTTAGGCAACAACCCCCGGGGTTCTTTCCCAAACCCTACGGCCCACCCCAAAATCAAGCCCAATCCGGCCCAAGTGCCTCAGGTACGTCTCTTGACAATGATGCACTCCTTAAGATACTAACTAAGTTGTCTAATGGGCAGGAAGATCAAGCGAAGGCTATGCAAAACCAAGATAAGAGGGTGGATCAACTTGAGAAACAAATTGGGCAGATTGCCGAATTTGTAGGTAAGTTTCGAGATCCCGGACAACTCCCTAGTTCCACCATTCCAAATCCGAAGGGAGGCTTCGAAAGCGCAAAGGCCATACAATTGAGAAGTGAAAAAGAAGTCGGGGCATGTCCTACACCATCACCATCAAGCCCCGAAGAGGATGAAAAACGAAGAATCGAAGAGGAAGAAACAAGGTTGCCCACGGCAAAGGTGATCCCATCATCGCCGCAAGTCCCTATGGTCCCAAATCTGCCCAACTCGGCCAATAAAGGTAAAAATGTGTTAAATTCAGTTCCTACTAATGTTTTCCCTTCGAATGTTCCTTTTCCTAGTAGGTTCAGGCAAACGAAGAAAGAAGAAGCTGAAAAGGACATCCTTGAGACGTTTCGTAAAGTTCAAGTGAACATACCCCTGTTGGATGCAATAAAGCAAGTCCCGAGGTATGCCAAGTTCTTAAAGGAGCTTTGCAACACTAGAAAAAGGATGTCGACCAAGGAAGTGGTAAAGGTAGGTGAGAATGTGTCCGCCATCTTGCAACGCAAACTACCGCCCAAATGCAAGGATCCAGGTAGTTTTACCATTCCTTGTGTCATTGGGAATACTAGATTTGAATCTGCCATGCTTGATTTAGGTGCTTCTATAAATGTTATGCCATATTCCATTTATGCATCTATGAACTTAGGAGCATTGAAAAATGATGGGGTAATAATACAATTGGCCAATAGATCTAACGCCTATCCAAAGGGAGTTTTGGAAGATGTTCTTGTACAGGTTAATCATTTGGTCTTCCTGGCGGATTTCTATGTCCTTGAAATGGATGAATCAGACCATGCTCCTTCGCTGCCCATTCTACTTGGAAGGCCATTCATGAAGACGGCCTGGACGAAGATTGACGTGTATAGTGGAACTTTGTCCATGGAATTCGATGGGGAAGTTGTTAATTTTAATCTTTCTGATTCCATTAAATACCCTAGTGAGGATCATTCATGCTTTTCTATTGATATAATTGACTCTTTGGCGCAGGGATATCTTGACGATTTGAATGACGATGCGCTTGAAAAAGTCATTACACGAGGCATGGAACTCAAAACAAAGGGGACAGATTGCATGCATGCCCACGGCACACACTCTCTACTCCATGCCGAGCCCCCTAGTGAGGAATTACTTGAAGTTGTGGCTGCCCTTGAGTCCTCACCTAAGCTTGATGGTAAGTATACTACCCGTGAGTCCATTCCCATTTCGACTAACAAATTGCTTCCATCTATAATTCAGGCACCTACCCTTGATCTCAAACCATTACCGGGCCATTTGAAGTACATTTTCTTGGGGGAAGAGGAGACATTACCGGCCATCATTTCTTCATCACTCACGGCACAAGAAGAGGAGAAACTAGTGCGTGTTTTGAAGGAGTTCAAATCTGCCCTGGGTTGGACGTTGGCCGATATCAAAGGTATTAGTCCCGCTACATGTATGCATCACATATTTCTTGAGGAGGGGGCCAAACCAACTAGAGAGGCTCAACGCCGTCTTAACCCTCCGATGATGGAAGTTGTGAAGAAGGAGATAATCAAGCTGTTAGATTGTGGAGTTATCTATCCTATCTCGGATAGTAAGTGGGTTTCGCCTATCCAATGCGTGCCGAAGAAATCTGGAGTGACAGTTGTGGAGAACGCAGAGAATGAGCTAGTGCCCACTCGAGTCCAAACCGGTTGGCGCGTGTGCACGGATTATAGGAAGATAAACGCCACCACGAGGAAGGACCACTTCCCATTGCCGTTCCTAGATCAAATGTTGGAAAGGTTAGCGGGTCATTCATTTTATTGTTTTCTTGATGGATATTCTGGTTATAATCAAATTGTTATTGCCCCGGATGATCAAGAAAAGACTACTTTTACATGCCCCTTTGGTACATTTGCTTATCGTCGCATGCCATTTGGTTTATGTAATGCACCTGCTACATTTCAAAGATGCATGATGAGCATATTTTCTGATTATGTCGAGAAAATCATTGAGGTTTTTATGGATGATTTCAGTGTGTTTGGTAATTCATTTGATGGTTGTTTGAGTAATCTTAGTTTGATTTTGAACCGTTGTGTTGAAACAAATCTTGTGCTTAATTGGGAAAAATGTCACTTCATGGTTAAACAAGGTATTGTTTTAGGACATATTATTTCTGAAAAAGGCATTGAAGTAGATAAATCTAAGGTAGACCTTGTTCGTCACTTACCCGCTCCAACTTCGGTTAGAGAGGTTCGTTCGTTTCTTGGTCATGCAGGTTTTTATAGGCGGTTCATTAAGGATTTCTCAAAGATTGCACAGCCACTCTGCCGACTGCTGCAAAAGGAGGTGGCGTTTGAGTTTGATGATGCATGCTCCACGGCATTCAAGCACCTCAAGGAGGCTCTCACTTCGGCTCCCATTATCACACCTCCAGATTGGAGCCTTCCATTCGAGTTGATGTGCGATGCTTCGGACTATGCGATTGGTGCTGTTTTAGGGCAGCGAAAGGACAAACAGCCTCATGTTATTTATTATGCGTCTAGAACATTAAATGATGCTCAATTAAATTACTCAACCACTGAAAAAGAATTACTTGCTGTGGTATTTGCATTAGATAAGTTTCGGTCATACTTACTTGGGACTAAAGTTATTATTTTTACTGATCATGCAGCTCTCAAGTATTTGTTCACGAAGAAGGAGGCCAAGCCTAGACTAATTCGATGGCTTTTGCTCTTACAAGAGTTTGACATTGAGATTCGGGATAAGAAGGGCGTGGAGAATGTGGTGGCTGACCACCTAAGCCGAATGGTGCATAATGAGGAGCCCCTACCCATTGCAGAGACATTCCCCGATGAACAATTGATGTCCATAAAGGTTAGTGAGCCTTGGTATGCCGATATAGTTAATTTTTTGGTGGCAAAACGTATTCCAAGTGAGTTCAATAGGCATCAACGTGACAAACTTAGGCATGATGCACGGTTTTATATGTGGGATGATCCATACTTATGGAAATTTTGTCCCGATCAGATTATACGTCGTTGTGTGCATGATTCTGAATGTCATTCAATCTTGAGTTTTTGTCATACATATGCATGTGGAGGGCACTTTGGCACACACCGCACGGCCCTCAAAGTGTTACAATGTGGATTTTATTGGCCTAGTATTTTCAAGGATGCTAGAACGTTTTGCTTAACATGTGATAAATGCCAAAGAATGGGTGGCATTAGTGCAAAGGACCAAATGCCGCAGGTTTCTATCCTAAATGTTGAAATTTTTGATGTTTGGGGTATTGATTTTATGGGTCCCTTCCCTTCATCGTATGGTTTCATGTATATTTTGCTTGCAGTTGATTATGTGTCAAAATGGGTGGAAGCCAAGGCCACCCGGACTAATGATTCTAAAGTGGTTGCAGAGTTTATTAGAACTAACATTTTTGCAAGGTTTGGAATGCCACGAGTGATCATTAGTGATGGAGGGTCACACTTCTGCAATCGGACCATTGAAGCATTATTGAGGAAATACCATGTCACCCATAAGGTTTCTACACCTTACCATCCTCAAACGAATGGCCAAGCCGAGGTTTCCAACCGAGAGATCAAGCAAATACTCGAGAAGACTGTTGGGCCAACAAGGAAGGATTGGACCTTACGGTTAGATGATGCACTTTGGGCGTATCGTACGGCGTACAAAACTCCCATTGGGATGTCACCCTTTCGACTTGTCTATGGCAAGGCGTGCCATCTTCCCGTTGAATTGGAGCACAAAGCACTTTGGGCCATCAAGAAGTTTAACATGAACCTCGATGAAGCAGGAAGTCAAAGGAGATGGCAATTAAATGAGCTTGATGAGATAAGGCACGAGGCGTATGATAATGCAAGCATTTACAAGCAAAAGACCAAAGCTTTCCATGACAACATGATCCGTGGGAAATCATTCTCAATTGGGCAGAAAGTGCTATTGTTCAATTCCCGTTTACGTTTGTTTCCTGGTAAGTTACGTTCTAAGTGGATTGGACCATTTGTTATTACTAATGTTTTTGTTCATGGTGCAGTCCAAATCCAAAGCTTGAAAACGGGACATGAATTCAAGGTGAACGGGCATCGTTTGAAGCCCTATTATGACACCTTTGTGGAGCATGCCGTGGATGACATACCCTTGGAAGCCGTGGGCCCTAGTAAGGAGTAAAGAAGGTCTCGTCCGGCTGGAAGACGTTAAAGCAAGCGCTACTTGGGAGGCAACCCATGCAATCAACAAAGGAAGAACTTGGGAATCGCTCCACACTCAGATTTGCGTTCCTAAACCCTTTCCTTTGTTGCTTACTTTATGTTTTGTGTAATTTTTTTAGTTGTGTCTAAAACATTGAGGACAATGTTTAGTTTAAGTGTGGGGGGGTAACATTCTGTTTTGAGATATTTGTGCATGAAATTCGTAGGGTATTACCACCTAACATGTTTAAACTTGTTCTTTGCTGTTTTTAAGTGTTTTTAAGCTATTTTAGAGTGTTTTAGTGTGTGTTGACTTAAAAATCCGAAAATACCATAAAAATTTGAAAAATTGTTTTGAAAAACCCAAAAAGAGTTGTTTTTGTGTGTTTGTTTGTGTCGTAGGGTACCTTCCAACACAATGATGAGGATTTGGTTTTTAATTGCATGATGGTTAAAGAAAGTTACAAACATGGATGGACGTTGGATATACTCTTTGGTTTATGCTTGATTGTAGTTATAGTTTACGAATTCACATGTAATCACAAATGATAAAAATCAGTTTTTGTAACATGCTTGAAGGAAGGAACTTAAACAAACGCTACATCCCTGTGAGACTTGAGCCTAAACGTTATTTGGAGAGTAATAATCTGTGCGTCATTGTTTTCTAAAGTCGTTGCATGATCTCATTATTCTTTGCTTGGTTACTACTTAGAAGGCGTTTCATCACTTAGTTCCAAATGCTAGAACTCATGCCCATTTCATTCAAAGCATGTCATTGATTTGCATACCACATATTCAAGATGAAGTTGTGTAGTGACTACCATCAAAGCCAAACAGCCATGTGCCCTTCACTCATTTTGTGTTTAAGTTTAACCCCATTGAGCCGTGTTAGCCCATATTCTTTGTTAACCCGCATTATCCTCACCTAGCCTAGATTAGGACCATCCTTACCCTTGTTCTTGAAGCATAGTAAGCAAGGAATTCCTTTTGATTAATGTGTTGCAGGAAATAAGTGTGGGGGAAAGATTATTGATGTGAGTTTATGTGCCATAGGCACGGTTAAAAAAAAAAAAAAAAAAAAAAAAAAAAAAAAAAAAAAAAAAAAAGAGAAAAGAAGAAAGAAAGAAAAGAAAAGAAAAAAAAATGAAAGAAAAAATTGAAAAGTATTGGTTGTTGAAGTAAGGGCCCAAAACAATGAATTAGGCCCTACGAGTTGTTTGAATCTCCCCTATTTGTTTAAAAGTTGATTTCTGCATTCTAAGGGAATTCTAGGTCTTAATTTCATTGCTTTACTTGCTATTGCTTAAAGAACTTTTGTTTATCCCTACCTTTCCTTGTTAGCCAATTCCCCAAGCCCCGTTACAACCCTCTACTTCTATCTTGAGTGTTGTGCATTTCAATTGTGGAGTTTGAATTTGGTATGAGCATATGGTGTCACTGGTTCTCGCATCTAAGTAGTAGCATTCCATTCATGAGATCATATCTAAACACGTTTAATTACTCCAGAAATTGCGTTCTTTGTTATACATATGTGAGTACTAGTCTTTCATGTTTACATCAATCTTCTCACATATAACTAGTGTAGGGTGTGTAGTCAGAAAATCTGAGTGAAAATTGAGTGCATAACTAGTGAGGAATTGAGGGATTTCTCTAAGGCATGTTACTACTTTCAAATGTGTTTTAATTGATTAAATGCGAACTAGTGAATGGTGACTATGATTAAGTATGTGCTTGAGGGGAAGGAAGACTAAAAGCTATGTGAGTAATGATTTTTGACATGTCATGTTTCATTGGAAATCCCTGAGGCAAACGTTGGAAGGTTTAGGTTATGTTTTGTTTGTTTTGTTGCGTTTTGTTTACTTTAGTTGTTTTGTTTTGCTCGAGGACTAGCAAAAGTTAAGTGTGGGGGAATTTGATAGGAGCATATTCATGCGACTTAATTAGCTTGTTCTCGTGCATTTATGTTGTGTTTACTTAGTTGTTTTAGTGTTTAAGGCCACTTTTGTGTATTTTCAGATTATAAGGCCAAAGTGTGCAAGAAGATGCAAATTGGAGTCTTTTGGAGCGAAAGAGGAATGAATGAGTTGAAGACTTGAAGAAATGACGAATTCCTACGCCAACGATGAATTCTTACCAAACGAAGAATCCTACTCAAACAAGGCTTCCTATTTTAGGAAAGTTGACCCTAAGTTTCCCGTTTTGGTAACCTTTCCTAATTCTAAACGTCCATATTTTCTAGCCACTTTATAGGCCTCGTATGCACTTTAGGACACAAAACCAAGGCCTTAGCCCTATTTCCCTTCCTAGCCGCACCTTTATATTTATGTTTTAATTTCCTATTTTCGTAAGCCTTTGATTTAATTTTAAATAAGCTAGGGTTTATTTTCTAAAACCCTACACATTTTTACAACCTAGCCGCACATTATTCTCTATTCCCCCATTCTAATTCAGCCATTTTCTTTTATTCCCTCAATTCCCCCCACATCCGTAGCATCCATTCAACCTAATACATCTAAAAAAAACATTCCATCCCGCAAATGCCATTCATCATTTACCCTAAATTACAACCAAGCCGACTTCCACCTTTTCATCCATCTCACGCAGCCACCTTGACATCCCATATATTTTTCAGCCGTGACTTCCCTAAACCCAGCAGCCGCAAATCCCATTATTTTTCTAATAACATGCTGCCCGTGGCCCCCCCCCCCCCCCCCCTATGAATTCTCACCCTAATTCATTCAGCACCCATTGACACCTTTATTCCTCCATATTAAACCTAATACAAAAAAAACAGCCGCCATTCTTCCTATCAAAAACCCTTGCAGCCGCAACACCTTCCCACATATAAACATCAGCCGCACCATTCTCCCAGGATTCCAATCTGCCGCAGCCATCATTCTGTCCCCAAATTCTGTCCAGCCGTGCATTCCTACCCTACTCCATATTCTCCCCTGCAATTCCAGCCTTCCCCCATATTCACGCAGCAACCTAAAACAATTCAAAGCAGCGGCAGCAACCATTTTTTTCCCAAATTCTGTCCAGCCGTGCCATCTCCACCATTCCCCTTCACAGCCGCAATTTTCCCACACCATTCCACCACCATTGCTGCCCACTTTAACACCCTAAATCCATCCCAAAGTCAGAAAAATCACCCAAATAAACCTAGACTTTCACTGTCGCAGCAAGGAGAAGAAGAAGGAGGGCTTAGACGCGCAGAAATTCAAGTGGATTCATCGTGCGTTCTAGGTGTAATCAATCCTTTGTTCTTTATGTTTAAATTCAATTGTATTTTTCTTGTTGCGAACATGAGAGGCTAAATCCCCCTAGTTAGCTAGGGGGTGATTCGAAACCATGTTTATGCTTGCAATATGAATTGATTATATTTGGTTGGAATTTCATAAGTTGTGGATTCAATTCGTTCATCTATTTGATTGATAGCTTATTTGTGTATGTTGATTGAGAGTGCACGCTTAGTTTTCATGCATGAATATGATGCTAGATTATGAGGGAGTTTCACCTAATAGTTACAATCTTATAATCACAAGTAGTGAAGGTCGCTTGAAAACGATCGCGTTGAATGAATTCTTAGCATAAGTTTCATGCAATTCATAGTAACGAATGCTTCGTCAATGCTTATGTTTTTCATAGAACTTAATGATTCTTGCTTGTTTCTCTATTATGCAATTCATGTAGGGAACTTGTAGGGAATGTTTTGGGTTGTCGTATGCAATCATCCAACTTAATAACTTGTGGAAAAACTGATGGTTAATTAGTGCAATTCACAGTTAACTTGGGGCGTTGAGTATTTATAATTCATCGAAAGACCAACTGAAAATCAAAGTGTATGCAAGTGTGACATGTGTGGAGAAGAACCTTCTAGCTAGCATTCATCCATATTTTCATCACATTCATATTTACATTCTGCCTTTAAATTACAATCGTTGCATTTAGTTTATTTTCGTCAAAACCACAATCCCCCTTTACCTTAGTGTCTAATTTAGTTAGAAAGTGTCTTAATTTGTGTTTATAAGTGTTTTGTATTCTTTGAGTCTTTTGATTTGTTTGAGTGTTTTTATTGTTAGTTTTGCATTCTTTGAGTCTAGTTTAGTGTGTCAAACTTTATTTTACGTTTTTGAGTCAGTTTCCAAGTGATTTTGCAATCCCTCCTAATCCCCGGTTAAGAACGATCCCTACTTATTTATTTACTACAATTGTCACAAGAGGGTTTTAATTTGTGTGCTTACTTAGTTCGCATCATGAGCATGACTTAAATGAATTCCTTTTGAGTTACATTATGCAAGAAAATGAGTGAGGGGGAAGGAATGCTTGTTCTTAAGTATGTTTTGAGATTCAAAAGAAAAGAAAAACAGAGAAGAAAAGAAAGAAAGAAAGAAAAAAGAGCTTGAAAAAAAAGATAGAATGAGTGATTGAAGAAAGGGTTCAAAACACCAATTCTGGCCCTAAATTGTCTAAATTCTCCCTTTTTGTTCAAAAGTTGAGTTTTCATTCAAAAGTGAATTCTAAGTTGATTCAATTGCCTTGCTCACTATTTCTTTAAGAACCTTTGTTTTCCATATCCCTTCTTTGTTATCCACACGCCCCGAACCCCATTACAACCCGTGACTTCAATCTTAAGTGTTATGTGTTTCAATTTGTGGAGTTTGAACTTGGTACGAGCATATGGTGTCACTGGTTCTCGCGTCTAAGTAGTAGCATTCCATTCAAGAGATCATATCTAAACATGCTTATTAACTCCAGAAATTGCATTCTTTGTGATACATATATGTGAGTGTTCGGTTTCATGCTTACATCAATCTTCTCACATATACTTAGTGTAGGGTGTGTAGTCAGAAAATCTGAGTGAAATTGAGTGCATATCTTGTGAGGAATTGAGCAAATTCTCTAAGGCATGTTACTACATTCAAAATACGGTTTTAAATGCTTAATTGTGAAATAGTATGTGATAACTATGATTAAGAATGTACTTAAGTGTGAAGATGACTAAAATCTATGGGAATGATGATTTTTAACATGTCATGTGATTTGGAAATCCCTGAGGCAAACGTTGGAAGGTTTAAGATTGTCTTTGGTTTGTTTTGTTTCGTTTCGTTTCGTTTTGTTTTGTTTTTCTGTTTTGCTCGAGGACTAGCAAAAGATAAGTGTGGGGGAGTTTGATAGGAGCATATTCATGCGACTTAAATGGCTTGTTCTCGTACGTTTACGTTATGTTTCTCTAGTTATTTTAGTCCTTTATGCTTCTTTTGTGTGTTTTCAGGTTCTAAGGGCTTAGGGAGCAAGAAAGTGCATTTTGAGGCTATTAGGAGCATTTTTGTGCATGGATTGGATAGCTTATCCATGAAGCCAAGTAGATGGACGAAATTCACTTGTCAAACCATTCACTTATCAAACCATTCACTTATCACTTCCATTCACTTATCACTCACCACATATCATTCATTTATCACTTAACATATCATTCATTTATCACTTAACATATCATTCACTTATCACTTATCATACTCATAATCATCTACACATTTCAACCATTTAAACACATGCTTTCACACACATGCACATCATTCACTCACATTTCCACCATTCATTCTTTATTCCACATACGCACACATGCAATTACACACACCACACATACCTTTTCTCCAACCTTGCCATGCATCACATGCATTTCCAACACTTCCCTCTTTGTGCCGTGCCTTCCTTTCCACTTTCCAACCACATTCTTCCACTTCCCACTTCATCATTACACCACTTAATCACATGTTTTCCCAACAATTTAATTAAGCCAACACATGCACTCCCATTTCTCTTCCCATTCACCCTTTGCCGTGCATAAACCTTGACATTTCTAACCTAATCCACAACTTTTCCTAGCTGTTTGCATGTGCATTCCCCATTCAAACTTCCAGCTTTCATTCTACATTATTGCAGCTGCATCCTCTCACCTTTTAATCATTAAGCACATGCAAAACTTCATCATTCATCACACATCCCTTGGCATACAAAACAGCACCATTTAAACCCCAAAACAACTCAATGCCGTGGCACTCCTTTAGCATTTCCAGCACATCCTTTGCTTTACATCTTCACAAACACATGCATTTACACCCAAAAATCCCCTTTGCCGTGGCCTACCTCCTATTTCCAGCATCTACCTCTCATTTCTTTAAACAAATCCAAACATGCAGCCACAGAAATTCCACTCTTTGCCGTGTAAATCAACACAATTCCAGCTTTCCAAATCATCCACATCCACATGCATTCACTCATAATCATTCACTCACCTTGCAGCCACATTTCCACTCACCTACTAGCTGTCATGTTCCCTCCACTACTCCTATAAATACCCTTGCATTCATTCATTCATTCATCATCTCATTCACAACACAACACACCACAAACACTTCCATTTCTTCTCCTAGCCGTGAGTTCCCATCTCTCCCTTATAATCCAAACATCAATCCTCTTCCATTTCCACCACTACTCATCCACTTCCATAATCCCCCAATCCATTCAACGCACCAACAACATCCCTTAGTCCTTCTGCCACAATAAAGAGGAAGATAAGAGGGCCTAAACGTTCATACAATTCAAGATTGAGTTGTTGCAATGTTTAGGCGTTTCTTTGATTTCAATGTTTAATTTCAATTCTCTTTGTTTTGTACGTATGAGGAACTAAACCCCCCTTAGCTAGGGGGTGATTCGAAACTATGTTTATGTTTGTAATATGATTTGATTACTTTTAATTACGTTTCATAAGTTGTGATTTCAATTTGTTTAATTGTTTGATTGATAACCTATTTATGTATGTTTATTAAGAATGAACGCTTAATTTTCATGCATGAATTTGACGCTAGAATATAAGTGAGTTTCACGTAATAGTTATGAACTTATATTCACAAGTAGTGGAGGTTGCTGATAGGAGCATATTCATGCGACTTAAATGGCTTGTTCTCGTGCATTTATGTTATGTTTCTTTAGTTATTTTAGTACTTTAAGCTATTTTCGTGTGTTTGTAGGTCCAAAGGGCTAAAGGAGCAAAAAGATGCATTTTGGAGACTTTTGGAGCACTTTTGGGCTAAGGATGGATAGCCTATGCTTGGAGCCAAAGTGTTGAACGAAATTGAAGACCTAAATGAAGACCAAAGTGTTGGAACCTTGTTCCCTTTAGTTTTAGGACATTTAAACCTTTCCTATATCCTTAGCCGTGCATAACATTCCAACATTCCACTCCTTCATTTCAGCCACACTCCCACATATCATTACTTATCATCACCACTTATCACTTATCATAAATCATTACTTATCATCACCACTTATCACTTATCATGATCACATATCATACACTTATCATTACCACTTATCACTTATCATAATCACATATCATACACTTATCATCACCACTTATCACTTATCATAATCACCCATAATCATTCACATAAATCAGCCACATGCATTCACTCTTCATAATTCAACCTAGCTGTCATGTTTCCCCTTTCATCATTCCCTCACATTCTTTAATTCAACCAACACATGCTTACACATGCATTTTCAACACCAAAGAATCATTGCGCATGCATTTCCAACCCACATGCATCATTTAATCATTCAAACATGCAGCCACATTCACTTTACCTAGCTGTCATGTTCCCTCTCCCATCCATTTTCAGATTTCCACCAACCAATCTAGTTGTCATTACACATGCATTCCCTTCTTTAATCATTCCTAGCTGCCATTCACATGTTCTCCCATCCCTTCTCTCCCTATAAAACCTTGCATTCCATTCATTCAATTCATCTCATTCTTCCATACACATTTCAGTCAAAAACACCAACCATTCCCTTGTGCCATGCTCTCTCCCTAATAATCCAAACACCACACCAGAAATCATCCCATTGCCGTGGCCTCCTCCTTCCATTTTCACCACTCCCCAAACCATTCATACCATCAAACTATCCATTAGACCTTGTGCTACAACGAAGAGGAAGATAAGAGGGCCTAAACGTTCATACAATTCAAGTTTGAGTTGTTGGAATGTTTAGGTGTTTCTTTGATTTCAATGTTTAATTTCAATACCCTTTGTTTTGTACGAATGAGGAATGGAAGAGAAGAGGGCCTAAACGTTCATACAATTCAAGTTTGAGTTGTTGGAATGTTTAGGTGTTTCTTTGATTCTCTTTGTTTTGTATCATGAGGAACTAAACCCCCCCTTGGCTAGGGGGGGATTCGAAATATATGTTTATGCTTGCGTTTTGATTTGATTACTTCTAATTGCATTTCATAAGTCGTGGATTCAATTTGTTTAACTGTTTGATTGATAACTTATTTATGTATGTTTATTGAGAGTGCACGCTTAATTTTCATGCATGAATATGACGCTAGAATATAAGTGAGTTTCACCTAATAGTTACGAACTTATATTCACAAGTAGTGGAGGTTGCTTATAAACAATCGCGTTAAACGAATTCTTGGCATAAGTTTCATGCAATCATAGTAACGAATGCCTCGTCAACACTTATAATTTTCATAGAGCGTAATGATTCTTGCTTGTATCTCTATTATGCATTCATGTAGGGGACTTGTGGGAAATGTTTTGGGTTGTCGTATGCAATCATCCAATTCAATAACGTTAGGAAGATTTGAAGGTTAATTTAAGCGGACCTAATTAACCCGGGGTGATGAGTTTCATAATTTATTGAAATGCAATTGGAAATCTTTTTATTATGCAAGTGTAACATGTGTGGAGATGAACCCCTTGGCTAGCATCCATTCATTCCATTTCATCAATTTTATATTTACATTCTGTCTAGTTTATTAACTTGTTTCGTTATTTCATTTTTCCTCCAAAACAAATCCCCCTTTAATTTGAAGTCTTAGATTAGTTAGAAAGTGTTTTGATTTGTGTTTCTAAGTATTTTGATTCAAGTTTTCATCCAATTTCGTCCAAATTAGTGTAGGTGCTCAAAACTGCCCAGAAAGTGGTTTTTAGGCAATTTTGAGTCTTCTAGTTGCTGTTTTGGGTTTTAGGTTTGTTTAAGTGTTTTAACTTTTAGTTTTGCATTCTTTGAGTCTAGTTTAGTGTTAAAGTGTCTTAATTTGTGTTTTAAAGTGTTTTGAATCAACCTTTAATCTTAAATTCGTCCAAATTTGTGTTTAAGGTCAGAAACTGCCTAGTTAGTGTTTTTAGGCAGTTTTGAGTCTTTTGAACCTGTTTTGAGTCCTTTGAGTCTTTGTGAACGTTTTTAACTTTGTTTTTATGTTTTTGAGTCAATTTAGAGGTTTTAGCAAGCCCTCCTAATCCCCAGTCTAGAACGATCCCTACTTGCATCCTTACTACAATTTGACAACAAGAGGGTTAATTTGTGTGCGTATAATTCTCGCATCAGTTGCTTATAAACAATCGCGTTAAACAAATTCTTGGCATAAGTTTCATGCAATCATAGTAACGAATGCCTCGTCAACACTTATAGTTTTCATGATGCTTAATGATTCTTGCTTGTATCTCTATTATGCAATTCATGTAGGGAACTTGTGAGGAATGCTTTGGGTTGTCGTATGCAATCATCCAATTCATTAACTTAAGGAAAACTTGACGGTTAATTTAAGCGGACCTAATTAACCCGCAGCGTTGAGAATTCATGGTTTATTGAAATGAAATTAGAAATCTTTTTATTATGCAAGTGTAACATGTGTGGAGATGAACCCCTTGGCTAGCATCCATTCATTCCATTTCATCAATTTCATATTTACATTCTGTTGTAATTGCAATTTGTTCATTTAGTTTAATTCTGTCCAAAACTCAATCCCCCTTTACTTTATTGTTCAATTTAGTTAGAAATCAATTTAGTTTGTGTTTTTAAAGTATTTTGAGTCTTTTGGTTTGTCTTAGTGTTTTAACGTTTAGTTTCACATTCTTTGAGTCTAGTTTAGTATTTTATATTGTTTTTACGTTTTTGAGTCAGTTTCCAAGAGATTAACAATCCCTCCTAATCCCCGGTCCAGAACGATCCCTACTTATACTTATACTACAATTGTCAAAAAGAGGGTTTAATTTGTGTGCGCATAAAACTCGCATCATGCCCTCAACATCAAATGAAGGAGGAGCTTCTACTTCAATACTTCTATGAAGGTCTTCTTCCCATTGAAAGGCAAATGCTTGATTCTTCGGCGGGAGGTGCGTTGGTAGATAAAACTCTCATGGCAACCAAGAATCTCATTGCGAACCGGGCTCTCAATGCACAACAATACGAAGGAATTGGGCAAAGGGACCCCCCACGGCAACAAGTGCATGAGGTAAGTTCTCAATCCGACATTCACACTCAATTGGCTAATCTTACTTCTCTTGTGTCTCAGATGGCCGAAGGAATGAAGATCCAAGGTCCAATTGTATGTGGCGTATGTTCTATTCAAGGTCATCCTTCGGAAAAGTGCCCTCAATTGATTGAGAATGGGGGATGGGAGAGTGCAAACGCCATTGGATTTCCAAGCCAAAATCAGTCAAGGAATGATCCATATTCAAATACGTACAATCCGGGTTGGAGAGACCATCCAAACTTCAAGTGGAGGGAGCCTCAACAACCTTACCAACAAGGAGGCTTTAGGCAGCAACCCCCGGGGTTTTACACCAAAACCCACGGCCAAGACCAAAACCAATCCCAATCTGCCCAAAATCATCAAGGTACGTCTTTGGATAATGCTACAATTCTTAAGTTACTTACTAGTTTGTCTCAGGGGCAAGAAAATCAAAACAAAGCATTACAAAACCAAGAAAAGGCGATGCAAAACCAAGACAAAAGGGTGGACCACTTAGAGAAGCAAATAGGGTAGATTGTGGAGTTTGTGGGACAATTCCGAGACCAAGGCAAGCTTCCAAGCTCAACCATTGTCAATCCAAAGGGAGGGTTTGAATATGCCAAAGCAATCACTTTGAGGAGTGGAAAAGAAGTTGGCACCACATCCACACCACCCAAAACAAGTCCTAACGAAGACGAAACATTGCAACATGAAGAGGAAGCTGAAGGGAAGCCCACGGCAAGGACACAACCTCCATTGCCGCAAGCACAAAAGGCCCAAAACTCATCCATGCCATCCCATTCGGCCACCAAAGATAAGTTGGGTTCAAATTCGATTAATTCTAACCCCGTTCCACCCAATGTTCCTTTTCCTCACAGATTTTTGCAAACAAAGAAGGAGGAGCATGAGAAGGACATTCTTGGAACGTTTAGGAAAGTTCAAGTCAATATCCCGCTCCTAGATGCCATAAAGCAAGTGCCCAAATACGCTAAGTTCTTGAAGGAATTATGCACTACAAGGAAGAGGGCTTCAAATAAAGAGGTAGTACGGGTAAGTGAAAACGTTTCCGCTGTTTTACAAAGGAAGTTACCACCAAAGTGCAAAGATCCAGGTAGCTTTACAATTCCTTGTATTATTGGTCAAACTAAGTTCGAACATGCTATGTTAGACTTAGGGGCTTCAATTAACGTCATGCCATACTCTATTTATGCTTCAATGAACCTTGGTGAATTGAAAAATGATGGTGTGATTATTCAGTTGGCCGATAGATCTAATGCCTATCCAAAGGGTGTGTTGGAAGATGTCTTAGTGCAGGTGAATAACTTGATATTTCCGGTGGATTTCTATGTTCTTGAAATGGAAGAAACTAGCCATGCTCCATCTTTGCCGATTCTTCTTGGGAGGCCCTTCATGAAGACGGCCCGAACAAACATAGATGTGTTTAAAGGCACTTTAACAATGGAATTCGATGGGGAAGTGATTAATTTTAATATTTCTGAAACTATGAAATTTCCTAATGATGATCACTCATGTTTCTCTATTGATATTCTTGATTCTTTGGCGCAGGCACACCTTGATTAATTACATGGAGATGCATTTGAAATGGTCCTTACAAATGGTATAGAAGTGAAGGAGCACATGGATGCCACCATAATAACCCACGGCATACAATTGAACACCCATGCCGTGGCCTTTGATGAAGATGTAATTGAAACCGTGGCAGCCCTAGAGTCATTGCCATGGCTCCAAGGTAAGTCCCCTAGTCCAATTTCAATTCCAATTTCAACTAACAAGTTGCTTCCTTCTATAGAACAACCATCTACACTTGAGCTCAAACCGTTGCCAAATCACTTGAAGTATGTGTTTTTGGGCGAGCAAGACACATTGCCCGTCATTGTGGCATCATCACTCACGGCACAAGAGGAAGAGAAGTTGGTGAGGGTTCTCAAAGAGCACAAAACAGCCATTGGGTGGACTTTGGCCGATATCAAGGGTATAAGTCCTACCACATGCATGCATCGAATTCTCATGGAAGAAGGCGCCAAACCATCAAGGGAAGCCCAACGTCGACTCAACGCACCAATGATGGAAGTAGTGAAGAAGGAAATCATCAAATTGCTTGATTGTGGCGTCATCTATCCCATCTCGGATAATTGTTGGGTTTCACCGGTCCAAGTGGTTCCCAAGAAGTCCGGAGTCACGGTGGTGAAGAATGAAGAAGATGAACTTGTGCCTACACGCATTCAAACCGGTTGGAGGGTGTGCATTGACTATAGGAAGCTAAATGCCGCAACAAGGAAAGATCACTTCCCTTTGCCATTCATCGATCAAATGCTTGAAAGGTTAGCCGATCATTCTTTTTATTGCTTTCTTGATGGTTATTCGGGTTATAATCAAATTGTCATAGCGCCGGATGATCAAGAAAAGACCACTTTTACTTGTCCATTTGGTACTTTTGCATATCGTCGTATGCCATTTGGTTTATGCACCGACCACTTTCCAACGATGCATGCTAAGTATCTTCTTTGATTATGTTGAAAAGATAATTGAAGTATTTATGGACGATTTTAGTGTGTTTGGAGACTCATTTGATGATTGTTTGCATAATCTTACTTTAATCTTGAAAAGATGCATGGAAACTAACCTTGTTTTGAATTGGGAAAAATGTCATTTTATGGTTAAACAAGGTATAGTTTTCGGTCATATCATCTATGAGAAAGGAATTGAAGTTGATAAGTCTAAAATAGATCTTGTACGTCACTTACCCTCTCCTACTTCGGTTAGAGAGGTTCGTTCTTTTCTTGGCCATGCAGGATTCTATAGGCGATTTATCAAGGATTTTTCCAAGATTGGACAACCACTATTCCGTCTCCTACAAAAAGAAGTGGCATTTGAGTTCAACGAGGAGTGTGAGAAGGCATTCAAGCTTCTCAAGGACAAGTTTACCACGACACCTATCATCCTTCCACCTGATTGGACGTTGCCTTTTGAGCTCATGTGTGATGCATCCGATTATGCAATAGGGGCTGTTTTGGGACAAAGGAAGCACAAGCAATCTCACGCCATCTATTATGCTTCTAGGACCCTAAATGACGCTCAATTAAATTACTCTACCACTGAAAAAGAACTTCTTGCCGTTGTGTTTGCTTTAGATAAGTTTCGTTCATATTTGCTTGGCACTAAAGTGATTGTATTTTCTGACCATGCAGCTCTTAGGTACTTATTCACTAAGAAGGAGGCTAAACCACGGCTCATTAGATGGATGCTTCTTCTCCAAGAGTTTAATATTGAACTTCGAGACAAGAAAGGGAGTGAGAACGTAGTTGCTGACCATTTAAGTCGTTTGGTGTGCCATGAGGACTCCTTACCCATCCAAGAGACTTTCCTTGATAAACAATTGCTGTCCATTAAGGTACGTGAACCTTGGTATGCCGATTTGGTGAACTTTTTGGTGTCAAAACGTGTTCCAAGTACCCTAGCTAAGCACCAACGTGATAAATTAAGGAAAGATGCATGGTTTTATGTATGGGATGACCCATATTTGTGGAAGTTTTGTGCAGATCAGATTGTGCATCGTTGTGTGCATGATTGTGAGTTTAATTCGATTCTAACCTTTTGTCATACTTATGCTTGTGGTGGACATTTTGGCACTCAACGCACTGCCCTTAAAGTGTTAGAATGTGGTTTTTATTGGCCAACAATCTTTAAAGATGCTAGAACATTTTGTTTAACTTGTGATCGTTGCCAACGAATGGGAAATATAGGTGCAAGGGACCAAATGCCGCAAACACCCATCTTCAATGTTGAAATTTTTGATGTTTGGGGCATTGATTTCATGGGCCCTTTCCCATCTTCGTTTGGTTTTACTTATATTTTGCTTGCGGTGGATTATGTCTCAAAGTGGGTGGAAGCCAAGGCCACCCGTATTAATGATTCTAGAGTTGTTGCAGATTTTATAAAGACTAACATTTTTGCCAGATTTGGGATGCCTCGAGTGCTTATTAGTGATGGAGGGTCTCACTTTTGCAATCGTACCATAGAAGCACTACTCAAGAAGTATCAAGTCACACGTAAGGTTTCAACACCTTACCATCCCCAAACCAATGGCCAAGTCGAGGTGTCCAATAGAGAAATCAAGCAAATCTTGGAGAAGGCTGTTGGAGCAATAAGAAAAGATTGGAGTGTGCGTTTGGAGGATGCATTATGGGCTTATAGGATGGCATACAAGACACCAATAGGCATGTCCCATTTTCGGCTAGTGTATGGCAAGCCATGTCATCTCCCCGTGGAGTTGGAACACAAGGCTCATTGGGCGATCAAGACATTCAACATGGAGATAGATGCGGCTGGAATGCATAGAAAGTTGCAATTGAACGAACTTGAGGAGCTTAGGCGTGAAGCATATGAGAATGCTTGCATTTACAAGGACAAGACCAAGGCTTTTCATGACAAGATGATCAGAAGCAAAACATTCTCCATAGGGCAAAAAGTTTTACTTTTTAATTCTCGCTTACGTTTATTTCCTGGTAAGTTACGTTCTAAGTGGATTGGACCTTTTGTTGTTACTAATGTTTTTCCATATGGCACAGTTCAAATCCAAAGCTTGAGGAATGGCCAAGAATTTAAGGTGAATGGGCATCGTTTGAAGCCCTATTATGCAAGCATTGAAGGGCAGATTGTGGAGGACCATACACTCCATGTCGTGGGCTTTAAGTGAGGCTAAGCAGCATGTTCGTCCGGCTGCATGACGTTAAAGCCAACGTTTCTTGGGAGGCAACCCATGCATTCAACTAGAGAAGATTTGGGAAAGTCACCAATTCATGCCAAAACAATCAGATTTGCGTTCCTTAATCTCTATCTCTTTACTGTTTTTATTTCATCATGTTAGTTCGTTTATAATGTTTGTTTGAATGTGAGTCTTTGTTTGAAACATTGAGGACAATGTTTGATTTAAGTGTGGGGGGGGGGGGGGGTAAACAAGTGCTTTTGCATGATTTTTACATGATTTTCGTGGGATTTTATCACCTATCACTTATAATGTTTTTTCTCACTGTTTTTAAGTGTTTTTAGAGTGTTTTGAAGTATTTTATGTCTTTTGTTCAGAAAATCCGAAAATTTACAAAAAAATTACAAAACAGTTTTGAAAAACCCAAAAAGAGTTGTTTTAAAGTTGTTTTTGTGTGTTTGTTTGTGTCTTAGGTTACCTTCCAACACAATGATGAGGATTTGGTTTTAAATTGCATGACTATTAAAGAATGTTGTAAACATGGCTGGAGGTTGATTTATGCTTTGGTTTATGTTTGGTTATGGTTATAGCTTATGAATTCACATGTAATTACAAAGAGAAAATCAGTTTTTGTAACATGCTTGAAGGAAGGAACTCAAACTAAAGCTACATCCTTGAGAGACTTGAGCCTATAACGTTCTTTGGAGAGTATAATCTGTGATTTCTTGTTTTCCAAAGTCGTTGCATGATCTCATCATTCTTTGCTTGGTTGCTACTTAGAATGTTTTCATCATTATAGTTCCAAATACTAGAACTCATGCCCATTTCATTCAAAGCATGATATTGATTGCATAACATACAATAAGATGAAGTTGTTAGTTAAGCCAAAGCCAAAAAGCCTAACCCTTTTACATATGTATTGTAGGATTACCCCTTTTGAGCATTTTCAAGCCTATTTTCTTTGTTAGCCCCATTTTCCTTACCTAGCCTAGATTAGGACTTTCCGTACCCTTGTTCTTAAAGGATAGTGAAGCATGACTAGAATGAATTCCTTTTGAGCAACATATTGCAGAAAACAAGTGTAGGGGAAGGTAATAGGGCACGGCGAAGAAGAAAATAAAAGAAAAAATTCGTGGAAAAATAAAGAGAAAATAGAAAAGGGGTGAAAAGAAAGAAAAAGAGTTGAAAAATAAGTGAGAATGATCTCACAAGTGTTGGTTGTTGAAGTAAAGGTCCAAAAGTTTGAAATTTGACCCTAAAGGTTGCATGAATCTTCCCTTGTGTTTAAAAGTTAATTGCTGCCATCAAAAGTGAGTTTAAGTGTCAATTTCATTACTTTGCTTCCTATGGCTTTAAGAACCCTTGTTTTTCTTTACCTTTCTTTGTTAGCCAATACCCTTAGCCTCGTTACAACCCTCAACTTCTATCTTGATGTTATGTGTTCAATATGTGGAGTTTGAATTTGGTATGAACATATGGAATCACTGGTTCTCATTCTAAGTAGTAGCATTCCATTCATGAGATCATATTCATGTTATCGATGTAAATCCAGAAAATGCTTTCTTTGATATAACATATGTGAGTGTTAGACTTCATATTTAAATCACTCTTGTCACATATACCTAGTGTAGGGTGTGGACTTAGAAAATCTGTGTGAAAATTGAGTGTATTCTAGTAAGGAATTGAGGGAATTCTCTAAGGCATGTTACTACATTCAAAACATTGTTTTAATTGATTAAATGTGAACTAATAAGTGGTAACTATGGTTAAGTGTTGTTGAAGTATAAAGAAAGCTAAAAACCGTGGGAATGATGTCCTTTATTGTGTCATGTTCGTTGGAAATCCCTGAGGTACATGTTGGAAGGTTTAGAATGTGTTTTGTTTTGTTTATGGTTTCTTTTGTTTTGTTTTGCTCGAGGGCTAGCAAAAGCTAAGTGTGGGGGAATTTGATAGGAGCATATTTAGGCGACTTACTTAGCTTGTTTTCGTGCATTTATATTGTTAGTTCATAGTTGTTTTAGTAGTTTAAGCCATTTTCGTGTGTTTTTAGGTTCATATGGCTAAGGAAGCAAAAAGGTGCATTTTGGAGCATTTTGAAGCAAATTTGGGCTTGGAATGGATAGCTTATGTTTGGAGCAAAAGGAATGGACGAAATTGAAGACCTAATGGAGTTAGGATTCCTAATCACAAGAGGATTCCTAATCACAAGAGGATTCCTAATCAAATGAGGATTCCTAGTCAAAGAAGGTTTCCTACTTGAAGTAGGAAAGTTAAGCCAATGTTTCCTATTTTGGTTCAACTTTTCCTAAACCTTAAAGACTCCATATTTCAGCAAGATCAAAGGCTCCTACCTATTCTAGGTCACAAAAACAACATCCCTTGCAACCTTAGGCCATTGCCGTGTGTCCCCTTTAGGTTTCCCTTCCTTGCCGTGCAAGGAAGGGCCTTGTTTCCTGTTTTAAGTCACTTAAACACTTTCCTTTTTCCTACCAAGATCAGTCATAACTCACATACCCTTTTATATTCCTAAATCCTTGCCTAAATTCAGAAATAAATGACATTCCTTTTCTTTCTACCCTTAGCCGCAAGTCACCTTCTTATTCCTTTCAATTTCTGAATTTTATGTTTCCTATTCTTCAAAGATTTAGAATTAATTCCTTTCCTAAACTAAGTAATAAAACCTTTAGGTCCTTTCTTCCCTATAAATACCCTTGTGCCGCAACCTTATGGACCTAATTTCCCCCTTCCACACAACCTGCCTTCATTCATAAAATCATCCAGCCTTGCCGCAGCCTTCCATCCAAATTCCCTGATGTGAGAATTACTTGACACTCAAATTAAACCCTCGTTTGACAATTGTAGTAGAATGGATAAGTGAGGGATCGTTCTAGACCGGGGATTAGGAGGGCTTGCTAAAACCTTCTAAACTGACTTAAAAACATAAAAACTAAATTAAAACAGATTTAAGACACTTGGGAACAAGGAAATAAAAAAAGGGGTTTTAGTGTTGACGAAGTTGAAATAAACAAACAAAATGCAAAAATGGACAGATTGTAAACAAGTGTTGTGAAACAAGATGGTTGGTGAATTAGCTAGAGGTTCTTTCTCCACACATGATATTTATGCATATGAATCAATTTCCAGTTATTCCTTCATTGAATTATGAACGACAATGCCCCAAATTAACCGTGACATCACTAGTTAACCCTCTGATTTTCCTTATATTATTGGATTGGATGGCATCATTCGACAACCCAAAACATTCTCAAAATTTCCCTACATGTCATCATAATAGAGATACAATCGAAGATCATTAAGAATAATGAAAACCATAAGCATTGACAAAGCATTTGCAACTATGACATCATGTTACTCATGCTAAGAATTAAACTTAACGCGATCGTGACAAGCGACCTTCACTACTTTCAAGTATAAGTTAGTAACGATTATGTGAAACCTTCTTAAACTTTAGCCACATATTCATGCATGCTAATTAAGTGTCGACCCTCAATCAACAAACACAAATAAGTTAATCATCAAATAGTTAAGCCAATTGCATTCACGAATCAAGAGTTCATAACCGGAATTCATCAATTCATATTACATAAATAATCATGGTATTGAAATCACCCCTAGCCAAAAAGGGTTTAGTTCCTCATATTTACAAAACAAAGAGAATTGAAATTAAACATTGAAATCAAAGAAACACCTAAACATTCCAACAACTCAAACTTGAATTGTATGAACGTTTAGGCCCTCTTCTCTTCCTCTTCGTTGTAGCACAAGGTCTAAAGATAGTTGGTTTGGGGGGATGGAAGTGTGGAATGGAGTGGGGAATTATGGAAATAGGTGAGGAGTGGTGGAGAAAATGGTGCAGAAAATGAAGAGAAACTCACGGCTAGGGAGAAAATGGAAGTGTTTGTGGTGTGTTGTGTATGAAATGAGATGATGTGTGAATGAATGAATGCAAGGGTATTTATAGGAGGAGTGGAGATGTATATGACTGTTTGTTTAAGGTGTTTGTGGCTGCAATGATGAAGAATTGCATGTGGAAATAAAAGGGAAAGCTGGAAATGCATTGAAAGCCCACGGCAAAGGCTTGTTTGTTTGATGATGATGCATGTGATGGGTGGGAACAAAGGGGGAAACATGGCACAAGGGTGCTTGAGTGAATGATTGAATGTGCATGTGGATTAAAGAATGAGTGGTGGTGTAATGATGAAGTGAATGCATGTGGAATTGCAAGGAGGAAAGCTGAAATTGTGATGGAGAGTGCACGGCAAAGGGAGGTTGTTTGTGGCTGCATGTTTGGGTTTGTTTAAAGGGTGCATGTGGTGAATGTTAGGTTGAAATAATGATGGAAAAACAGCTAGGAAAAGAGGGAATGCATGTGGAAATGTGGCTGCAAAGAGAAGGAAAGCTGGAATGTGGAAGGAAGGCACGGCACAAGGTAGATTTTGATGTTGGAAATGCATGTGTTTTAGGTTGTGAAAGCATGTGGATTAGGTGGAAAGAGGTGGGTGTGCATGTGAGTTGAAATGCATGTGTTTAAATGGTTGAAATGTGAGTATGATAAGTGATAAGTGAATGATTATGATAAGTGATAAGTGAATGATTATGATAAGTGATAAGTGAATGATATGTTAAGTGATAAATGAATGATATGTGGTGAATGATAAGTGAATGGAAGTGATAAGTGATTGCTTTGATAATTGAATGATATGATAAGTGAATGCTTTAAGTGTTTAAAAGAGGGAACAAAGCCCTTCCTTGCATGGCAAGGAAGGGAGACACAAGGAAACACACGACAATGTCCTAAGGTTGCAAGGAATGTTGTTTTTGTGTTCTAAAATGCGTAGGAGTCTTCAATGATGCTTAAACATGAGGTCTTTTAGGATTTAACTTTCCTACTTCAAGTCTTTAATTTCGTCCATCCTCTTGGCTCCAAGCATATGATATCCATTCCAATCTCTAATTTGCTCCAAAAGGCTCCAAAGGGCATCCTTTTGCATACCTTGCCCTTAGAACTTGAAAACACACAAAAGAAGCATAAAGGACTAAAATAGCTAGAGAAACATAACGTAAATGCACGAGAACAAGCCATTTAAGTCGCATGAATATGCTCCTATCAAATACCCCCACACTTATCTTTTGCTAGTCCTCGAGCAAAACAGAAAGAAAAACAAAACAAAACGAAACGAAACAAAACAAGTAAAACACAACCTAAACCTTCCAACAACCGTCTTAGGGATTTCCAATGCACATGACAAGTTAAAAATCATCATTCCCACAGATTTTAGTCATCTTCACACTTAAGTACATTCTTAATCATAGTCACCATATACTAGTTCACAATTAAGCATTTAAAACCATGTTTTGAATGTAGTAACATGCCTTAGAGAATTTGCTCAATTCCTTACAAGATATGCACTCGATTTTCACTCAGAATTTCTAACTACACACCCTAATCTAGTCATATGTGAGAAGATTGATGTAAACATGAAAACGAACACTCACATATATGTATCACAAAGAACGCAATTTCTGGAGTTAATAAGCATGTTTAGATATGATCTCATGAATGGAATGCTACTACTTAGACGCGAGAACCAGTGACACCATATGCTCATACCAAATTCAAACTCCATAATTGAAATGCACAACACTCAAGATAGAAGTCAAGGGTTGTAACGGGGCTTGGGATATTAGTTCACAAAGAAAAGTAGGAATAAACAAAAGTTCTTTAAACAATAGCAAGCAAAGTAATGAAATTAAGGCTTAGAATTCACTTGGCATGCAGAAATCAACTTTTAGACATAAGGGGGAGATTCAACAACTCTTAGGGCCTAATTTATTGTTTTGGGCCCTTACTTCAACCAACAATACTTTTCAACTCTTTTTTTTTTTTTTTTTTTTTTTTCTTTCTTTTTGGGCCGTGCCTATGGCACATCAACTTACATAAACACTCTTTCCCCCACACTTATTTTCTGCAATACCTTAATCAAAAGGAATTCATTGCTTACTATGCTTCAAGAACAAGGGTAAGGACGGTCATATTCTAGGTTAGGTGAGGATAAAGTGGGTTAACAAAGAACATGGGCTAACACGGCTCAACGGGGTAAAACTTACAACATATACGAAATATGGGAAGTGAGGCTATTTGGCTATGGTGGCAACTACACAACTTCATCTTGATATATGTTATGCAAAACAATAACATGCTTTGAATGAAATGGGCATGAGTTCTAGCATTTGAAACTATATGATGAAATGCATTCTAAGTAGTAACCAAGCAAAGAATAATGAGATCATGCAACGATTTTAGAAAACAAGAAATCACAGATTATACTCTCCAAAGAACGTTATATGCTCAAGTCTCTCAGGGTTGTAGCATTTGTTTGAGTTCCTTCCTTCAGGCATGTTATAAAAACTAAATTTTCTTTTATGATTGCATGTGAAGTCATACATTATAACCATAACCAAGCATATACCAAGAGTAAATCAAACTTTTCTCCATGTTTATAACTCTTTTCAACAGTCATGCAATTAGAAACCAAATCCTTATCATTGTGTTGGAAGGTGACCTACGACACAAAAACGACTCAAAACACTCTTTTTAGGCTTTTCAAAACATGTTTTTCAAATTTTTATGTGATTTTTGAATTTTTAAGTCAAAACACACTAAACACACTTAAAAACACTTAAAAAACAGCAAGAAACAACATTTGAAGTTATGGTGGATAAAACCCTACGAATTTGCATCAAAACATTTTAGAAACTCCCCCACACTTAAATCAAACATTGTCCTCAATGTTTTAAGCTTAAAACCACACTAAACACAAGCAAACATATAAACAGCAATTAAACATACTAAACATGGCAGAATGTATCTAACAAAGAGAAGAGTTTAGGGATGCAAATCTGGTTATGGAGTGTAAATTCCATCTTCTCCTTGGTGATTGTAGTGAGGCTTCATCTTGAGTTTTTCCACAGGCTACTCTTGAACTGCGTTGCTCCCATCGTTGATTTTCCTTTGTGCTACTCTTGAACTGGGCAGCAGGATTCTTTTGGTCTCCCCCGAAGGTCTGACCTTCCTCCTTTTATCTGTTTCTTTGTTCAATCTCTCCAATTCGTATTGAAGAAGGTTAGAGGATAGCTCAGCAAAGCTAGGTAAGCAACCAGGGAATAGAGTCCAGATAGACTCCAAGTGCCGGCTGATTGCTTATTTCACTTTGCCATGCAAGTAATATCAAGGACAAAGGAAAAGACAGGGAAAGAGCATGATATGAGATACTTTTGCTTTCGCCCTTGATGATATGAGATACCTTTGTTTTCGAAGAGGCAGCGAATGAATCCACATGCTTCGATCCACCGTTTCCTCTTGCCTCCTTTGTACTCCAGGCCTTTGGTATCTTCTTTGGGGGATACATCCATGGTTGAAAGTGTGTTCTCAAGAGAAGGAGAAAACTGAGCATGTTTGTGCGGGTTGGTTGCATTTACATTCTCGGCCGAGAAGGAAAGTCATGCTCTTCTGGGTGTATGCCTTGCCATGAATGTTGATGTATATAAGAATTGTAATGGCAAGTGGCAATGCAGATGCAGAAATTACCTCCACGCGTCTTCAGCTTTGTCAGAGAGCTTTTGACAAAATGGCACGCGTTTTCTGAAAAGCTGGGAGCTTTCGACAAAGTGGCACACGCTTTCTGAAATGCCGGGAGCTTTCGGCTTTGTCTCCCACGCTTGTCGGCTAAAGTGTGCAGCTGATTTCTCGCCTTCCACGCGTCTTCTGAAAAGCTGGGAGCTTTTGACAAAGTTACACACGCTTTTTGAAAAGCTGGGATTGCGTCTGACGAGCTGGCGATCTTTACGCCGGAAATTCCGGTTTTGAAAAGTGGTGTTTCTTCATCTCTGAATCGGTGAACGCCTCTCCTTTAATAGAGGTGATCGATCACCTCTAGCATGCACACTTGAAAATTTCCCAGAAATCGTCTCCGGCCTGTCGAGATTTCACTCCATCCAACCCTTCTCTTTTAACTTTGTGAACAATGGCTAGCTCATCCAACCCATCGAACCTTTGCTTAGATTTGAGTCTAAGCAGTGATCCGGTCGGGCCTCGTCAGGGTAAGGTATGGTGCCCGTCTTTCTTATCTTCCCATGGCCCTCTTACAGATGAGGACTCTGTGATGACGGATCCCACAACGGCTACGATAATGGCTCGGAACCTCCTCACTCCCAAAGACAGTCAGCTGCTTTCAGGACGGTCCGATGAGTTGGCCGTTCAAGAATCCTTGGCTCTTAGCGTTCAGTGCGCTGGCTCTGTGTCCAACATGGGCCAACGCCTTCTTGCTCGCTCCCGTCAGGTTGAATCCTTGATGGCGGAGGTGGAAAGTCTTAAGCAGGAGATCAAACAGCTTAAGTACGAGAACCGAAGTTTGCACGTGCTTGCCAACAATTATTCGACAGGCATGAAGAGGAAGCTTGATGAGCTTGATGATCGTCAACGGTTTGCAGCTTTCTTCCAGAGGCACCTTTTTCCTGGGTCATCCAGCGTTCCACCAAGGTTTGGGGCCTTGAATGATCTATCTCCGATGCCTCCCGCTCCGATGCCTTCCGCTCCGATGCCTCTTGCTCCAATGCCTTCTGCTCCGAGACCTCCCGCTCCAATGCCTTCTGCTCCGAGAGTGTTGCCACGTAGTGGGGCCTCACGTACACAACCTTTGTGAAGACTCCATCTTTCTGCCATGTTTAGATACAATTGTAATTTATCGAAAAATCAATGAACAAGCTTTGTTTTATTTACTGTATTGGGTTGCCTCCCAAGTAGCGCTTTCTTTTACGTCTTGCAGCCGGACGAGTACTCTCTTCAATCTTCATTTAAGCCCACGGAATGGAAAGGAATGTCTTCCACCACTTGCCCCACACCATGCTCATAATATGGCTTCAACCAATGCCCGTTCACCTTGAATTCTACGCCATTCCTTAAGCTTTTTATGTGGACTGCACCATAAGGTAAAACGTTAGTAACAACAAACGGGCCAATCCATTTAGAACGTAACTTACCAGGAAACAAACGTAGGCGAGAGTTGAAAAGTAACACTTTCTGCCCAACTGTGAAGGTCTTGGTTTGAATCATTTTATCATGGAATGCTTTGGTCTTGGCTTTGTACATCTGGGCATTCTCATAGGCTTCATTCCGAATCTCCTCAAGTTCATTCAATTGGAGTTTCCTATGAACTCCCACTGCATCTATGTCCATGTTGAAAGTCTTCACGGCCCAATGTGCCTTGTGCTCTAACTCTACGGGCAAATGACATGGCTTACCATAGACGAGCCGAAAAGGTGACATCCCAATGGGTGTTTTGTACGCCGTACGATATGCCCACAGTGCATCATCTAAACGTAAGCTCCAATCCCTCCTTGTTGGTCCAACGGTTTTCTCCAAAATTTGTTTGATTTCTCGGTTAGACACCTCGGCTTGGCCATTTGTTTGAGGATGGTAAGGTGTGGAGACCTTATGGTTGACATGGTACTTTCTTAGCAACGCCTCAATGGTCCGATTGCAAAAGTGAGACCCTCCATCACTTATGATTACTCTCGGCATTCCAAACCTAGCAAAAATGTTAGTTTTCACGAAATCTGCAACCACCTTAGAATCGTTAGTACGGGTGGCTTTTGCTTCCACCCATTTAGAAACATAATCAACGGCTAGCAAGATATAAGTGAAACCATAAGATGGAGGGAAAGGGCCCATGAAATCAATGCCCCAAACATCAAAATTTTCAACATTAAAGACAGGGGTTTGCGGCATTTGGTCCTTGGTACCTATGTTACTCATTCGTTGGCAATGATCACAAGACATACAAAAGGTTCTAGCATCCCTAAATATAGTCGGCCAATAAAAACCACACTCTAGAACCTTGAGGGCAGTGCGTTGTGTGCCAAAATGACCACCACGTGCATATGTGTGACAAAAGCTTAGAATTGAGTGAAATTCAGAATCATGCACACATCTACGTACAATTTGATCTGAGCAATACTTCCACAAATAAGGGTCATCCCAAACATAGAAACGTGCATCATTTTTAAGCTTATCACGTTGGTGCTTGTTTAGTTCATTTGGAAATTGTTTAGCCACCAAGTAATTCACTAAATCTGCATACCATGGTTCACTTACCTCAATGGATAGCAGCTGCTCATCGGGAAAAGTTTCAGGGATAGGTACGGCATGTTCATGCTCCTCGTGGATCATTCGGCTTAAATGGTCAGCCACTACATTCTCGCTTCCTTTCTTATCCCGGATTTCAATATCAAATTCTTGAAGAAGAAGAATCCAACGGATAAGCCTCGGCTTTGCTTCCTTTTTCGTGAGCAAGTACCTCAAAGCTGCATGATTAGAATAAACGATTACTTTAGTACCAATTAAATATGAACGGAATTTATCTAAAGCAAAAACCACAGCTAGAAGTTCTTTTTCCGTCGTGGAGTAGTTCAATTGGGCATCATCGAGAGTCCGAGAGGCATAGTATATGACATGCGGCCGCTTGTCTCTTCTTTGTCCTAGAACAGCTCCTAATGCATAGTCGGATGCATCGCACATGAGCTCAAACGGAAGGCTCCAATCTGGAGGTACAATAATGGGGGCCGAGACTAGCTTCTCCTTGAGTTGGTTAAATGCCGAATTACAGTCTTCATCAAACTTAAATGGCACATCTTTTTGAAGCAATCGGCAAAGAGGGTTGGACATCTTGGAGAAGTCCTTGATAAAACGTTTATAGAACCCTGCATGGCCAAGAAACGAACGTACCTCTCTAACCGAAGTAGGAGAGGGTAAGTGACGTACAAGGTCTATTTTCGATTTATCTATTTCAATTCCTTTTTCTGAAACAATATGTCCTAAAACTATACCTTGTTTCACCATAAAGTGACATTTCTCCCAATTCAAGACAAGGTTAGTTTCAACACATCGTTTCAAAATTAAGGTCAGATTATCCAAGCAATTATCAAATGAACTCCCAAACACACTGAAATCATCCATGAAAACCTCAATGATCTTTTCAACAAAATCGGAAAATATACTTACCATACACCTTTGGAAAGTGGCCGGTGCGTTGCATAAGCCAAATGGCATGCGACGATAAGCAAATGTTCCAAAGGGACATGTGAATGTGGTCTTCTCTTGATCATCCGGGGCTATCACAATTTGGTTATATCCAGAGTATCCATCAAGAAAACAGTAAAAAGCATGACCGGCTAACCTTTCGAGCATCTGGTCGATGAATGGCAAAGGAAAGTGATCTTTCCTAGTCATGGCATTTAGCTTCCGGTAATCGATACATACTCGCCATCCAGTCTGAATGCGTGTAGGAACGAGCTCATTCTCATCATTCTTGATAACAGTTACTCCGGACTTCTTGGGAACGACTTGAACTGGAGAGACCCAACGGCTATCAGAGATAGGGTAGATCACTCCGTAATCCAAAAGCTTGATTATTTCCTTCTTCACCACTTCCATCATCGGAGGGTTGAGATGGCGTTGAGCCTCTCGGGATGGCTTAGTCCCCTCCTCAAGAAGTATACGGTGCATGCATGTGGTAGGGCTTATTCCTTTAATGTCGGCCAAAGTCCACCCTATGGCCGTTTTGTGTTCTCGCAGCACCCTCACAAGCTTCTCCTCCTCCATTGCCGTGAGACTTGATGAAATGATGACGGGCAATGTTTCGCCTTCTCCCAAAAACACATACTTCAAATGGTCCGGCAACGGCTTAAGTTCAAGCGATGGTGCCTGAACAACAGAAGGTAGCATCTTAATGGAAACTGAATTTGAAAGTGAGAGTGGAACCTTACCATATTGTTGTGGCAATGACTCAAGGGCTGCCACAACCTCAATTATTTCTTCACTATAACCCATGGCAAAGAATTCCTCTTCCTTTCCGTGGCCTTGCATTGGCCCAAATCCTTCATTTTTGCACTCTATGGCCTTAGTGATGGTTGTTTCCAGGGCGTCCTCGTTCAATTCTTCAAGGTATACCTGCGCCAAAGAATCGATAACATCAATGGAAAAACAAGAATGGTCATCAACGGGATATCTCATAGTTTCAGCAATATTAAAATCAATCACTTCCCCATCGAATTCCATTGTCAAGGTGCCTTTGTATACATCAATCTTCGTTCGGGCCGTCTTCATGAATGGCCTACCAAGGAGAATCGGCAAAGATGTAGAATGGGCTGAATCCTCCATGTCTAGGACGTAGAAATCAGCCGGAAAAATTAAATGGTTCACCTGCACAAGCACATCTTCCAAAACTCCTTTTGGATACGCGTTAGAACGATCGGCCAATTGTATAATTACACCATCTTGTTTTAATTCACCCAAATTCATAGATGCATAAATAGAATAAGGCATGACATTTATGGATGCACCTAAATCAAGCATGGCATGTTCAAAACGATTATGTCCAATCACACAAGGAATCGTGAAACTACCGGGGTCTTTGCACTTGGTAGGCAGTTTACGTTGCAAAACAGCGGACACATTCTCGCTTACCTTCACTACCTCTTTGTTTGCCCTTCTTCTCTTTGTATTGCATAGGTCCTTGAGGAATTTAGCATACTTTGGAACCTGTTTGATTGCATCGAGAAGCGGTATGTTCACTTGCACCTTCCGGAACGTTTCAAGAATGTCCTTCTCGCTTTCTTTCTTTTTTTCTTGCATGAACCTGCGAGGAAAAGGTACATTAGGCAGATTAGGACGTGAAGTACATGAATTTGAACTTAAATTACCTGATTTGGTCGAGTTAGGGTGATTGGGGGCCTGCGGCATTGGGTTTTTCACCCTTGCCGTGGGTGAGCTAGACACTTCCTCAGGTTGTGTCGTCTCTTCATCTACTTTCTGGGCAGATTTGGGATTGTTTGGCTCGGTCCTAACTTCTTTTCCACCCCTTAGGGTGATGGCCTTGGCGGATTCGAATCCTCCCTTTGGATTGACTGTGGTGGAGCTAGGAAGCTTTCCTTGCTCTCTAATCTGTCCAAGGAACTCAGAAATCTACCCTATTTGTTTCTTCATATCCATCATCTCCTTCTCGTTATTTGCTATCCGGTTGTTTTGATTTTGCAACCCCTGCCAAATAGAGGTTAGTAATTGCATAGCTTGATCACTTTCTAAGGACGTACCTGAATGAGATGATGCCGAAGGTTATTGGGGTTGTTGGGGTGCATACGGCTTGGAATAAAAACCAGGGGGGTTTGGCCTAAATCCTCCTTGTTGGGCAGCTTGTTGTGGCTCCCTCCATTTGAAGTTTAGATGGTCCCTCCATCCGGCATTGTAAGTGTTCGAGTATGGGTTGTTTTGATTTTGTCCTTGGAAACCAATTGCATTGGCAGATTCCCACCCACCATTCTCGATTAGTTGAGGGCACTTGTCGGATGGATGCCCTTGAATTGAGCACACGCCACAAACTTCGTGTTCTTGTGCTTTTGGACCAATCACAACCTGAGAAACAAGAGAAGTAAGATTAGCAAGTTGTGATTGAATTTCAAAAATAGCACTCACCTCATTTACACTTTGTTGCTGTGGGGCTTCCCTTTGGCCCACTCCTTCATATTGTTGAGCGTTGAGCGCTCGGTTGGCTATGAGAATCTTGGCATCCCATGGTGTTTTGTCTACCAATGCTCCTCCCGTTGATGCATCAAGCATTTGACGTTCGATAGGAAGGAGGCCCTCATAGAAATATTGAAGGAGAAGTTCCTCCTTCATTTGATGTTGAGGACATGAAGCTACAAGGCCCTTGAAGCGCTCATAATAAGCCGGGAATGTCTCACCATGATTCTGTTGAATACCACTAATTTTCTTCCGTAGGAGAATCACTCTCGAAGTAGGGAAGAATTTCTCCAAGAAAGCACGCTTCATACTCTCCCACGAAGTCACAGTTTCCGGGGCTAGTTCGTAGAGCCAATCTTTGGCCTTGTCCATAAGTGAAAATGGAAAGGCCTTCATCTTCAATATACTCCCATCCACAGTGACGGGGGTCATGCTCGAACAAACCACCTCGAACTCCTTCAAGTGTTTGTTGGGGTCTTCCATAGACAAGCCATGGAACTTCGGAATATGGTGTAACAAACTGGATTTGAGTTCAAACACCTCAGTCTTCCCCTCTGCAGCCGTGGGGTATTGGATACAAAGAGGCAATGCATTATCCAAACCCGAGGCCGAAAGCTCCTTGATGGTTCTATTATCTGCTGCCATGGCTTGTTCTTCTTCAAAAATCTGATCCGTGGGCTTTTCTTCTACACCTACTTCGTCTTCTTCAAGCCCAGGTTGTGGTGGAGGTTGTGGTGGCTCTTGTTGACTCCTCGTTCTCCTCAAAGTGCGTTCAAAATCACCGTCAAAGTCGGAGATGTTCTCTATAATAGGCCGAGAGCTACGAGTCATACACAGTACCTGAAAAACAAGAAAACAAACAAACTAAGAATCTGAAATAAGAATGCATGAAAAACAAAAAAAAATAAAAATAAAGACAAGAGACTAGCAAAGTTGCTAATCCCCGGCAACGGCGCCAAAATTTGATGTGAGAATTACTTGACACTCAAATTAAACCCTCGTTTGACAATTGTAGTAGAATGGATAAGTGAGGGATCGTTCTAGACCGGGGATTAGGAGGGCTTGCTAAAACCTTCTAAATTGACTTAAAAACATAAAAACTAAATTAAAACAGATTTAAGACACTTGGGAACAAGGAAATAAAAAAAGGGGTTTTAGTGTTGACGAAGTTGAAATAAACAAACAAAATGCAAAAATGGACAGATTGTAAACAAGTGTTGTGAAACAAGATGGTTGGTGAATTAGCTAGAGGTTCTTTCTCCACACATGATATTTATGCATATGAATCAATTTCTAGTTATTCCTTCATTGAATTATGAACGACAATGCCCCAAATTAACCGTGACATCACTAGTTAACCCTCAGATTTTCCTTATATTATTGGATTGGATGGCATCATTCGACAACCCAAAACATTCTCAAAAGTTCCCTACATGTCATCATAATAGAGATACAATCGAAGATCATTAAGAATAATGAAAACCATAAGCATTGACAAAGCATTTGCAACTATGACATCATGTTACTCATGCTAAGAATTAAACTTAACGCGATCGTGACAAGCGACCTTCACTACTTTCAAGTATAAGTTAGTAACGATTATGTGAAACCTTCTTAAACTTTAGCCACATATTCATGCATGCTAATTAAGTGTCGACCCTCAATCAACAAACACAAATAAGTTAATCATCAAATAGTTAAGCCAATTGCATTCACGAATCAAGAGTTCATAACCGGAATTCATCAATTCATATTACATAAATAATCATGGTATTGAAATCACCCCTAGCCAAAAAGGGTTTAGTTCCTCATATTTACAAAACAAAGAGAATTGAAATTAAACATTGAAATCAAAGAAACACCTAAACATTCCAACAACTCAAACTTGAATTGTATGAACGTTTAGGCCCTCTTCTCTTCCTCTTCGTTGTAGCACAAGGTCTAAAGATAGTTGGTTTGGGGGGATGGAAGTGTGGAATGGAGTGGGGAATTATGGAAATAGGTGAGGAGTGGTGGAGAAAATGGTGCAGAAAATGAAGAGAAACTCACGGCTAGGGAGAAAATGGAAGTGTTTGTGGTGTGTTGTGTATGAAATGAGATGATGTGTGAATGAATGAATGCAAGGGTATTTATAGGAGGAGTGGAGATGTATATGGCTGTTTGTTTAAGGTGTTTGTGGCTGCAATGATGAAGAATTGCATGTGGAATGGCTGCAATGATGAAGAATTGCATGTGGAAATAAAAGGGAAAGCTGGAAATACATTGAAAGCCCACGGCAAAGGCTTGTTTGTTTGATGATGATGCATGTGATGGGTGGGAACAAAGGGGGAAACATGGCACAAGGGTGCTTGAGTGAATGATTGAATGTGCATGTGGATTAAAGAATGAGTGGTGGTGTAATGATGAAGTGAATGTATGTGGAATTGCAAGGAGGAAAGCTGAAATTGTGATGGAGAGTGCACGGCAAAGGGAGGTTGTTTGTGGCTGCATGTTTGGGTTTGTTTAAAGGGTGCATGTGGTGAATGTTAGGTTGAAATAATGATGGAAAAACAGCTAGGAAAAGAGGGAATGCATGTGGAAATGTGGCTGCAAAGAGAAGGAAAGCTGGAATGTGGAAGGAAGGCACGGCACAAGGCAGATTTTGATGTTGGAAATGCATGTGTTTTAGGTTGTGAAAGCATGTGGATTAGGTGGAAAGAGGTGGGTGTGCATGTGAGTTGAAATGCATGTGTTTAAATGGTTGAAATGTGAGTATGATAAGTGATAAGTGAATGATTATGATAAGTGATAAGTGAATGATTATGATAAGTGATAAGTGAATGATATGTTAAGTGATAAATGAATGATATGTGGTGAATGATAAGTGAATGGAAGTGATAAGTGATTGCTTTGATAATTGAATGATATGATAAGTGAATGCTTTAAGTGTTTAAAAGAGGGAACAAAGCCCTTCCTTGCATGGCAAGGAAGGGAGACACAAGGAAACACACGACAATGTCCTAAGGTTGCAAGGAATGTTGTTTTTGTGTTCTAAAATGCGTAGGAGTCTTCAATGATGCTTAAACATGAGGTCTTTTAGGATTTAACTTTCCTACTTCAAGTCTTTAATTTCGTCCATCCTCTTGGCTCCAAGCATATGATATCCATTCCAATCTCTAATTTGCTCCAAAAGGCTCCAAAAGGCATCCTTTTGCATACCTTGCCCTTAGAACCTGAAAACACACAAAAGAAGCATAAAGGACTAAAATAACTAGAGAAACATAATGTAAATGCACGAGAACAAGCCATTTAAGTCGCATGAATATGCTCCTATCATTCCCACCATCCTTCGACTTTCAATCCTTCATCCAAACCACCCTACACCACCACTAAGCCTTGCCGCACCACCATACCTCCATAAACCCAACTTAAACCCAGAAACTCATCCATAAAACCACCTAAGCACTTGTGTCGTGACCTAGCAAAGAAGAGGAGAAAGAAGACAAAGCCTTGGACGTTTATGCATTCAAGTTGGAGTGTTGGAACGCTTCTAGGTGTAATCTATGTTGGAACGCTTCTGGGTGTAATCTATCTTTTGTTTTCAATGTTCAATTCTAATTTCCTTTGTTTTGTTATGAACATGAGAGGCTAAACTCATTTTAGCCTAGGGATGCTTTAAAGCCATGATTATGTTTATAATATGAGTTGATCAATTCCAGTTGTGACTTCATAAATTGTGAATGCAATTTACTTAACCGTTTGATGGATAACTTATTCTTGTATGTTGATTAGGGAGGCCTACTTAATTTCCATGCTTGAATTTGGTGCTAGAATATAAGGGAGTTTCACATAATCGTTTCAACCTTATATTCACAAGTAGTTAAGGTTGTTTTCACAATCATGTTAAGTAAATTCCTAGCATGCGTATCATGATGTCATAGTTACAAGTGCTTTGTCAATACTTATGATTTCCATTGAACGTAATGATCTTTGATTGTATCTCTATTATGATGTCATGTAGGGGACTTTTGAAGAATCTTTGGGTTGTCGTATGATGTCATCCAATGCAATAACTTAAGGGAAATCTAAGGGTTAATTAGTGATGTCACGGTTAATCTGGGGTGTTGAGGTTCATGGTTTATCGAAAAGCAACTGGAAATCAACTTATGTTTGAATGTATCATGTGTGGAGAAGTATCCCTTGGCTAGTCCATCATCCATTGGTTTTATTCAAATTCGTCCAAAAATCTGTTTTAAGTTTTAAGTTACTTGTTTTCTTTTAAATTCGTCCAAAAACAAATCCCCTTTTCTTACTTGTTCCAAATCTGTCCAAAAGTGTGTTTTAGAGTCTTTTCAGTCAAAACTTATTGTATTTTCGTCCAAATTGAGTCCTACGGTCTGAATAGAGTCTTTTTGGTTGTTTTGAGTTGATTTGAGTCTTTAAAATCTGTTTTGAGTCATATAAGTTAGTAAAGAGTCTTTTAAGTTTATATTAAGTGTTTTAAAAGCTTATTTTCATATCTTTGAGTCTATTTTCATTAGGTTAGCAATCCCTCCTAATCCCCGGCCTAGAACGATCCTTACTTATATCTATACTACAATTGTCAAAAAGAGGGTTTAATTTGTGTGCTGATGCCAACTAAATAAGCACACAAATTAAAACCCTTTTGTGACAATTGTAGTATATGTATAAGTAGGGATCGTTCTTAACCGGGGATTAGGAGGGATTGCAAAATCACTTGGAAACTGACTCAAAAACGTAAAATAAAGTTTAAAACACTAAACTAGACTCAAAGAATGCAAAACTAAACACTTAAAACACTAAAACAAACCAAAAGACTCAAACAGCACCCAAAACACTCAAAACTGCCTTAAAAACACATTCTGGGCAGTTTTGAGCACTTTGACTACTTTGGACGAATTTGGGTAATAAAATGAATCAAAACACTTAGAAACACAAACTAAGACACTTTCTAACTAAATTGGACACTAAAGTAAAGGGGGATTAAGTTTTTGACGAAATTAAGTAAAATGCACAGATTGTAATTAAGGGCAGAATGTAAATATGAATGTGATGAAAATATGGATGAATGCTAGCTAGAAGGTTCTTCTCCACACATGTTACACTTGCATACAAGATGATTTTCAGTTGGTCTTTCAATGAATTATGAAACTCAACACCCCGGGTTAATTAGGTCCGCTTAAATTAACCGTCAAGTTCTCCTTAAGTTAATGAATTGGATGGGACAACGCATACGCAATTCAAAACATTCTCCAAAAGTCTTTTACGTGAAAAGCACAATAAAGATACAATCAAAGATCATTAAGCAACATGAAAACTGTAAGTGTTGACGAGGCACTCGTTACTATGATGAGCATGAAACTAGTGCCAAGAATTCATTTAACGCGATTGTTTATAAGCAACCTCCACTACTTGTGAATATAAGTTCATAACTATTAGGTGAAACTCACTTATATTCTAGCGTCATATTCATGCATGAAAATTAAGCGTGCACTCTCAATAAACATACACAAATAAGTTATCAATCAAACAGTTAAATGAATTGAATCCACAACTCATGAAATTCCAACCAAAGGTAATCAATTCATATTGCAAGCATAAACATGGTTTCGAATCACCCCCTAGCTAACTAGGGATTTAGCCTCTCATGTTCACAGAAAGAGAAATAAAATTGAATTTAAACATAACGAACAAAAGATTGATTACACCTAGAACGCCCAACGAATCCACTTGAATATCTGCGCGTCTAAGCTTCTCTTTCCTCTTCTCCTTGCTGCGGCAGAGATATTGTATGGATGATTTGGATGTTTTTATGGTTTGGGAATGGGTTTAGGGAAGTGTGGTGGTGCGGCAAGGTGGTAGGAAGGTGTATGAAGGTGTGGAAGGTGGCTGGAATGGTGGAGATGGCTGCGGCAAAGTTGAAGAATGGCTGGAATGGAGGGGGATGGCTGCGGCAAAGGATGGGGAAAAGGGATGGTGGCTGAAAATTGAAAGAATGAATGAGAGAGAGGAGAGCTAGGGTGCGGCTGATAGATTTTATATAGGGTTTAGAAAAATAAAACCTAGCTTATTTAAAATTAAATCAAGGCTCACAAAATTAGGAAATTAAATCAGAAATTTAAAAGGGAATTCATTAATAGGTGCGGCTAGGGTTGATTTGAGAGGGAAATAGGTTTAAGTTTCAGAAATAAAAGGGAGAGTGGCTGCAAGGAAAAAGGGCTAGGGCCTTGGTTTTGTGTCCTAACGTGCCTACAAGGCCTTCAAAGTGGCTAGAAAATATGGACGTTTAAGATTAGGAAAGGTTACCAAAACGGGAAACTTAGGGTTAACTTTCCTACTTCAAGTAGGAATCCTTGTTTGAGCAGGAATCCTCGTTTTGGTAGGAATTCATCGTTGGAGTAAGAATTCATCGTTTCTTCAAGTCTTCAACTCATTCATTCCTCTTTTGCTCCAAAAGGCTCCAATTTGCATCTTCTTGCACACTTTGGCCTTAGAATCTAAAAATACACAAAAATGACTTTAAACACTAAAATAACTAAGGAAACACAACATAAATGCACGAGAACAAGCTAATTAAGTCGCATGAATATGCTCCTATCAAATTCCCCCACACTTAACTTTTGCTAGTCCTTGAGCAAAACAAAGCAACTAAAGAAAACAAGACGAAACAAAACATAACCTAAACCTTCCAACATTTGCCTCAGGGATTTCTAATGAAACATGACATGTCAAAGATCATTACTCACATAGCTTTTAGTCTTCCTTCCCCTCAAGCACATACTTAATCATGGTCACCATTCACTAGTTTGCATTTAATCAATTAAAACACATTTTGAATGTAGTAACATGCCTTAGAGAATTCCCTCAATTCCTCACTAGTTATGCACTCAATGTTCACTCAGATTTTTTGACTACACACCCTACACTAGTTATATGTGAGAAGATTGATGTAAACATGAAAGACTAGTACTCACATACGTTATAACAAAGAATGCAATTTCTAGAGTAATTAAACGTGTTTAGATATGATCTCATGAATGGAATGCTACTACTTAGATGCGAGAACCAGTGACACCATATGCTCATACCAAGTTCAAACTCCACAATTGAAATGCACAACACTCAAGATAGAAGTCAAGGGTTGTAACGGGGCTTGGGGTATTGGCTAACAAGGAAAGGTAGGGATAAACAAAAGTTCTTTAAGCAATAGCAAGCAAAGTAATGAAATTAAGACCTAGAATTCCCTTAGAATGCAGAAATCAACTTTTAGACAAACAGGGGAGATTCAAACAACTCTTAAGGCCTAATTCATTGTTTTGGGCCCTTACTTCAACAAACAATACTTTGCAACTCTTTTTCATTTTTTTTTTCAACTTTTTTTCACTTTTTTATTTTCTTCTTTTTTTCTTCTTTTTTTTTTTTTTTTTTTTTTTTTTTTTTTTTTTTTTTGTTTTTTTTTTTCTCTAGCCGTTCCTATGGCACATAAACTCACATCTATCATCCTTCCCCCACACTTATTTTCTGCAACACATTGATCAAAAGGAATTCATTTTTAGTCGTGCTTACTATGCTTCAAGAACAAGGGTAAGGATGGTCCTAATCTAGGCTAGGTGAGGATAATATGGGTTAACAAAGAACATGGGCTAACACGGCTCAATGGGGTTAAACTTAAACACTCTAAAATAGCTTAAAAACACTTAAAAACAGCAATGAACAACATTGGAAGTTATGGGTGATAAAATCCCACGAATTTGCATCAACACATTTAGTTACCCCCCACACTTAAATCAAACATTGTCCTCAATGTTTCAAGCTTAAAATCACACTAAACACAAGCAAACACACAAACAGCAACTAAACACACTAAACATGGCAGAATGTAATTAACAAAGAGAAGAGGTTAGGAACGCAAATCTGGTTATGTAGTGTAAATGCCCTCATCTCCTTGGCGATTGCATGGGTTGCCTCCCACGAAGCGCTTGCTTTAACGTCTTCCAGCCGGACGAACATGCTTCTTAGCCTTACTTAAAGCCCACGGCATGGAATGGGATCTCCTCCACAACATGCCCTTCAACACTTCCATAATACGGCTCAATGAATGGGAAGGGATAGTGATCTTCCCTGATGGTGGTGTGTCGGTTCCGACAATCCATGTAAATGCTCCCACCACCTTTATATCGGTTGGGCTCCTGCACCAACGAAGGTAACAACCTATTAGTTGAAATAGGAATTGAGATTGGAATTGAAGACTTACAATCATAGTGTGGTGAGGGCTCAAAAGTGGTAGCCCTATCAACAATGTTACTATGGCTACTTTCGGCCATATTGGGTGGTTGTAGACCAATCACTCCAAGTTCATCTCCAATGGTGGTTCTTGGTACATCCTTCTTGATAGGTGTGGATCCTTTCGGCCCTATGTCCTTATGCACATCTATGACAAAACAAGAATGACTATTGTTAGGATTCTTAATAGAGTCATAAACATTGAATTTAATTATATCACCACCAAACTCCATTGTTAGTGCTCCCTTGGCCACATCAATCTTTGTTTGGGCTGTTTTCATGAACGGACGGCCTAGCAAGAGTGGCAATGATGGAGCATGGCTCGAATCCTCCATTTCTAAGACATAAAAATCTGCAGGAAAGATGAGATGATTGACCTGCACTAAAACATCCTCAAGGACTCCCTTGGGATAAACATTAGAACGATCGGCCAATTGAATTATAACGCCATCTTGTTTTAACTCACCAAGATTCATAGATGCATAAATGGAATATGGCATGACATTAATAGAAGCACCTAAATCTAACATGCATTGTTCAAATCTAGTGTTTCCAATTATGCATGGGATAGTAAAGCTCCCTGGATCCTTACATTTTGGAGGTAACTTTCGTTGCAAAACCGCGGATACATTTTCATTTACTTTCACAACTTCCTTGTTTGAAATTCTTTTCCTAGTTGTACATAACTCTTTTAAAAACTTTGCATACCTGGGCACTTGCTTAATGGCATCAAGTAAAGGAATGTTTACTTGGACCTTCCTAAACATCTCCAAAATGTCTTTCTCCTGCTCCTCCTTCTTTGTTTGCATAAACCTGCTAGGAAAAGGCATGTTTGGTGGAATCACATTAGAAACAATTGAATTTGGACCTACCTTACATTTGTTGGACGGCCTAGCAGCTTGAAGTGGTTGCGGCATAGGTTGCTCCACCCTTGCCGTGGCTTTGCCCTTCCTCTCTTCCTCTTGCAACAGCCGTTCATCCTCTTCTTGGCTTGATTTTGGTGGTTGTGAGGTGGTTCCAACTTCCTTGCCACTTCTTAAGGTGATTGCATTGGCGGTTTCAAAGCCTCCCTTCGGATTTGGAATGGTTGAGCTAGGGAGCTTGCCTTGGTCTCGGAATTGCCCCACAAACTCCGCAATCTGCCCAATTTGTTTCTCCAATTGATCCACCTTTTTTTCTTGATTTTGCATTGCTTTGGCTTGATTCTCTTGCCCCTGAGACAAATTAGTTAGTAACTTAAGAAGTGTATCATTGTCTAGGGACGTACCTGAAGCATTTGTTTGGGCAGATTGTGGAGGTACTTGTGTGGGGACGTATGGCTTGGTGAAGAAGCCCGGGGGTTGTTGCCTAAAGCCTCCTTGTTGTGGTGGTTGCTAGGGCTCCCTCCACTTGAAGTTTAGGTGGTTTCTCCAACTTGGATTGTACGTGTTAGAATATGGGTCGTTCCTTAGTTTGTTTTGGCCTTGAAATCCAATTGCATTTGCGCTCTCCCATCCACCATTTTCGATGAGTTGTGGGCACTTCTCTGAAGCATGTCCTTGGATAAAACACACCCCGCATACAATTGGTCCTTGCACCCTCATTCCTTCGGCCATCTGAGACATAATGGAAGTAAGATTAGCTAATTGTGAATGAATATCGGGTGTGGAACTTACCTCATGCACTTGCTGCCGTGGGGGTCCTCTTTGGCCTACTCCTTCGTATTGTTGAGCGTTCAACGCTCGGTTAGCGATCAAGACCTTGGCAGCCATGGGCATCTTGTCCACCAATGCTCCACCTGCTGAGGCATCGAGCATTTGACGTTCAATTGGTAGGAGCCCCTCATAGAAGTATTGCAGAAGCAACTCCTCCTTCATCTGATGCTGTGGACAAGAAGCAACAAGAGATTTAAAATGTTCATAATACGTAGGAAAAGACTCACCTTCATCTTACTGAATTCCACTTATCCTTTTACGTAAAAGGATGATTCGAGAAGTTGGGAAAAACTTCTCCAGAAACGCCCTCTTCATGCTCTCCCATGATGTAACGGTTCCGGGAGCTAACTCGTACAACCAATCTTTGGCTTTGTCCATTAAAGAGAATAGGAAAGCCTTCATCTTCAAAATGCTTCCATCGACGTTGACAGGAGTCATGCTTGAACACACCACCTCGAATTCCTTCAGATGCTTGTTTGGATCCTCCATGGACAAGCCATGGTATTTCGGAATATGGTGGAGAAAGCTTGACTTCAACTCGAACTCCTCGGTCTTCCCTTCAGCAGGTGGGGGATATTGGATACACAAAGGTGTAGCATTATCCAATCCCGAAGCTGAAAGCTCCTTGAGTGTCCGGTTGTCCACAGCCATGACTTGTGGTTCTTCAAAGATCCTTGCCGTGGGTTCCTCCTCCTCTTCTAGGACTTGTTCTTCGAGGTCAGGTTCCGGGCTTTGTGGATTTGGTTCGTGTTGCTTCCTCTTTTGTCTCAAAGTCCTCTCAAAATCGCTGTCAAAGTCCAAGATATGCTCACGAATCGGTTGAGAACTCCGAGTCATACACTAGTACCTAAAACAAAGAAAACAAAACTAGGTCAGAAACTTTAACAAAATTAACAAACAGAAAATAACAATCCAAGGGATTAGCAAAGTTGCTAATCCCCGGCAACGGCGCCAAAAATTTGATGCCAACTAAATAAGCACACCAATTAAAACCCTCTTGTGACAATTGTAGTGTATGTATAAGTAGGGATCGTTCTTAACCGGGGATTAGGAGGGATTGCAAAATCACTTGGAAACTGACTCAAAAACGTAAAATAAAGTTTAAAACACTAAACTAGACTCAAAGAATGCAAAACTAAACACTTAAACACTAAAACAAACCAAAAGACTCAAACAGCACCCAAAACACTCAAAATTGCCTTAAAAACACATTCTGGGCAGTTTTGAGCACTTTGACTACTTTGGACGAATTTGGGTAATAAAATGAATCAAAACACTTAGAAACACAAACTAAGACACTTTCTAACTAAATTGGACACTAAAGTAAAGGGGGATTGAGTTTTTGACGAAATTAAGTAAAATGCACAGATTGTAATTAAGGGCAGAATGTAAATATGAATGTGATGAAAATACGGATGAATGCTAGCTAGAAGGTTCATCTCCACACATGTTACACTTGCATACAAGATGATTTTCAGTTGGTCTTTCAATGAAATATGAAACTCAACACCCCGGGTTAATTAGGTCCGCTTAAATTAACCGTCAAGTTCTCCTTAAGTTAATGAATTGGATGGGACAGCGCATACGCAATTCAAAACATTCTCCAAAAGTCCTTTACGTGAAAAGCACAATAAAGATACAATCAAAGATCATTAAGCAACATGAAAACTATAAGTGTTGACGAGGCATTCGTTACTATGATGAGCATGAAACTAGTGCCAAGAATTCATTTAACGCGATTGTTTATAACCAACCTCCACTACTTGTGAATATAAGTTCATAACTATTAGGTGAAACTCACTTATATTCTAGCGTCATATTCATGCATGAAAATTAAGCATGCACTCTCAATAAACATACACAAATAAGTTATCAATCAAACAGTTAAACGAATTGAATCCACAACTCATGAAATTCCAACCAAAGGTAATCAATTCATATTGCAAGCATAAACATGGTTTCGAATCACCCCCTAGCTAACTAGGGATTTAGCCTCTCATGTTCACAGAAAGAGAAATAAAATTGAATTTAAACATAACGAACAAAAGATTGATTACACCTAGAACGCCCAACGAATCCACTTGAATTTCTGCGCGTCTAAGCTTCTCTTTCCTCTTCTCCTTGCTGCGGCAGAGAGATTGTATGGATGATTTGGATGTTTTTATGGTTTGGGAATGGGTTTAGGGAAGTGTGGTGGTGTGGCAAGGTGGTAGGAAGGTGTATGAAGGTGTGGAAGGTGGCTGGAATGGTGGAGATGGCTGCGGCAAGGTTGAAGAATGGCTGGAATGGAGGGGGATGGCTGCGGCAAAGGATAGGGAAAAGGGATGGTGGCTGAAAATTGAAAGAATGAATGAGAGAGAGGAGAGCTAGGGTGCGGCTGATATGTTTTATATAGGGTTGAGAAAAATAAAACCCTAGCTTATTTAAAATTAAATCAAAGGCTCACAAAATTAGGAAATTAAATCAGAAATTTAAAAGGGAATTCATTAATAGGTGCGGCTAGGGTTGATTTGAGAGGGAAATAGATTTAAGTTTCAGAAATAAAAGGGAGAGTGGCTGCAAGGAAAAAGGGCTAGGGTTTAGGTGCATAAAATGGGCCAAAAATGCCCCCCTTGCACGGCAAGGGAAGGGGAGAAGGGATAAGCCCACGGCAAGGTTGTGTAATTGGGCTAGGGCCTTGGTTTTGTGTCCTAACGTGCCTACAAGGCCTTCAAAGTGGCTAGAAAATACGGACGTTTAAGATTAGGAAAGGTTACCAAAACGGGAAACTTAGGGTTAACTTTCCTACTTCAAGTAGGAATCCTTGTTTGAGTATGAATCCTCGTTTTGGTAGGAATTCATCGGTGGAGTAAGAATTCATCGTTTCTTCAAGTCTTCAACTCATTCATTCCTCTTTTGCCAAAAGGCTCCAATTTGCATCTTCTTGCACACTTTGGCCTTAGAATCTGAAAATACACAAAATTGACTTTAAACACTAAAATAACTAAGGAAACACAACATAAATGCACGAGTACAAGCTAATTAAGTCGCATGAATATGCTCCTATCATGTGCTATTATATATCGCATCAATAACTATTACGTGAAACCCCCCTTATATTCTAGCATCAAATTCATGCATGCAAATTAAGTGTCGACCCACAACCCACATACATAAACAAGTTTTAATAACTTAGATAAGCAAATCACATTGATGCCTTAAAAAAAACAATAACTGGATGGAATCAATTCATATAAAACATATAATCATTGCTTCGAATTCACCTCCAACTAAAAAGAAATTAGTTCCTTAATTGAAAACCAAATTAACATAAACATTAAACTAAGACTAAGGATAGAAAGAACCAAGAAAGCGCTCCACACTCCAATGGCATGCACGACACTCCCTTGGATGGCAGATTGCACAAGTCCTTCTCTCCTTCCTTCCTTGCTTGCGGCACTAGGGTGGTGTAGGGTTAATTGTGGTGTTTGATGGCTGAAAGTATGAATAAATGAATGAGTGAGTGGATGATTGAATGGTGCAGCATAGGGCTGTATTTATAGGCAAATTATGCACAATTAGTAAAGGAAAATGATTGCACAATTCCATGGGAAAAGGGTTAAGTCTAGGCAGAAACCAAAGGGGAATGGGATAGGTAGTGCACGGCATGGTTTTAGGGGGTTCTAAAAGGATAGGTGCGGCACATTTGTAGGGGGAAGATAAGGTGTTCTCGAAAGAGTGTTTAGGGCAGATTCCTAACCCTAAGGGCGCGTTTGTTTGGCTGGATTAAGTTTCACTGGACTGGACTACTTAGCTAGGATTAGTAGTCCAGTGTTTGGTGTGAATTAGGATTGTGTTTAATGGGATTAAGCCGGACTCGTGCCGACTAAATCCTGCGCTAGGTGGGCTTAGCGAGAGCCACCAAAAACGAGGGGATTCGTAGTCCCGTTTCTGTTCTTCGCTTCACCTCGTGTTTTTGTTCTTCGCTTCACCTCCCTTTCTGTTCTTTGTCTCAGGCTTCACCTCGTGTTGCTTGCTTCGCTTCTGTCCTCCTCCCTCTTCTCCTTTTCTCAATCTCAGAGGATCTCCAAGTTTGCAATATTGGGTTTGACAGAAACGGATCCAAGAAATCCAAGCCATCACCGTCTCTCACTTCCCTGACTCCACAAACCCCGACTCGTCGCCGGTCAACTCGCCAGGCATCACTGTAGGCCGGTTCCGCCACTCTACAGACTTGCGGCTCTAATTGAATCCACAGACTTGGAAAGCTCTCTCTAGTTCGAATCTTGCATCGAACAAAAACCTGAAAAATAGAGGAGGGAAGGAGAGCGTGGGATGGAGAGAAAACCTTGGGACGGAGAGAATGAGAGCGTTGTTGGAAATATGCCCTGAAAGTCAATCTTTGGAAGAAACCTTTCAGGACAATGTAATGATGTATATATGACTCTTATACATTGGAAGGCAAAGATACTAATTAGGACTATCTCAATGAACGAAATATGTCCTAAATGATGAATCCATGGACAATGGATTGATGGAAGAAGTAATCTAATGATGATTAGACTACAGAGACCTTCTTCTCATAACCATTATGTCCAAAAAGGTTCCTGGTCATAGGATTGTCGGAGGGATACTGACAATGCATAGACCGGTATATACTATGTCTGCTTCAAATGGAAGGATGGAAAGTCTCATCCCATTCGTGTAGTGACACTAAGACAAGTATGTAGGTGCTCATTAAGGGAATGAGTTCACTGAACACAATCGAACGAGAGTACTTGCATGGAGGTCTACTCGCATGTCAAGCAAGTAACTCTGAAGGTTGGAATAATGTAAGTAATCCTTTGACCTGAGACATCATAGATGTCTAATGGTTAGGTCCTTGATCTTTGATCATGTCAAACGACATTCCATTGGAGTGTCCACGGCATTGTTGGGGTTAAGGTATCTAAACATGTAGGCATGTGAATGATCAACAAGGAATCTCTGATCCTCGTTATGAGAGGAAGAATACTCTGAGATATGATTCGGGAATCTTCGGTCGAAGTCTCGAGCGTAATAAAGGAAAACGTTCATATGCGACTCAATTGAATCATATAAGAAAGCATAATCACATTAGGGGTTTGACATAGTATATCCATACCCTAGTGATGTGATTGAGAGTATTGTTTTAGAGAAGGATCGAATTACATTGTAATTCCAACTGAATAGGTTCTCCAAATGAACTTCTACATTAGCTTGGGTAGCCATGATATATGTTTAGATGTCACTCATGGCTTGTGAGTTCTTCTAGATGATTAAATGTAGTCATCAAAGAAGAAGGTGAATTAAAAGTAAGTTTTAATTCACTAAGTGGATGGATTAAATATAATCAATTGGATTGGTGCCAATCACCTCACTGCCTTGCTAATTAGAACCTAAAAGATTGTTCACCAATACACTCTTGTAGTGAGTAACTAATGGATGATGGAAATAATTAATTGGATTAATTAAGTGTTGTGATTAATTTAGAAAGTCTAAAGAAATCATAAAAGCGATAAAAGATCGTTTTGGGCTTAAAGAAATGTTCAGGTTTAATTGGGCCCATTGGGCCTAAACCCATTGGGCTTTTATTCAAGCATTGGATGACTTGAAATAATAAAAGCCCAAGGCCCAAACAACACTAAGAAGGCCGGCCAAAGAGAGGGAGAGAGAAGGTCAATTGTTGACTTGTTTCTTTATGTTATAAAAGGAACTTTATAATGAAAGTTTAAAATGGGGTTTTTGTTTTTTGTTGTTAAAAAGAAAAACAACAAAAGAGAAAAGAAAATAACTCTCTCTAACACTCAAAGGGCCGGCCACCATAAGGGGATTTTAGCTAATCATTTTATCACCCTTTTGGTTATTCCTTCATCCTTCTCACTACATTAGTGGGTGAGGATCTTTAGAGGTTTTCAATTTTGGAAACTTGAAGAGGACCTAGGAGCACTCATTCTCAACAAAGTGGAGGAGGCAAGGAGGGAGGCTAGGCTCAAGGAGTTCAAGGAGCAAAGAGCTTGGAGGTGGTCCATCCTTGGTCTAAGATCTACATCAAGAGGTATAAAACTACTCCTAAACTTTGTTCTTCAATAAATTATTTTTGATGCATCATAAATAAACCTATGAATCTTGAAGGGGATTTTCATGACTAGAGCTTTGATATTAATTGATGACATGCTTCCGTTGTTTTCGTATATAAATTTTGAATTGTATATGCATGCTAGTCAATAGAAATCCCACATAAATCTCATATTTTCCCTTCAAGCGTGGGATAGAGAGAAAACCTTGGAAAGCGTTCTCCACCACTTCCCCGTGTTTCCCCTTTTCCCAATCTCTCAAACCTTCTCCATCATTCCTCTCCTTGTTTCTTCTCCCCCATCTCTGCAACTCTTTTTCCTGGAGCAAACACACCACATCCACACCCACACCCCATTGCGACCTCCACCACAGTGTCTCACACCTTTTCGAAGACTCTCTTCTCCTCAGTCTCTTCCTTCTCAATCTCTCTCTACCCTAGTTTCTCTCTCTCTCTCCCGACGCCTCTATCTCCAATTTCTCACACCTTTCGGATCTGTCGATTCTCAACCTCATCCCTCTCGACCTCTCTCCCTCAGTCTCTCTCTCTCTCTCTCTCTATCTCGATGCCTCTGTCTCCGATTTGCACAGCTTCGCCGGTTTTCGCTCCCTCCCGAACCAGAGATCGTCTGATGGGATCTCAATCAAGAGGTTTCATACGTGGTGGAGAGCATAGGACGGAGAGAACAAAGGAGATAGAGAGGAAGAAAAAGATGGAGGCTTCCAGAGAGAAAGAGAGTATTATTAGAATAAAAAAAGGTAGAATTAATTAATAGAATATTATTAGATATGAATTAAAAAATATAATATTATAATTTGTTATTATCCTTCTTTTTAGTCCGACACTGCACCAAACGCTTTACTAAGCTAGTCCAGCTTAGTCTAGTCTAAGCCAGTCCAGCTTAGTCCCTGCAGCTAATCCAGTCCGAGACAGTCCGGTACAACAAACGCCCCCTAAATGGACAAGGACACACACATAGGTATAGAGGAAGGATTACAACTCCTAAACCTACAAGGAATGGTGTCTATGAGGCATACAAATGGATAAAGCTTATAGAATCTGAAATAAGTGTTTAAATGTGTAATTAATCCTCTCTAATTAGCTAGATTTAAGTCCTAACCTGATTTGGATAGGATAGGATAGGATAATGTTAGAGTTAGGAAAGGATAAGGTTGGTTAGGATAGGATAAGATAAGGTTGGATAAGGTTCCTTATTTCTTGCTATTTCCTTATCTTCTTTGCATTTAGACTCCTTTCTCCAGATTTTCAGCCTTTCCTAGCCCTTCTTGACTCCAATTTCATCCATCCTCTTTGCTCCATGGTTAAGCTATCCAATCCATGCCCAAAACTGCTCCTTTTGCCATTAGGACCTAAAAACATACAAAAATAGCTTAAAAGACTAAAATAAATAGTAATTAACTCACTAAATGCAAGGAAACAACATAACTAAGTAGCATAAATATGCTCCTATCATCTTTCCTTATCTTTTTTGTCTTGAATTTGTTTCTCCAGATTTGTAGCATGTTCCTAGCCTCTCTTGAACTTCAAATTCGTCCATCCACCTTACTCCATACTTGTGCTATCCATTCCAAGCCCAAAATTGCTCCAAAATGCACTTTCTTGCCTTTTTTGCCATTTAAACCTACTAACACACGAAAATAGCTTAAATCACTATAATAAATAGAAACTAACTTACTAAATGCAAAGAAACAAGCTAACAAAGTCGCATAAATATGCTCCTATCACCCCCACACTTGTTTTTCTGCATAATGTAAGTCAAAAGGAATTCCCTGTATGTTATGCTTCACTATGCTTTAAGAACAAGGGCATGGATAGTCCTATTCTAGGCTAGGTAAAGATAATGTGGCTAACAAAGAAAATAGGCTAGATAAGGCTCAAAAGTGATGTGAAAATTAACTTGACACACAAATTAAACCCTATTTGTGACAATTGTAGTATATATGCAAGTAGGGATCATTCTAGACCAGGGATTAACTAGGGATGCTAATCAACACAAATAAGACTCAAAAACACTTAACTAGACTCTATAGACTCAAAACTAACTTAGAACACTCAAAACAGCAACACACACTAAAAAAGACTCAATTTTAGACCTAACAAGTGATTTTGGCGAAAATAAAACTTAACTTGACTCAAAAGACTAAAAGAAAACAGATTTTGACTCAAATAACAAGACTAAATGAAATGGGGATTGTTTTTGACGAATTTGAAACTTAAAACAGAAACTTTGCATAAAACACTTTGTAAAAACGAATTTGGGTGAATTAAATGGGTGAAAGGTGATAGGAGCATATTTAGACGACTTATTTAGCTTGTTTTCTTACATTTATGTTGTTAATTCATAGTTATTTTAGTATTTTGAGCTATTTTCGTGTGTTTGTAGGTCCATATGGCTAAAGTAGCAAGAAGGTGCATTTTGGAGCCTTTTGGAGCAAAATTGGGTTTGGAATGGATAGCATATTCTTGGAGCAAAAGGAATGGACGAAATTAAAGACTTAAAGATGTTAGGATTCCTAATCAAAGAAGGTTTCCTACTTGAAGTAGGAAAGTTAAGCCAAGGTTTCCTATTTTGGGTCGACCTTTCCTAATCCTAAATGTCCCTAAGTTCCAGCAACATTGAAGGTCTCTTATGCATTCTAGTACACAAACTAAAGGTTCCTTGCACCATTCTAGTCCTTACCGCACTCACCTTAACCTTTTCCTTCCTTGCCGTGCAAGGGAAACCACATTCCCTTTCCTATTCTTCCTTGTCGCAAGTTTCCTTCCCTTTTCCCTTGGGATTCTAACTTTAATTCTCCTTTTCCTTGAGGATTTGGGGTCCAATTCTTTCCAAAACTAATTAATTAAAGTTAAGATCTTTTCCCTCAAATATATAACCCTTTGCCGCACCCATGGGGAGGCTATTCATTTACATACACAACCAGCCATCATTAATCCTTCTACACCTTAATTCGTAGCCTTCATCACCTTCCTTACACCATTCCATACTCTTCCCTTCATCATACCTTCCTGCCATACATCTATCCTTGATCCTAATACACTAAAGAACACTTTTCACACCCTAAAACCTTTGTGCTGTAGCCTAGCAAGGAAGAAGGAGAGGAGAAGAAGCCTTGGACATTTTTGCATGCAAGTTGGATTGTTGGAACATTCTAGGTGTAATCTATCTTTTGTTTTCAATGTTTAATTCAAGTTTTCTTTGTTTTTGATGCGTTATGAATGTGACACACAAATTAAACCCTATTTGTGACAATTGTAGTAATGATGTAAGTAGGGATCGTTCTAACCAGGGATTAACTAGGGGTGCTAAATTGACTTAAAAACACAAAAACTAAACTTGAAGACTCTAACAAGACTACTATGACTCAAAACAGATTTGAAACATTCAAAACTGCCTAAAACAATCAAATTGACTTAAACAGAAACTAAAACTTGAATTGGACGAATTTGGAAGTGTTTGTGACTCCAAATACTTAAAAGCACAAAATAAGACAGATTTGAAGGACTAAGACTCAACAAAATATGGGGGGATTGTGTTTGGACGAAATTAAACTTAATGGGCAGATTGTAAAGAAAACAGATTGTAAGACAAATTTGTGATGAATCAACGGATGAGGGGATAGCTAAGGGGTTCTTTTCCACACATGAAATATATGCAACGTAAATCAATTTCCAGTTATCAATTCAATAAGTTATGAACCTCGACACTCCAAGTTAATTAGGTCCGCTTAAATTAACCTTCAGATTTCCCTAGAATCATTGAATTGGATGAATATGCATCGCAAACAAATTATTCCTAACAAGTTCTTTATATGAACAGCATGATAAAGATACAAGTTAGAATCATTATGTTCTTTGGAGATCATAAGCATCGGCAAGGCATTTGTAACTATGAAAGGCATGATACTTGATGCGAGAATTATACACGCACAAATTAAACCCTCTTTTTGTCAATTGTAGTAAGTACGTAAGTAGGGATCGTTCTGGACCGGGGATTAGGAGGGATTGTTAATCTCTTGGATTTGACTTCAAAAACGTAAAAACAAGTTTAAAACACTAATTAATCGAAGAATGCAAAACTAAAAGTAAGAAAGACTAAGACTTAAACAAAATATGGGGGGGGGGGGGATTTAGGTTTGGACGAGATTAAACTAAAATGGATAGAGTGCAAAGAAAACAAATTGTAAATACGGATTTGACGGAAATGAATGGATGGGAAGCTAGCTAAGGGGTTCATCTCCACACATGTTATACTTGCATACAAAACGATTTCTAATTGCTTTTCAATAAACCATGAATTCTCAACGCCCCGGGTTAATTAGGTCCACTTAAATTAACCGTCAAGTTTTCCTTAAGTTAATGAATTGGATGATTCCATACGACAACCCAAAACATTCCTCACAAGTTCCCTACATGAATTGCATAATAGAGATACAAGCAAGAATCATTAAGCATCATGAAAACTATAAGTGTTAACGAGACATTCGTTACTATGATTGCATGAAACTTATGCCAAGAATTTGTTTAACGCGATTGTTTATAAGCAACCTCCACTACTTGTAAATATAAGTTCATAACTATTACGTGAAACTCACTTATATTCTAGCGTCATATTCATGCATGAAAATTAAGCGTGAACTCTCAATAAACATACATAAATAGGTTATCAATCAAATAGTTAAACAAATTGAATTCACAACTTATGAAACGTAATTAGAAGTAATCAAATCATATTGCAAGCATAAACATATATTTCGAATCACACCCTAGCTAAGGGGGGTTTAGTTCCTCATACGTACAAGACAAAGAGAATTGAAATTAAACATTGCAATTGAGGAAAAGCAACACCTAAAAATTCCAACAACTCAAACTTGAATTGTATGAACGTTTAGGCACTCTTCTCCTCCTCTTCGTTGTGGCACAAGGTCTAAGGATATGTTGATTGTTGGATAGTGTTTTAGAGGGATGGGAAGTGGTGGAAATGAAAAGGGGATGCTGGAAAATGGAAGGAAAGCCACGGCAAGGGGAAGGGAGAATGTGTTTTGTGTTGTGAAGGTGGATAGTGAATTGAATGGGGAATGAATTAATTGTATGAATGCAATGCATGGTTTTATAGGGAGAGAATGGATGGGAGAACATGTGAATGGCAGCTAGGAATGATTAAAGAATGGAATGCATGTGTAATGACAACTAGATTGGTTAGTGGAAATCTGAAAATGCAAATGGGAATGCTGGAATGCAAAGGTGGCCACGGCATTGAAGGTGTTTTGTGTTGGAAATGCATGTGAATGCATGTGAATGTTGTTTGTGTGAAGTGTGTGTGGGTTAAAGAGTGAATGGTGGCTGAAATAATGATGGAAAACAACTAGGAGAAGTATGGAATGCATGTGAAATGTAAAGGGAAAAGCTGGAATTGCTAGGAAGGCCACGGCATTGAAGGTGTTTTTAGTGTGTTGATGCATGTGTTGAATGGTTAAAGGGACATGTGGGGTGTATATGTGGCTGAAATGATGAAGTAGGAAGGTGGAAATGCATGTGAAATGCTGGAAAGGGATTGGGAATGCACGGCACAAAGGATGGGCTGTTTTGTGTTGGTGTGTTGTGTGATTTGTTTTGTGGTTAATGGGAATGTGGTTGAATGATTAAAGGGACATGTGGGGTGTAAATGCAAAGGGAATGCAAAGGGAATGAATAATGAATGCATGTGCACTGTTTTTGGGAGAAAGGTGGCTGAATGTGCATGTGAATTAGGTTGTGAAAACATGTGGAATGTGGCTGGAATTGATGAGTAATGCACGGCATTGTTGTTGGTGTGTGAATGCATGTGTGTGTGAGAATGGTGTCCTTTAATTATGCACGGGTTAGGGCTGTTAAGGGGAGAGAAATGGGAGTGAATGTGGCTTAATGATGAAGGGGGAAAGCTTGGAAAGCATGTGGATGCTGGAAAGCAAAGGGATGCACGGCATAGAATTGTTTTGGGTGCATGTGTGTGAATGTGTGGCTTAATGATTAAATGAATGAATATGTGGCTGCATGTGGCTTGGAAATGATGAAGGAAATGCATGAGTGACAACTAGATATGTTGATGAATGCATGTGGAATAAAGATGGAGAAGGTGGTGTAATGATGCATGGTTGTAGTTTAGGGTGTTGAATATGGATTTGCATGGCTTTTGAGGTGATTGTGGGTTTTGGAATTGGAAGGAAATGCATGGCCTTGGGGTTGGTTTAAGAGAGAATGGGCTAGGCCCTTTGTTTTATGTCCAAAGTGAATACAAGGCCTTCAAATTCGTCCAACACTTTGGCTCCAATCATATGCTATCCATTCCAAGCCCAATTTTGCTCCAAAATGCTCCAAAATGCATCTTTTTGCTCCCTTAGCCATATGAACCTAAAAACACACGAAAATGGCTTAAACTACTAAAACAACTATGAATTAACAACATAGATGCACGAAAACAAGCTAAGTAAGTCGCCTAAATATGCTCCTATCAAACTCCCCCACACTTATCTTTTGCTAGTCCTCTAGCAAAACAGAAAAACAAAACAAAACCTAAACCTTCCAACAATTGTCTTAGGGATTTCCAATGCACATGACATGTTAAAAATCATCATTCCCACAGATTTTAGTCATCTTCACACTTAAGTACATTCTTAATCATAGTCACCACATACTATTTCACAATTAAGCATTTAAAACCATATTTTGAATGTAGTAACATGCCTTAGAGAATTTGCTCAATTCCTCACAAGATATGCACTCAATTTCACTCAGATTTTCTGACTACACACCCTACACTAAGTATATGTGAGAAGATTGATGTAAACATGAAAACGAACACTCACATATATGTATCACAAAGAACGCAATTTCTGGAGTTAATAAGCATGTTTAGATATGATCTCATGAATGGAATGCTACTACTTAGACGCGAGAACTAGTGACACCATATGCTCATACCAAATTCAAACTCCACAATTGAAATGCACAACACTCAAGATAGAAGTCAAGGGTTGTAACGGGGCTTGGGGTATTGGCTCACAAGGAAAGGTAGGGATAAACAAAAGTTCTTTAAACACTAGCAAGCAAAGTAATGAAATTAAGGCTTAGAATTCACTTGGTATGCAGAAATCAACTTTTAGACATAAGGGGGAGATTCAACAACTCTTAGGGCCTACTTTATTGTTTTGGGCCCTTACTTCAACAAACAATACTTTTCAACTTTTTTTTTTTTTTTCTTCTTTCTTTTTGGCCGTGCCTATGGCACATCAACTCACATAAACACTCACTCCCCCACACTTATTTTCTGCAATACCTTAATCAAAAGGAATTCATTGCTTACTATGCTTCAAGAACAAGGGTAAGGACGGTCATATTCTAAGCTAGGTGAGGATAATTGCGGGTTAACAAAGAAAGTAGGCTACACAATGCTCAACGGGGTTAAATCCTACAAAACAAATAAAATTGGGAAATATGGCAATTTGGCTTTGGTGGTGGTCACTACACAACTTCTTCTTGAATATGGGTTATGCAAATCAATAACATGCTTTGAATGAAATGGGCATGAGTTCTAGCATTTGGAACTATATGATGAAACGCCTTCTAAGTAGTAACCAAGCAAAGAATAATGAGATCATGCAACGACTTTAGAAAACAAGAAATCACAGATTATACTCTCCAAAGAACGTTATAGGCTCAAGTCTCTCAGGGTTGTAGAGTTTGTTTGAGTTCCTTCCTTCAAGCATGTTACATAACTAATTTTTTCTTTTATGATTGCATGTGAAGTCATACATTATAACCATAACCAAGCATATACCAAGAGTAAATCAAACTTTTCTCCATGTTTATAACTCTTTTTAACAGTCATGCAATTAGAAACCAAATCCTTATCATTGTGTTGGAAGGTGACCTACGACACAAAAACGACTCAAAACACTCTTTTTAGGCTTTTCAAAACATGTTTTTCAAATTTTTATGTGATTTTCGAATTTTTAAGTCAAAACACACTAAACACACTTAAAAACAGCAAGAAACAACATATGAAGTTATGGTGGATAAAACCCTACGAATTTGCATCAAAACACTTTAGTAACTCCCCCACACTTAAATCAAACATTGTCCTCAATGTTTTAAGCTTAAAACCACACTAAACACAAGCAAACATATAAACAGCAATTAAACATACTAAACATGGCAGAATGTATCTAACAAAGAGAAGAGTTTAGGGATGCAAATCTGGTTATGGAGTGTAAATTCCATCTTCTCCTTGGTGATTGCAGTGAGGCTTCATCTTGAGTTTTTCCACAGGCTACTCTTGAACTGAGCTGGAGATTCTTTTGGTTTCCCCCGATCGTTGATTTTCCTTTGTGCTACTCTTGAACTGGGCAGCAGGATTCTTTTGGTCTCCCCCGAAGGTCTGAGCTTACTCCTTTTATCTGTTTCTTTGTTCAATCTCTCCAATTCGTGTTGAAAAGGGTTAGAGGATAGCTCAACATACGCTAGGTAAGCAACCAGGGAATAGAGTCCAGGTAGACTCCAAGTACCGGCTGATTGCTTCTTTCACTTTGCCATGCAAGTAATATCAAGGACAAAGGAAAAGATAGGGAAAGAGCATGATATGAGATACCTTTGCTTTCGCCCTTGATGATATGAGATACCTTTGCTTTCGAAGAGGCAGCGAATGAATCAGCACATATATTTGTTGCGCTTGTCTCCACATGCTTCGATCCACCATTTCCTCTTGCCTCATCTGTACTGCAGGCATTTGGTATCTTCTTTGGGGGATACATCCATGGTTGAAAATGTGTTCTCAAGAGAAGGAGAAAACTGAGCATGTTTGAGAGGGTTGGTTGCAGCTTATATTTTCGGCCGAGAAGGAAAGTTATGCGTTGGTGGGTGTATGCTTTGCCATGAATGTTGATGTATATAGGAATTGTAATGGCAAGTGGCAATGCGAATGCGGCAATGTCCTCCACGCGTCTTCTGAAAAGCCGGGAGCTTTTCACAAAGTGGTACGCGCTTTCTGAAAAGTCGGGAGCTTTTCACAAAGTTGCACTTGCTTTCTGGAAAGCCGGGAGCTTTCGGCTTTGTCTCCCACGCTTGTCGGCAAAAGTGTGCAGCTGATTTCTCGCCTTCCACGCGTCTTCTGAAAAGCTGGGAGCTTTTGACAAAGTTACACACGCTTTCTGAAAAGCCGAGATTGCGTCTGAAGAGCTGGCGATCTTTACGCCGGACAATCCGGCTTTGAAGAGTGGAGTCTCTTCATCTCTGAATCGGTGAACGCCTCTCCTTTAATAGAGGTGATCGATCACCTCTAGCATGCACACTTTGAAGATCGCCCACAAATCGTCTCCCACCCGTCGAGATTTCACTCCATCCAACCTTTCTCTTTTAACTTCTTGAAAAAAAAATGGCTAGCTCATCTAACCCATCGAACATTTGCTTAGATTTGAGTCTAAGTAATGATCCTGTTGCGCCGCGTCAGGATAAGGTATGGTGCCCGTCTTTCTTATCTTCTCATGGCCGTCTTACAGATGAGGACTCTGTGATGACGGATGCAACAACGGCTACGATAGTAGCTCGGAACCTCCTCACTCCCAAAGATAGTCAGCTGCTTTCAGGACGGTCCGATGAGTTGGCCGTTCAAGAATCCTTGGCTCTTAGCGTTCAGTGCGCTGGCTTTGTGTCCAACATGGGCCAACGCCTACTTGCTCGCTCCTGTCAGGTTGAATCCTTGATGGCGGAGGTGGAGAGTCTTAAGCAGGAGATCAAACAGCTTAAGTACGAGAACCGAAGTTTGCACGTGCTTGCCAACAATTATTTGACAGGCATGAAGAGGAAGCTTGATGAGCTTGATGACCGTCAAAGGCTTGCAGCTTTCTTCCAGAGGCACCTTTTTCCTGGGTCATCCAGCGTTCCACCAAGGTTTGCGGCCTTGAATGATTTATCTTCGGTGCCTCCTGCTCCTATGCCTCCTGCTCCTATGGCTCCTGCTCCGATGGCTCCCTCTCTGATGCCTCCTGCTCCTAGAGTGTTGCCACATAGTGGGGCCTCACATACACAACCCCTGTGAAGGCTCCATCTTTCTGCGTTTTTTTTTTTTTTTTTTTTTTTTTTTGTAATCACTCGGAAATCAATGAACAAGCTTTATTCACTGTATTGGGTTGCCTCCTAAGTAGCGCTTTCTTTTACGTCTTGCAGCCGAACGAGACCTTCTTAGGCTCAATTGGAACCCATGGCGTGGAATAGATCGGGTACCTGCACCAAAGAATCAAGAATATCAATGGAGAAACATGAGTGATTATCATTAGGAAATTTCATAGTTTCAGAAATATTGAAATCAATCACTTCCCCATCGAATTCCATCGTTAAAGTGCCTTTAAACACATCTATCTTTGTTCGGGCCGTCTTCATGAATGGCCTCCCAAGAAGAATCGGCAAGGGTGGAGCATGGGTGGTTTCCTCCATTTCAAGGACATAGAAATCCGCTGGGAAGATCAAATTATTCACCTGTACTAAGACATCTTCCAATACGCCCTTTGGATAGGCATTAGATCTATCGGCCAACTGAATAATCACACCATCATTTTTCAATTCACCAAGGTTCATTGAAGCATAAAAAGAGTATGGCATGACGTTAATTGAAGCACCTAGATCTAACATGCATTGTTCAAACTTAGTATTACCAATAACACACAGAATTGTAAAACTACCCGGATCTTTGCATTTAGGGGGTAATTTCCTTTGTAACACAGCAAAGACATTTTCATTTACCTGAACCACCTCTTTGTTCGAGATCCTTTTCCTTGTTGTACAAAGTTCTTTTAAAAACTTAGCATACCTCGGAACTTGCTTAATCGCATTAAGGAGCGGGATATTGACTTGAACTTTCCGAAAGGTCTCTAGAATGTCCTTCTCAGCTTCTTCCTTCTTTGATTGCCTAAACCTGCTAGGAAAGGGCACGTTTAGTGGAATAGAACTAGAAAAAGTCGAATTAGGACTTACCTTGGTGGTTTGGGATGGTTTAGGAGGTCTAGATGAATTTGGCAAGGTTTGGTCATCCTTGGCCGTGGGCTTTGCTCCCTGTGCTTCTTCTTGCAACAACTTGTCCTCCTCGTCTTGACTTGATTTTGGTGGTTGTGAGGTGGTTCCAACTTCCTTGCCACTTCTTAAGGTGATTGCATTGGCGGTTTCAAAGCCACCCTTTGGATTGACAATTGTTGAGCTTGGAAGCTTGCCTTGATCTCGGAATTGTCCCACAAACTCCGCAATCTGCCCTATTTGCTTCTCTAATTGGTCCACCCTTTGGTCTTGGTTTTGCATCGCCTTGTTTTGATTTTCTTGTCCCTGAGACAGACTAGTAAGTAACTTAAGAACTGTAGCATTATCTAAAGACGTACCTTGATGGTTTTGGCTGGATTGTGGTTGGTTTTGGTCTTGGCTGTGGGTTTTGGTGTAAAACCCCGGGGGTTGTTATCTAAAGCCTCCTTGTTGTTGAGGTTGTTGGGGCTCCCTCCACTTGAAATTTGGATGGTCTCTCCAACCTGGATTATACGTGTTGGAATATGGATCATTCCTTGGTTGATTGTGGCTTGGAAATCCAATGGCATTTGCACTCTCCCATCCCCCATTCTCAATCAATTGTGGGCACGTGTCTGTAGGGTGTCCTTGCATGGAACATACGCCACAAGGAGCTACGGTTTTGACTTTTGGACCTTCCACCACCTGAGAAAGCAACGTAGTAAGGTTAGCCATTTGATTTTGAAGTTCAGTTATGGCACTTACCTCGTTGACTTGTTGTTGCCATGGGGGGTCTCTTTGTCCAACACCTTCGTATTGTTGTGCATTGTGTGCTCGGTTGGCAATTAGAACTTTTGCAGCCCACGGAGTTTTATCCACCAACGCACCTCCCGCCGAAGCATCAAGCATTTGGCGTTCCATGGGAAGGAGTCCTTCGTAGAAGTATTGAATGAGCAGCTCCTCCCTCATTTGATGCTGTGGACAAGAAGTAACAAGTGATTTAAAACGTTCATAATAAGACGGAAACGATTCACCCTGATTTTGTTGGATACCACTAATCCGTTTCCTCAAGAGAATGATTCTTGAAGTTGGGAAAAACTTCTCCAAGAAAGCTCTTTTCATACTATCCCAAGATGTAACCATTCCGGGTGCTAATTCGAACAGCCAATCCTTCGCTTTTTCCAAAAGTGAGAATGGAAAAGCCTTCATCATCAGAATGTTTCCGTCGACATTTATGGGTGTCATGCTCGAACAAACAACCTCGAACTCCTTGAGATGCTTGTTGGGATCTTCCATGGAAAGCCCATGGTATTTCGGAATGTGGTGCAACAAGCTTAACTTTAACTCGAATTCATCGGTCTTGCCTTGGGCAGCCACGGGGTATTGAATGCATAATGGGGCGGCATTGGCCAATCCCGAAGCGGAAAGCTCCTTGATTGTTCGGTTGTCTGCTGCCATGTCTTCTTCACCCACTGTTGTCTTGGGTTCTTCTTCGGATTCAGAAACGGACTCGGAACTTTCACTTGATTCGCTAGGTTCTGAGTTCTTTCTCTTTCGTCTCAATTCTCGCTCGAAATCGGCGTTAAAGCTCGAGATATGTTCACGAATCGGATGAGAACTCCGAGTTATAAACTAGTACCTAAAACAAGAAACAAAACAAGATTAAGAATTTGGAATAAAATAAAAAAACAAAAGAAAATAAAACAATCCAAGAGATTAGCAAAGTTGCTAATCCCCGGCAACGGCGCCAAAATTTGATGCGAGAATTATACGCGCACAAATTAAACCCTCTTTTTGTCAATTGTAGTAAGTACGTAAGTAGGGATCGTTCTGGACCGGGGATTAGGAGGGATTGTTAATCTCTTGGATTTGACTTCAAAAACGTAAAAACAAGTTTAAAACACTAATTAATCGAAGAATGCAAAACTAAAAGTAAGAAAGACTGAGACTTAAACAAAATATGGGGGGGGGGGGGGATTTAGGTTTGGACGAGATTAAACTAAAATGGATAGAGTGCAAAGAAAACAAATTGTAAATACGGATTTGACGGAAATGAATGGATGGGAAGCTAACTAAGGGGTTCATCGCCACACATGTTATACTTGCATACAAAACGATTTCTAATTGCTTATCAATAAACCATGAATTCTCAACGCCCCGGGTTAATTAGGTCCGCTTAAATTAACCGTCAAGTTTTCCTTAAGTTAATGAATTGGATGATTGCATACGACAACCCAAAGCATTCCTCACAAGTTCCCTACATGAATTGCATAATAGAGATACAAGCAAGAATCATTAAGCATCATGAAAACTATAAGTGTTGATGAGACATTTGTTACTATGATTGCATGAAACTTATGCCAAGAATTTGTTTAACGCGATTGTTTATAAGCAACCTCCACTACTTGCGAATATAAGTTCATAACTATTACGTGAAACTCACTTATATTCTAGCGTCATATTCATGCATGAAAATTAAGCGTGAACTCTCAATAAACATACATAAATAGGTTATCAATCAAATAGTTAAACAAATTGAATTCACAACTTATGAAACGTAATTAGAAGTAATCAAATCATATTCCAAGCATAAACATATATTTCGAATCACCCCCTAGCTAAGGGGGGTTTAGTTCCTCATACGTACAAGACAAAGAGAATTGAAATTAAACATTGCAATCGAGGAAAAGCAACACCTAAAAATTCCAACAACTCAAACTTGAATTGTATGAACGTTTAGGCACTCTTCTCCTCTTCTTCGTTGTGGCACAAGGTCTAAGGATATGTTGATTGTTGGATAGTGTTTTAGAGGGATGGGAAGTGGTGGAAATGAAAGGGGGATGCTGGAAAATGGAAGGAAAGCCACGGCAAGGGGAAGGGAGAATGTGTTTTGTGTTGTGAAGGTGGAGAGTGAATTGAATGGGGAATGAATGAATTGTATGAATGCAATGCATGGTTTTATAGGGAGAGAATGGATGGGAGAACATGTGAATGGCAGCTAGGAATGATTAAGGAATGGAATGCATGTGTAATGACAACTAGATTGGTTAGTGGAAATCTGAAAATGCAAATGGGAATGCTGGAATGCAAAGGTGGCCACGGCATTGAAGGTGTTTTGTGTTGGAAATGCATGTGAATGCATGTGAATGTTGTTTGTGTGAAGTGTGTGTGGGTTAAAGAGTGAATGGTGGCTGAAATAATGATGGAAAACAGCTAGGAGAAGTATGGAATGCATGTGAAATGTAAAGGGAAAAGCTGGAATTGCTAGGAAGGCCACGGCATTGAAGGTGTTTTTGGTGTGTTGATGCATGTGTTGAATGATTAAAGGGACATGTGGGGTGTATATGTGGCTGAAATGATGAAGTAGGAAGGTGGAAATGCATGTGAAATGCTGGAAAGGGATTGGGAATGCACGGCACAAAGGATGGGCTGTTTTGTGTTGGTGTGTTGTGTGATTTGTTTTGTGGTTAATGGGAATGTGGTTGAATGATTAAAGGGACATGTGGGGTGTAAATGCAAAGGGAATGCAAAGTGAATGAATAATGAATGCATGTGCACTGTTTTTGGGAGAAAGGTGGCTGAATGTGCATGTGAATTAGGTTGTGAAAACATGTGGAATGTGGCTGGAATTGATGAGTAATGCACGGCATTGTTGTTGGTGTGTGAATGCATGTGTGTGTGAGAATGGTGTCCTTTAATTATGCACGGGTTAGGGCTGTTAAGGGGAGAGAAATGGGAGTGAATGTGGCTTAATGATGAAGGGGGAAAGCTTGGAAAGCATGTGGATGCTGGAAAGCAAAGGGATGCACGGCATAGAATTGTTTTGGGTGCATGTGTGTGAATGTGTGGCTTAATGATTAAATGAATGAATATGTGGCTGCATGTGGCTTGGAAATGATGAAGGAAATGCATGAGTGACAACTAGATATGTTGATGAATGCATGTGGAATAAAGATGGAGAAGGTGGTGTAATGATGCATGGTTGTAGTTTAGGGTGTTGAATATGGATTTGCATGGCTTTTAAGGTGATTGTGGGTTTTGGAATTGGAAGGAAATGCATGGCCTTGGGGTTGGTTTAAGAGAGAATGGGCTAGGCCCTTTGTTTTATGTCCAAAGTGAATACAAGGCCTTCAAATTCGTCCAACACTTTGGCTCCAATCATATGTTATCCATTCCAAGCCCAATTTTGCTCCAAAATGCTCCAAAATGCATCTTTTTGCTCCCTTAGCCATATGAACCTAAAAACACACGAAAATGGCTTAAACTACTAAAACAACTATGAATTAACAACATAGATGCACGAAAACAAGCTAAGTAAGTCGCCTAAATATGCTCCTATGAATACTTCTGCCAGGAATCTACTTAACGCGATCGTGATTAGCGACCTTCACTACTTGTGAATATAAATTCATAACGATTAGGTGAAACAAACTTATATCCTAGCACCAAATTCAAGCATGCAAATTAAGCGTGCACTCTCAATCAACATACAAGAATAAGTTCTAAATCAAACGGTTAAGCAAATTGTATTCACGACTTATGCAACGATAACTGGAAGTAATCAACTTATTTCACATATATAATCATGGTTTTGAATACACCCTTAGCCAAAACGAATATAGCCAATCATACTCAAAGCAAAACAAAGATTACATGAATTAGACATTGAAATATAAGATAGAATACACCTAAAATTGTTCAACAACTCAGAATGAAGAGCCAAACAATTGCGTGAAACTGTCTCCTTTCCCTTGCTTGCGGCAGATTGGATGGGATGATTTCTGGGCTGTTTTGATGATGTAGAATGGATTTTGGGTGGTGTAGAGGCACGGCAAGGGGTGTAGGTTAAGTGTGGATGAGTGTTTGATGGTTGAAAGGTGGTGGAGAACTCGGCAAAGAGGGTGGAAGAAGGTGGAGCGGTTGCTTGTATTTCTTGGCTCTAGAATGGTGTTTTGGGGTGTTTTGCTGCCTAGGGTGTGAATGGACGAATTTCTGTGGTGAATGATGAATGGCTGCCTAGGTTGTGTGTGTAAGGGGTTGCGGCACACTAATAGATATATATATATATATATATATATAGCATGGCCGAAACCCTAGTAATCAGATTTAGGGTTAACCTAGCTGATACAAGTGTTTTTGGGCCCCTAAGTTGCGGCATGGGTTTGGGAATTAAGTCCTAGCCCAATCAATCTCAGATATGGACTTATACAATCCAAATCCAAGAGAAAAAGGGCCAAATAAAATCAGAATCCAATCAGAAATTGGCTTAAGAATTTTCGTCCAAAATGGGGCCTTCTAGAAACTAAGTGTCTTATGGCTGATTTTGGGTATTCTAGAAGGCATAAAAGGGGGGAAAGGTGTGGCACCCTTTTAGGGTCAGACAGGGCCTCTAGAAATTAGGTTTTTAGGTCCCCTTGTAGCAAGGATTAAGGTGGAACAAGATTAGGTTAGGATAAGATAGGATAAGGTTTGGATAAGATAAGGTTGGATAAGGTTTTGGATAATGTTTCCTCTTTTGAGCTGATTCCTTATCCTCTTTGTCTTGACTTTCTTTTTCTGATTTGTAGCATGTTTCTAACCTTTTTTTACTCCAAATTCGTCCATCCACCTTGCTCCATATACAAGCTATCCATAATAAGCCCAAAACTGCTCTAAAAGGCCCCAAAATGCATCCTTTCGCCAAATACGTCTTATGAACCTGAAAACACGCAAAAGAAGCTTAAAGAACTAAAATAACTAAGAACTAATAACATAAATGCACGAAAACAAGCAACTAAGTCGCATAAATATGCTCCTATCAAATTCCCCCACACTTAGCTTTTGCTAGTCCTCGAGCAAAACGGAAAAACAAAACAAAACCTAAACCTTCCAACAATGGTCTTAGGGATTCTTAATGCACATGACATGTTCAAGATCATTACTCACATAGATTTTAGTCATCCTTACGCTTAGGCACATACGTAATCATAATCACTACTTACTAGTTCTCATTTAATCAATTTAAAACAACATTTGAATGTAGTAACATGCCTTAGAGAATTCACTTAATTCCTTACAAGATACTCTCTTATTTTCACACAGAATTTCTGATTACACAACCTACACTAAGTATATGTGAGAAGATTGATGTAAATATGAAACTAAACACCCACATATGTTTATAACAAGGAAAGTACTTTTCTGGAGTGTATATGAATATGATCTCATGAAAGGAATGCCACTAATTAGATGCGAGAACCAGGGACACCATATGCTTACATCAATTCCAAACTTCACATTATTGAAAACATAATGATCAAGATTGAAGCATAAGGGTTGTAACGGGTTAAGGGTGATTGGCTAACAATGAAAGGTAAGGATAACAAACGTTCTTTAAGCAATAACAAGCAAAGTAATGAAATTTGACACTTAGAATCACTTATGATTGCAGAAACTCACTTAGACACACAAGGGGAAAATTCATGATGTGAAAATTACTTAACACGCAAATTAACCCTATTTTTGACAATTGTAGTAGATATGTAAGTAGGGATCGTTCTTAAACCGGGGATTAGGAGGGATTGCTAAACGCTCTAAACTGACTCAAAAATCATAAAAACAAAGTTTAAACACTCAACTAGACTCAAAGAATGCAAAACTAAACTATAAAACACCAAAAGGACCCAAAAGACTCAAAACAGCAAACTAACACTCAAAACTGCCTTAAAAACACTTTCTGGGCAGTTTTGAACACTATACTCAATTTTGGACGAAATTAAGTTATCCCTTGACTCAAAACACTTAAAAACATGAACTAAATTGATTTCTAACTAATCTAACACTTTAAATTAATGGGGGAATTGGTTTTGACGAAAATTAAGTAAATTAAGACAAAGACAAAGAAAACAGATTCTTTAGACTAAATTAGATGAATTGATGAATGATGAGTTAACTAGAGGGTTCTTCTCCACACATGATACACTTGCATTTAAATTGATTTCCAATTGCTTCTTTCGATAAATCATGAAACTCAATACCCCAAGTTAACCGTGAACAGCACTTTTTTTACTTTCAAGTTTTCCTTAAGTTATTGAATTGGATGGGAATGCGCATACAACAACTCAAAACATTCTTTAAAAGTCCCTTATGTGAAAAGCATAGTAAAGGTACAATCAAAGATCATTAAGTTCCATGAAAACTATAAGTATTGATGCGTAAATTAACTTAACACACAAATTAACCCTCTTTTGACAATTGTAGCATATAAATAAGTAGGGATCGTTCTTACACCGGGGATTAGGAGGGATTGCTAAACACTCTAAACTGACTCAAATAAATAAAATTAACCCTTAAAACACTTAAACTCACGTAGAAAGACTCAAACACGTTCACAAGACACAAAATATGCTAAAAACACTCAAAACTGCCTTAAAAACACAATCTGGGCAGTTTTGAGCCTAAACACAAAATTGAACGAAAATTAGTTCTAACTTGACTCAAAACACTCAAAAACACAATCTAAAACATATTTTAACTATTTAGACACTCTAGAATAAATGGGGATTTGATTTTGGACGAAAATAAAACAAACAAAACAAGAAATTAAACTAGGCAGATTTAGGCGAAATTGGTAGAATTAGGTAGATGGTGAGATGGCTAGGAGGTTTTTCTCCACACATGGCATACTTGCATACAACACAATCTCCAGTTGCTTATTCAATGAATTATGAGCCTCAACACCCCAAGTTAATTAGGTACGCTTAAATTAACTCTCAGATTTCCCTTACGTCATTGAATTGAATGGAATTAGCGCATTGCAATCAAATTATTCCTTAAAAGTTCTCTATATGAAAGCGCATAATAGAAAAACAATCAAAGATCATTAGGTTCTATGGAAATCATAGGTGTTGACGAGGCATTCGTAACTATGAAAGCGCATGATACTTATGCCAAGAATTTACTTAACATAATTGTGACCAACAATCTTAACAACTCATGAATATAAGTTCCCAACGATTAGGTGAAGTTTCCTTATACCCTAGCATCATATTTATGCATGCAAATTAAGTGTGCACTCTCAATTCATATACATAAACAAGTTTTAGTTAAAACAGATAAGTAAATTGAATTCATCATTCATGAAATCACAACTGAAAGTAATCAAATCATCATGCAAATATAACCATGGTTTCGAAATTCCCCCTAGCCAAAAGGGGATTAGTTCCTCATGCTTGCAAAACAAAGAGTATTGAAATTAAACATTGAAATCATAAGAAAGATTACACCTAAACGTTCAGGAATTCCAATATGGAATTGATGCACGGCTTGGCTCTCTTCCTCCTCCTTGCTGCGGCACCAAGTGTGTGTGGTGGAATTGGGGGTTTTGGATGGTGTTTTCTTGGTTAGAGGGATGGAGGATGGTTGATTATGGTGGTAGGGTGTGGCACGTTGCGTATGGAGGTGTATGAAGTGGATGAAGGATGAGAATGGAGGCTAGGGTGTTGCGGCAAGGTGTTTTCTGTATAGCATAAGGGGTGGTACGAATTTGTGGCTCAAAATATGTTTATATAGTCCTAGGGTTAATTAGATTAGGGTTACTGATGCGAAATAGATAAGCACACAAATTAAACCCTCTTGTTGTCAAATTGTAGTAAGGATGCAAGTAGGGATCGTTCTAGACCGGGGATTAGGAGGGCTTGCTAAAACCTCTAAATTGACTCAAAAACGTAAAAACAAAGTTAAAAACGTGCACAAAGACTCAAAGGACTCAAAACAGGTTCAAAAGACTCAAAACTGCCTAAAAACACTAACTAGGCAGTTTCTGACCTTAAACACAAATTTGGACGAATTTAAGATTATAGGTTGATTCAAAACACTTTAAAACACAAATTAAGACACTTTAACACTAAACTAGACTCAAAGAATGCAAAACTAAAAGTTAAAACACTTAAACAAACCTAAAACCCAAAACAGCAACTAGAAGACTCCAAACTGCCTAAAAACCACTTTCTGGGCAGTTTTGAGCACCTACACTAATTTGGACGAGATTGGATGAAAACTTGAATCAAAATATTTAGAAACACAAATCAAAACACTTTCTAACTAATCTAAGACTTCAAATTAAAGGGGGATTTGTTTTGGACGAAAATTGAAATAACAAAACAAAGTAACAAACTAGACAGATTGTAAAACGAATTCCTTGAAAACAAGATGATGGATGGATTAGCTAAGGGGTTCATCTCCACACATGTTACACTTGCATACAAAACGATTTCTAATTGCTTTTCAGTAAACCATGAATTCTCAACGCCCCGGGTTAATTAGGTCCGCTTAAATTAACCGTCAAGTTTTCCTTAAGTTAATGAATTGGATGATTGCATACGACAACCCAAAGCATTCCTCACAAGTTCCCTACATGAATTGCATAATAGAGATACAAGCAAGAATCATTAAGCATCATGAAAACTATAAGTGTTGACGAGGCATTCGTTACTATGATTGCATGAAACTTATGCCAAGAATTTGTTTAACGCGATTGTTTATAAGCAACCTCCACTACTTATGAATATAAGTTCATAACTATTACGTGAAACTCACTTATATTCTAGCGTCAAATTCATGCATGAAAATTAAGCGTGCACTCTCAATAAACATACATAAATAGGTTATCAATCAAACAGTTAAACAAATTGAATTCACAACTTATGAAACGTAATTAGAAGTAATCAAATCATATTGCAAGCATAAACATATATTTCGAATCCCCCCCTAGCTAAGGGGGGGTTTAGTTCCTCATGATACAAAACAAAGAGAATCAAAGAAACACCTAAACATTCCAACAACTCAAACTTGAATTGTATGAACGTTTAGGTCCTCTTCTCTTCCATTCCTCATTCGTACAAAACAAAGAGTATTGAAATTAAACATTGAAATCAAAGAAACACCTAAACATTCCAACAACTCAAACTTGAAGTGTATGAACGTTTAGGCCCTCTTATCTTCCTCTTCGTTGTAGCACAAGGTCTAAGGATAGTTTGATGGTGTGAATGGTTTGGGGGAGTGGTGAAAATGGAAGGAGGAATGGTGTTTGGATTATAAGGGAATGGGGACTCACGGCTAGGAAGAAGTGGATGTGTTTGTGGTGTGGTGTTGTGTATGAAAATGAGATGAGAATGAGTAGGAATGAATGCTTATTTATAGGCGAAATGGGGGGGAACATGACAGCTAGGAGGGAATGTGGCTGCATTTTTGAATGATTAAAGGATGCATGTGGGTTGGAAATGCATGTGCAAGCATGTGTTGGCTGAATTAAAGAATGTGAATGCAATCTGAAATGCATGTGAATTATGTTGGAAAGAAGGGGAAGTCACGGCACAAGGTAAGGGGGAGTGAATGTGGCTGAAATGCAAGGGGGAATGATGATGAATGCATGTGCAATGACAGCTAGGTATGTGGTGGAAAGCTGGAATTGCACAAAGGGAATGCATGTGCACGGTTTTGGTGTGGAGAAAGGAATAATCTGAAATGGGAGAGCATGTGGGTGGAAATGCATGTGGGTTAAAGTGGAATGATGATGGGAGATGCATGTGGCTGATTTATGCATGTGATTAAAGGGAGTGCATGTTTGAATGATTAAAGGGACATGTGAGGGTGCAATGATTAGGTTGGAAATGCATGTGAATGCAAGGTGTGAATGATTATGAGTGCATGTGGGTGAATTAAAGGATGGAATGCATGTGAATTAGGTTGGAAATCTGATGGGAACTCACGGCATTAAGTGGAGTGAAATGATTGAATGTTTAATGGTTGCATGTGGCTGAAATGAAGTGTGTATGCATGTGCACGGCACAAAGGGAAATGGTTTTGGTGAATGGCTGATTAGAATCTAGGGTGAATGGTGTGTACGGTTTTTGGGAGAGAAAGTGTGTTGGATGATTTATGGAGATGCATGTGGATTAAAGGAATGCATGTGCAATGGTTATAGGAAAGGTTTAAATGTCCTAGAACTAAAGGGAACAAGGTTCCAACACTTTGGTCTTCAATTAGGTCTTCAATTTCGTCCAACACTTTGGCTCCAAGCATAAGCTATCCATCCTTAGCCCAAAAGTGCTCCAAAAGTCTCCAAAATGCATCTTTTTGCTCCTTTAGCCCTTTGGACCTACAAACACACGAAAATAGCTTAAAGTACTAAAATAACTAAAGAAACATAACGTAAATGCACGAGAACAAGCCATTTAAGTCGCATGAATATGCTCCTATCAAATACCCCCACACTTATCTTTTGCTAGTCCTCGAGCAAAACAAAACAAAAACAAATAAACAAAACGACACTAAACACGTAAAACACAACCTAAACCTTCCAACAACCGTCTTAGGGATTTCCAATGCACATGACATGTTAAAAATCATCATTCTCACAGATTTTAGTTATCTTCACACTTAAGTACATTCTTAATCATATTCACCACATACTATTTCACAATTAAGCATTTAAAACCATGTTTTGAATGTAGTAACATGCCTTAGAGAATTTGCTCAATTCCTTACAAGATATGCACTCGATTTTCACTCAGATTTTCTAACTACACACCCTAATCTAGTCATATGTGAGAAGATTAATGAAAACGAACACTCACATATATATATATATATCACAAAGAGAGCAATTTCCAGAGTTAATAAGCATGTTTAGATATGATCTCATGAATGGAATGCTACTACTTAGATGCGAGAACCAGTGACACCATATGCTCATACCAAATTCAAACTCCACAAATTGAAACACATAACACTCAAGATAGAAGTTAAGGGTTGTAATGGGGCTTGGGGTGTTGGTTAACAAGGAAAGGATAGGGAAAACAAACGTTCTTCAAGCAATAGTAAGCAAAGCAATGAAATTGAGACTTAGAATTCACTTAGATTGCAGAAATTAACTTTAAAACACAAGGGAAAGATTTAGACAACTCCTTAGGGCCGAATTCATTGTTTTGGACCCTTACTTCAACAAACAATACTTTGGAACTCTTTTTCTCAACTTTTCAACTTTTTTTTCTTCATTCATATTTTTTTTTCTTTTTCCACGAATATTTTTTTCCCGTGCCTATAGCACACAATTCCTCATGAAAAACACTTCCCCCACACTTGTTTTCTGCCAACATAAATCAAAAGGACTTCAATTTGAATCATGCTTTGCTATGCTTCAAGAACAAGGGTATGGATAGTCCTAATCTAGGCTAGGTGAGGAAAACATGAGTTGACAAATAATGACGGCTAACAAGGCTCAATGGGGTTAAAAACCTACAAAACATAATGACACAGGGCACACGGCTTTTTGGCTAAGGTGGTGGTCACTACACAACTTCATCTTGAATGTGTGTTATGCAAATCAATAACATGCTTTGAATGAAATGGATATAAGTTCTAGCATTTAGTTCTATCATGATACAATTGCATTCTAAGTAGCAACCAAGCAAGGAATAATGAGATCATGCAACAACTTTAGAAAACAAAGAATCACAGAAAATAACTCTCCAAAGAACATTTAGGCTCAAGTCTCACAAGGTTGTAGCGTTTGTTTGAGTTCCTTCCTTCAAGCATGTTACAAAAACAATTTTTTTCTTTTATGATTGCATGTGAAGTCATACATTATAACCATAACCAAGCATATACCAAGAGTAAATCAAACTTTTCTCTATGTTCGTAACTCTTTTTAACAGTCATGCAATTACAAACCAAATCCTTATCATTGTGTTGGAAGGTACCCTAAGACACAAACACACAAAAACGACTCAAAACACTCTTTTTAGGCTTTTCAAAACATGTTTTTCAAATTTTTATGTGATTTTCGGAGTTATAAAAACAAAACATATTAAAACACTCTAAAACATCTTAAAAACACCTTAAAACAGCAAGGAACAACATTTGAAGTTATGGGTGATAAAATCCCACGAATTTGCATCAAATATACTTAGTTACCCCCCCACACTTAAATCAAACATTGTCCTCAATGTTTTAAGCATAGATTCACACAAAACATAAGTAAACGCACAAAAAGCAACTAAACATACTAAACATGGCAGAATGTAGTTAACAAAGAGAAGAGTTTAGAGACGCAAATCTGGTTATAGAGTGTAAATTCCATCTTCTCCTTGGTAATTGCATTGAGGCTTGGATCTTTGTGATTCCACAGGCTTACTCTTGAACTGCGCTGCTCCCATCGTTGATTTTCCTTTGTGCTACTCTTAAACTGGGCAGCAGGCTTCCTTTGGTCTCCCCCGAAGGTCTGAGCTTCCTCCTTTTATCTGTTTCTTTGTTCAATCTCTCCAATTCGTATTGAAGAGGGTTAGAGGATAGCTCAGCATATGCAGTTGTTGCTTGTCTCCACATGCTTCAATGTGTCATTTTCACTTGCCTTACTTGCTCCCCTTTGCAGAAGTGGTCCCTTCTCTAGAAGTGTATCAACTGTTGAAGATGACTACTCGAGAGCAACGCTAGGTAAGTGATACGAGAATTATACGCACACAAATTAAACCCTCTTTTTATCAATTGTAGTATAAGTATAAGTAAGGATCGTTCTTAACCGGGGATTAGGAGGGATTGCAAAATCACTTAGAAACTGACTCAAAAACGTAAAATAAAGTTTAAAACACTAAACTAGACTCAAAGAATGCAAAACTAAACATTTAAAACACTAAAACAAACCAAAGGACTCAAAACAGCCCCAAAACACTCAAAACTGCCTTAAAAACACAATTTGGGCAGTTTTGAGCACTATGGCAAATTTGGACGAATTTAAGATTATAGGTTGATTCAAACACTTTAAAACACAAATTAAGACACTTTAACACTAAACTAGACTCAAAGAATGCAAAACTAAAAGTTAAAACACTTAAACAAACCTAAAACCCAAAACAGCAACTAGAAGACCCCAAACTGCCTAAAAACCACTTTCTGAGCAGTTTTGAGCACCTACACTAATTTGGACGAAATTGGATGAAAACTTGAATCAAAATACTTAGAAACACAAATCAAAACACTTTCTAACTAATCTAAGACTTCAAATTAAAGGGGGATTTGTTTTGGACGAAAATGGAAATAACAAAACAAAGTAACAAACTAGGCAGATTGTAAAACGAATTCCTTGAAAACAAGATGATGGATGGATTAGCTAAGGGGTTCATCTCCACACATGTTACACTTGCATACAAAACGATTTCTAATTGCTTTTCAATAAACCATGAATTCTCAACGCCCCGGGTTAATTAGGTCCGCTTAAATTAACCGTCAAGTTTTCCTTAAGTTAATGAATTGGATGATTGCATACGACAACCCAAAACATTCCCCACAAGTCCCCTACATGATTGCATAATAGAGATACAAGCAAGAATCATTACGCTCTATGAAAATTATAAGTGTTGACGAGGCATTCGTTACTATGATTGCATGAAACTTATGCCAAGAATTCGTTTAACGCGATTGTTTATAAGCAACCTCCACTACTTGTGAATATAAGTTCATAACTATTACGTGAAAATCACTTATATTCTTGCGTCAAATTCATGCATGAAAATTAAGCGTGCACTCTCAATAAACATACATAAATAGGTTATCAATCAAACAGTTAAACAAATTGAATTCACAACTTATGAAACGTAATTAGAAGTAATCAAATCATATTGCAAGCATAAACATATATTTCGAATCCCCCCCTAGCCAAGGGGGGGTTTAGTTCCTCATACGTACAAAACAAAGAGAATTGAAATTAAACATTGGAATCGAGGAAAAGAAACACCTAAACATTCCAACAACTCAAACTTGAATTGTATGAACGTTTAGGCACTCTTCTCCTCCTCTTCGTTGTAGCACAAGGTCTAAGGATAGGTTTGGAGGGATGGGGAGTTATGGATGGTGTACAATGATGTGTTTAGGATAGAGATGGATGTAGGGGACCTCAAGGCTTCTTTTTGGGCAGAAAATATGAAGAATGGTGAAGTATGGATGTGTTATAGAGAGGGGATGAATTTCTGGTGTGAATGGTGAATGAATTGTGTATGAATGGGAATGAGATGAATTGAATGAATGCAATGCATGGTTTTATAGGGAGAGAAGGGATGGGAGAACATGTGAATGGCAGCTAGGAATGATTAAAGAAGGGAATGCATGTGTAATGACAACTAGATTGGTTGGTGGAAATCTGAAAATGGATGGGAGAGGGAACATGACAGCTAGGTAAAGTGAATGTGGCTGCATGTTTGAATGATTAAATGATGCATGTGGGTTGGAAATGCATGTGCATGTGGGTTGGTGCTAAAAATGCATGTGTAAGTATGTGTTGGCTGAATTAAAGAATGTGAGGGAATGATGAAAGGGGAAACATGACAGCTAGGTTGAATTATGAAGAGTGAATGCATGTGGCTGATTTATGTGAATGATTATGGGTGATTATGATAAGTGATAAGTGGTGATGATAAGTGTATGATATGTGATTATGATAAGTGATAAGTGGTGATGATAAGTAATGATTTATGATAAGTGATAAGTGGTGATGATAAGTAATGATATGTGATTATGATAAGTGATAAGTGGTGATGATAAGTAATGATATGTGGGAGTGTGGCTGAAATGAAGGAGTGGAATGTTGGAATGTTATGCACGGCTAAGGATATAGGAAAGGTTTAAATGTCCTAAAACTAAAGGGAACAAGGTTCCAACACTTTGGTCTTCAATTAGGTCTTCAATTTCGTCCAACACTTTGGCTCCAAGCATAGGCTATCCATCCTTAGCCCAAAAGTGCTCCAAAAGTCTCCAAAATGCATCTTTTTGCTCCTTTAGCCCTTTGGACGTACAAACACACGAAAATAGCTTAAAGTACTAAAATAACTAAAGAAACATAACGTAAATGCACGAGAACAAGCCATTTAAGTCGCATGAATATGCTCCTATCAAATACCCCCACACTTAACTTTTGCTAGTCCTCGAGCAAAACAAAACAAAAGAAACCAAAAACAAAACGACACTGAACAAGAAAAACACAACCTAAACCTTCCAACAATCGTCTCAGGGATTTCCAATGTACATGACAAGTTAAAAATCATTATTCCCACAGATTTTAGCCATCTTTACACTTAAGTACATTTTTAATCATAGTCACCACATACTAGTTCACAATTAAGCATTTAAAACCATGATTTGAATGTAGTAACATGCCTTAGAGAATTTCCTCAATTCCTTACTAGAATGCACTCTATTTTCACACAGATTTTCTGACTACACACCCTACACTAGTTATATGTGAGAGATTGATGTAAACATGAAAGACTAGTACCTCACATATGTTGTAACAAAGAAAGCATTTTCTGGATTTACGATAATGACATGAATATGATCTCATGAATGGAATGCTACTACTTAGAATGAGAACCAGTGATTCCATAAGCTCATATCAATTCCAAACTCCACATTTTGAAACACATAACACTCAAGATAGAAGTCAAAGGGTTGTAACGGGGCTAGGGTATTGGCTAACAATGAAAGGTGAAGGATAAACAAACATTCTTAAAGCAATAGTGAGCAAAGTATTGAATTAGGCACTTAGAATTCCCTTAAGAACGCAGAAGTCAACTTTGAACACCCAAGGGAAAGTCACACAAAACTTAGGGCCATATTCAACTTTTTGGACCCTTTCTTCAACCATCAACGCTCGTGAGTTCATTCTTACTTATTTTTACTCCTTTTTTTTTTTCTTTTCTTCTTCTTTTTCTTTTGAATCTCAAAACATACATATAAACGTAAGAACAAACTTTTACTCCCCCACACTCATTTTCTTGCATAATGTAACTCAAAAGGAATTCATTTAAGTCATGCTCACTATACTTTAAGAACAAGGGTATAGGAAAGTCCTACTCTAGGCTAGGTGAGGAAAATGTGGGTAAACAAAGAATAAAGGCTAAACAAGGCTCAACGGGGATAAAACTTACAACATATACGAAATATGGGAAGTAAGGCTATTTGGCTATGGTGGTGGTTACACAACTTCATCTTGATATATGTTATGCAATTCAATGTCATGCTTTGAATGAAACGGATATAAGTTCTAGCATTTAGTTTTGTCATGATATAATTGCATTCTAAGTAGCAACCAAGCAAGGAATAATGAGATCATGCAACAACTTTAGAAAACAAAGAATCATAGATTATAACTCTCCAAAGAAGGTAATGGCTCGAGTCTCATAGGGTTGTAGCGTTTGTTTGAGTTCCTTCCTTCAAGCATGTTACAAAAACGAATTTTTCTTTTATGATTGCATGTGAAGTCATACATTATAACCTTAACCAAGCATATACCAAGAGTAAATCAAACTTTTCTCTATGTTTATAACTCTTTTTAACAATCATGCAATTACAAACCAAATCCTTATCATTGTGTTGGAAGGTATCCTAAGACACAAACACACAAAAATGACTCAAAACACTCTTTTTAGGCTTTTCAAAACATGTTTTTCAAATTTTTATGTGATTTTCGGAGTTATAAAACAAAACATACTAAAACACTCTAAAACATCTTAAAAACACCTTAAAACAGCATGGAACAACATTTGAAGTTATGGGTGATAAAATCCCACGAATTTGCATCAAATATACTTAGTTACCCCCCCACACTTAAATCACACATTGTCCTCAATGTTTTAAGCATAGATTTACATAAAACATAAGTAAACACACAAACAGCATTTATACATACCAAACATGGCAGAATGTAAATAACAAAGAGAAGAGTTTAGGGACGCAAATCTGGAATTGGAGTGCTTTCTCGGTCTTCCTTTGTTGAATGGATGGGTTGATCTTTGGTGATTCCACAAGCTTACTCTTGAACTGGGCTGGAGGATTCTTTTTGGTCTCCTCCACTCGTTGTTTTTCCTTTGTGCTACTCTTGAACTGAGCAGCAGGATTCTTTTGGTCTCCCCCGAAGGTCTGAGCTTCCTCCCTTTTTTCTGTTTCTTTGTTCAATCTCTCCAATTCGTATTGAAGAGGGTTAGAGGATAGCTCAGCATACGCAGTTGTAGCTTGTCTCCACATGCTTCAATGTATCATTTTCACTTGCCTTACTTGCTCCCCTTTGCAGAAGTGGTCCCTTCTCTGGAAGTGTATCAACCGTTGAAGATGACTACTCAAGAGCAACGCTAGGTAAGCAATCAAGGAAGGGATTCCAGGCAGTTGGTTCCAGATCGGAAGACTGACTCCAAGTGCCGGCTGATTGCTTCTTTCACTTTGCCATGCGAGTAAGAACAAGGACAAAGAAAAGGACAGGGAAAGAGCATGATATGAGATACTTTTGCTTTTGACCTTGATGATATGAGATACCTTTGCTTTTGAAGAAGCGGTGAATGAATCAGCACATGCTTCCATCTACCGTTTCCTCCTGGGTCATCTGTACTCCAGGCATCTGGTATCATCTTTGGGGAAGAAGAAAAAATTGAGTATTTCGAAAGGCTTTGCTGGGAGTGCGCCCTCAAAAGTGAGGAAGAGTTGGGCATTTTCTTCAGGTTTGCCATGCCATAAAAGATGAAGGTCGACATATATAGGGATTTCCCAATAGTAAGTGGTGGTATTGTTCTTTTACCCTTGTCGACAAACGTTTTGATCCCGCAAATCCTGCTTTTTGAAATAGTGACGCCTCTTCGATTTCTGAACGACGCCTCTTTGATTTCTGAGCAGGCGCCCCTTCGATTTCTGAGCGACGCCCCTTCGCTTTCTGAACGACACGTAGTAGTGCGGATGCGGCTCTTTTGACAAAGCTGCATGCGTTTTCTGAAAAGTAGAGAAAGCGTCGTCGAACTTTGCGTTTGTCGGCTAAAGATGTGTAGTTGCGATGATGGCCTCCACGTGTTTTCACTTTGTCAGAGATCTTTTGACAAAGTGAACGCGTTTTCTAAAAAGCCGAGAGATCGTCGCCGAACTTTGCGCAGGAAATTCCGGCTTTTTGAATTGGTGGACGCGTCGCCTTAGCTTTTTATAGAGCTACAGATCACCTCAAACATACACACTCTGAAGACTGCCCATTTTTGAAAATTGTCTCCGGCCCTTTGAAATTTAACTCCATCCACCCCTTCTCTTGAACACCTTTGAAAAATGGCAAACCCATCGAACCTTAGCTTGGAATTGAGTTTCAGCAGTGATACGGGCGCGCCGCGTCAAGGTAACGTATGGCGCCCTTCTTTCTTATCTTCTAACGGTCTTCTTACAGGTGAAGACTCCGTGATGCAGGATGCCACAACAGCTACAATAGTAGCTAGGAACCTCCTCACTCCCAAAGATAATCAGCTGCTTTCAGGACGGTCCGATGAGTTGGCCGTTCAAGAATCCCTCGCACTTAGTGTTCAGTGTGCGAGCTCGGTGTCCAACATGGGCCAACGCCTGCTTGCTCGGTCCCGTCAAGTAGAATCATTGATGGCAGAGGTGGAAAATCTTAAGCAGGAGATCAAACAGCTTAAGTACGAGAATAGAAGTTTGCATGTGCTTGCAAATAACTATTCGTCGGGCATGAAGAGGAAGCTTGATGAGCTGCAAGAATCTCAAGGTCGCGTTCAAAGTGACCGTCAAAGGCTTGCGTCTTTCTTCCAGAGGCACCTCTTTCCTGGGTCATCCAGCGTTCCACCAAGGTTTGGGGCCTTGAATGATCTATCTTCGGTGCCTCCCGCTCCTATGCCTCCTGCTCCGATGCCTCCTGCTCCGATGCCTTCCGCTCCGATGCCTTCCGCTCCGAGAGTTTCGCCATGTAGTGGGTCTTCACGTAAACTACCTTTGTGAAGGCTAAATTCTTTTTTTTTTCTTTCTTTTTTTTTTTTTTTTTTTTTTTTTCCTATTTGAATCAAACGGCATGGAATTGATCTTTGAATGGAAGGTGATACTTGAAATGATCCGGTAATGGTTTAAATTCAAGATTGGATGCCTGAATCATTAACAACATGTTAGTATAAAAGAAAATTGAAATTGGAGGAGGTGGCTTACTTATGTGATCCAATAAGAACTCAAGAATAAACACCCCTTCTTTGAACATTTCAGGGACTTTGCACTTGGTTAGATTTGATGTGAGGAATGGTCCTTGTCTTGTGTCATAAAATTCAACTTCTTTGGGGTTGTTTATCTCAAGAACGTCCTCTTTGATGAATTCATGATATTCCCTACTTTTCACCTTTGGAAGGGCTTCCAAGGTGTCTTTTTCACTTTCTTCTTCCTTGGAATTCATGAACCTGCAAGGAATAGGGATATTAGGTGGAATGGGGTTAGAACTAATTAAATTTGGAACAACTTTACTTGAATTAGATGGCGTAGGAGCAATAGGTGCCTCCGGCAAAGGTGTTTCCACTCTTGCCGTGGGTTAGGTGTATTCCTCTTCCTTGTGATTTGATTTTGATGGTTGAGGGTCCGTTCCAACCTCCTTGCTACTTCTCAAGGCAGTTTCAAATCCTTCCTTCAGATTTGCAAGGGTTGAAATAAGGAGTTTGCCTTGGTCTTGAAATTGTCCTACGAACTCCGCGATCTGCCCAATTTGCTTTTCCAAGTAGTCCAACCTTTTGTCTTGATTTTGCCTTGCTTTGTTTAGATCTTCTTGCCCCTGAGACAAATTGGTGAGTAACTTACTAACCGTATCATTATACAAAGACTCACTTGAATTTGTTTGGGCAGGTTGTGGTGGCTGCGTAGGTGTTGTATAGAACTCCTCATATGGTTGCCAATATCCTTTTTGTTGAATATGTTGAGGTTCCCACCACATAGAGTTTGAATGATCACTCCAATCCGAATTGTAAGTATTGGAAAACACGTCGTTCCTTGATTGATTATGATCAAATGTACCAACTCTTTGCGTTTGGTACTCTTCCATAAGCTGTGACAAAAGAGAAGCACTATCAAGTGTCATGTCTTGCTTCTAAAATCAACAAAATAAAACTAAAAATATATACACATAAACGATAATTAAACAATCCAAGAGATTAGCAAAGTTGCTAATCCCCGGCAACGGCGCCAAAATTTGATGCGAGAATTACACGCACACAAATTAAACCCTCTTTTTATCAATTGTAGTATAAGTATAAGTAGGGATCGTTCTTAACCGGGGATTAGGAGGGATTGCAAAATCACTTAGAAACTGACTCAAAAACGTAAAATAAAGTTTAAAACACTAAACTAGACTCAAAGAATGCAAAACTAAACATTTAAAACACTAAAACAAACCAAAGGACTCAAAACAGCCCCAAAACACTCAAAACTGCCTTAAAAACACAATCTGGGCAGTTTTGAGCACTTTGGCAAATTTGGACGAATTTAAGATTATAGGTTGATTCAAACACTTTAAAACACAAATTAAGACACTTTAACACTAAACTAGACTCAAAGAATGCAAAACTAAAAGTTAAAACACTTAAACAAACCTAAAACCCAAAACAGCAACTAGAAGACTCCAAACTGCCTAAAAACCACTTTCTGGGCAGTTTTGAGCACCTACACTAATTTGGACGAAATTGGATGAAAACTTGAATCAAAATACTTAGAAACACAAATCAAAACACTTTCTAACTAATCTAAGACTTCAAATTAAAGGGGGATTTGTTTTGGACGAAAATTGAAATAACAAAACAAAGTAACAAACTAGGCAGATTGTAAAACGAATTCCTTGAAAACAAGATGATGGATGGATTAGCTAAGGGGTTCATCTCCACACATGTTACACTTGCATACAAAACGATTTCTAATTGCTTTTCAGTAAACCATGAATTCTCAACGCCCCGGGTTAATTAGGTTCGCTTAAATTAACCGTCAAGTTTTCCTTAAGTTAATGAATTGGATGATTGCATACGACAACCCAAAGCATTCCTCACAAGTTCCCTACATGAATTGCATAATAGAGATACAAGCAAGAATCATTAAGCATCATGAAAACTATAAGTGTTGACGAGGCATTCGTTACTATGATTGCATGAAACTTATGCCAAGAATTTGTTTAACGCGATTGTTTATAAGCAACCTCCACTACTTATGAATATAAGTTCATAACTATTACGTGAAACTCACTTATATTCTAGCGTCAAATTCATGCATGAAAATTAAGCGTGCACTCTCAATAAACATACATAAATAGGTTATCAATCAAACAGTTAAACAAATTGAATTCACAACTTATGAAACGTAATTAGAAGTAATCAAATCATATTGCAAGCATAAACATATATTTCGAATCCCCCCCTAGCTAAGGGGGGGTTTAGTTCCTCATGATACAAAACAAAGAGAATCAAAGAAACACCTAAACATTCCAACAACTCAAACTTGAATTGTATGAACGTTTAGGTCCTCTTCTCTTCCATTCCTCATTCGTACAAAACAAAGAGTATTGAAATTAAACATTGAAATCAAAGAAACACCTAAACATTCCAACAACTCAAACTTGAAGTGTATGAACGTTTAGGCCCTCTTATCTTCCTCTTCGTTGTAGCACAAGGTCTAAGGATAGTTTGATGGTGTGAATGGTTTGGGGGAGTGGTGAAAATGGAAGGAGGAATGGTGTTTGGATTATAAGGGAATGGGGACTCACGGCTAGGAAGAAGTGGATGTGTTTGTGGTGTGGTGTTGTGTATGAAAATGAGATGAGAATGAGTGGGAATGAATGCTTATTTATAGGCGAAATGGGGGGGAACATGACAGCTAGGAGGGAATGTGGCTGCATGTTTGAATGATTAAAGGATGCATGTGGGTTGGAAATGCATGTGCAAGCATGTGTTGGCTGAATTAAAGAATGTGAATGCAATCTGAAATGCATGTGAATTATGTTGGAAAGAAGGGGAAGTCACGGCATAAGGTAAGGGGGAGTGAATGTGGCTGAAATGCAAGGGGGAATGATGATGAATGCATGTGCAATGACAGCTAGGTATGTGGTGGAAAGCTGGAATTGCACAAAGGGAATGCATGTGCACGGTTTTGGTGTGGAGAAAGGAATAATCTGAAATGGGAGAGCATGTGGGTGGAAATGCATGTGGGTTAAAGTGGAATGATGATGGGAGATGCATGTGGCTGATTTATGCATGTGATTAAAGGGAGTGCATGTTTGAATGATTAAAGGGACATGTGATGGTGCAATGATTAGGTTGGAAATGCATGTGAATGCAAGGTGTGAATGATTATGAGTGCATGTGGGTGAATTAAAGGATGGAATGCATGTGAATTAGGTTGGAAATCTGATGGGAACTCACGGCATTAAGTGGAGTGAAATGATTGAATGTTTAATGGTTGCATGTGGCTGAAATGAAGTGTGTATGCATGTGCACGGCACAAAGGGAAATGGTTTTGGTGAATGGCTGATTATAATCTAGGGTGAATGGTGTGTACGGTTTTTGGGAGAGAAAGTGTGTTGGATGATTTATGGAGATGCATGTGGATTAAAGGAATGCATGTGCAATGGTTATAGGAAAGGTTTAAATGTCCTAGAACTAAAGGGAACAAGGTTCCAACACTTTGGTCTTCAATTAGGTCTTCAATTTCGTCCAACACTTTGGCTCCAAGCATAAGCTATCCATCCTTAGCCCAAAAGTGCTCCAAAAGTCTCCAAAATGCATCTTTTTGCTCCTTTAGCCCTTTGGACCTACAAACACACGAAAATAGCTTAAAGTACTAAAATAACTAAAGAAACATAACGTAAATGCACGAGAACAGGCCATTTAAGTCGCATGAATATGCTCCTATCAGTTTCACTTAGCAGATTTTATGGATTAGGGCCCTAGGGTTCAGCATAAGCAAGTTAAATCCACTTAGGAGAGGGTTTGGCCCAATTCGTTTCATAAAAGGATTTATATAACCCAAATCCACAATGAATAAGGCCTAATAAATCAGAATTCAAAAGGGAAAAGGTTTAGGAAATTCGTCCAAAATTGGGCCTTCTAGAAACTAGGTGTTTTGTGGCTGATTTTGGGTTTTCTAGAAGAAATAAAAGGGGGAAGGGTGTGGCACCCTTTTAGGGTTAGATAAGGCTTCTAGAAATCATGTTTTTAGGTCCATTTGCAGCTAGGATTAAGGTGGAACAAGATTAGGTTAGGATAAGATCGGATAAGGTTGGATAAGGTTAGATAAGGTTAGATAAGGTTTTGGATAATGTTTCCTTTTTTGAGCTAATTCCTTATCCACTTTGTCTTGAGTTTAATTTCTTCATCTTCTTATCATATTTCTAGCCTCTTGAACTCCAAATTCGTCCATCCATGTTGGCCCATATGCAAGCTATCCACATAGTGCCCAAAACTGCTCCAAAATGCATCAAAATGCACTTTCTTGGTACTTTAACCCTTTGGACCTGCAAACACACGAAAATGAGTTATAATACGACATTAACTACGAAATAATAGCACAAATGCATAAGAATAAGCTAGCTAAGTCGCCTAAATATGCTCCTATCAAGTATGGGATGATTTTCTGGCGTGAATGGTGAAAGAATGGAGAGTTTTGTGGCTGCAACAAGGATGTTTATTTATATGATTTCAGGAATTAAAACCCTAGGTTATGTAGGTAAACAGAAATTAAGTCAAAAGCTCTAGAAATAGGAAATCAAATCAAAAATTTTAAAGGAAACAAGGTAAAAGCCGCGGCAAGGGCATAAAACACAAAAGGAATGTGTTTTAATGCAAGGGAATAGGAAAGAATCATCTCCCTTGCACGGCAAGGGATGATGAGAAAAGGAAAGGTAACATGGTGCACGGCAAGGAAGAGGGAAGGTCAAGGGACCTTTGTTTTGTGTCCTAGAATGCATATGAAGTCTTCAAAGTGTTTGGGACATAAGGACAATTAGAATTTAGGAAATGTCAAACCAAGATAGGAAACCCTAGGCTTAACTTTCCTACTTCAAGTAGGAAACCTTCTTTGACTAGGATTCCTCATTTGATTAGGAATCCTCTTGTGACTAGGAATCCTCTTGTGATTAGGAATCCTCTTGTGATTAGGAATCCTAACTTCATTAGGTTTTCAATTTCGTCCATTCCTTTTGCTCCAAACATAAGCTATCCATTCCAAGCCCAATTTTGCTCCAAAATGCTCCAAAATGCACCTTTTTGCTTTCTTAGCCATATGAACCTAGAAACACACGAAAATGGCATAAAGGACTAAAATAACTAAAGAAACACAATGTAAATGCATGAGAACAAGCAAATTAAGTCGCATAAATATGCTCCTATCAAATTCCCCCACACTTAGCTTTTGCTAGTCCTCGAGCAAAACAATCAAACTAAACAAAACGGAACAAAACAAAACAAACAAAAGACAATCTAAACCTTCCAACGTTGCCTCAGGGATTTCCAATGCACATGACATGTTAAAATTCATTATCTCCACAGATTTTAGTCATCTTCACACTTAAGTACATTCTTAATCATAGTCACCACATACTAGTTCACAATTAAGCATTTAAAACCATGTTTTGAATGTAGTAACATGCCTTAGAGAATTTGCTCAATTCCGTACAAGATATGCACTCAATTTTCACTCAGATTTTCTAACTACACACCCTAATCTAGTTATATGTGAGAAGATTGATGTAAACATGAAAACGAACACTCACATATATATATCACAAAGAAAACAATTTCTGGAGTTAATAAGCATGTTTAGATATGATCTCATGAATGGAATGCTACTACTTAGATGCAAGAACAAGTGACACCATATGCTCATACCAAATTCAAACTCCACAAATTGAAATGCACAACACTCAAGATAGAAGTCAAGGGTTGTAATGGGGCTTAGGGTGTTGGTTAACAATGGAAAGATAGAGGTAAACAAAGGTTCTTAAAGCAATAACAAGCGAAGTAATGAAATTGAGACTTAGAACTCACTTTAAAACACAGAAATCAACTCTTAACACAAAGGGAAGATCTAAGCAATACTCAGGGCCATATTCAACATTTTGGACCCTTTCTTCAACTACCTGATAGGAGCATATTCATGCGACTTAATTAGCGTGTTCTCGTGCATTTATGTTGTGTTTACTTAGTTATTTTAGTGTTTAAAGTCACTTTTGTGTATTTTCAGATTATAAGGCCAAAATGTGCAAGAAGATGCAAATTGGAGTCTTTTGGAGCGAAAGAGGAATGAATGAGTTGAAGACTTGAAGAAACGATGAATTCCTACTCAAACAAGGATTCCTACTTGAAGTAGGAAAGTTAACCCTAGGTTTCCCGTTTTGGTAACCTTTCCTAATCTTAAACGTCCGTATTTTCTAGCCACTTTGAAGGCCTTGTATGCACTTTAGGACACAAAACGAAGGCCCTAAGGCCCTTAAAACCCTTTGCCGTGCCCAATCCCTTTCTTTCCTTCCCTTGCCGTGCAAGGGGGGGTATTTGTTGGAAATGTGCCCTAAAACCAATCATATGATGATACTTTATGGACATTTCACATGTTAAACTAATCTAGTTTAATATTAAGGGCAAACATTATTGTTTGAGCCGTCTCATATAAATGTTATATGCTTAAACGATAAGTCCAAGGAATATGTGATTGGGAGAATGCGATCTAAAGAAGTTAGATTCATGAGACCATTCTTTCGTAGACACATCCTAAACGTTCCTGATCATAGGATTGCCAATTGGGCATTGACAGTCCGTTAAGATCAGTACGTGCTGTGTCTTCTCTCAGGGAGAGTGACTAGTCTCGAGTCATTGGTGTGAGTGACACCAAGACAAGCATGTAGGTGCTCAATAGAGAATGAGTTCACTGAACACGATCAACGAGGAGTTCTCATATTCATGTCACATGAGAACTCATGGTTGGGATAATGCAAAGTAGTCCTTTGACCTGAGGCATCACAGCTGTCTTGTGGTTAGGTACTTGATCTTTGATTATGTCAAAGTCACTCTATCAGGGTGTCCACGGCATCGTCGGGGTTAAGCCACTTAGCCATGGAGGCAAGTGAATGCGCAACAAGGGATCTCTAACCTTCAAACTGTTTGAGGGAGAATACTCTATGATATGATTTAGAATCTCTGGCCAGAGTATGAATGAGATGTTGGAATGCGTTCCAGATCACATTCAAGGTAATCATATAAGTACAAGATTCACATTGGATAGTAGGCATGAATAAACTATCAAACCAAACAATGTGGTCAAGAGTATTGTATTAGAGAAAGACCGTATTGCATTTGTAATCCTAAAACTGAATAGGTTCTCCACCTCTTCTGATTAGCTTGGGTAACCATGACATGCTGCTAGGCGTCAACCATGGTTTATGGAAGCCCTAAACGTGTATAAACACTAAAGGGAGAATTGAAAGTAAGTTTCAATTCACAATCGATTTGAAAGAGTTTGAATCGCCCACTGCCTCCCTAAAAGGAACCTAATGGATCGTACACCGTGTAAGGTAGAGATTGAAGATTCAACGGAGATGAGTAAGAATAATTAAATGGTTTAATTATTTATGGCAAGGATTAATTAATATGTTAATTAATCAAACGAATAAGTTCGTTAAAAGACCTCGGGATAGTTTTGGACCTTAAGGCCCAATGGGCTTCGAACGTCAAGTCCATTGACTTAAGTTGTATGACAACTTAATGAATAATGATTCACAAAGGCCCAAATAGCCCAATAAATCCCCTTAGGCCGACCATGTTAGAGAAGGAGTGGTTTTGGACTTATTTACAAGTTTGCCACTCAAATGAATTAAGGAATAAGTATGACTTAATAGCCAAAATTCATTAAGGGTTATTTTTGGGGAAAGGATGAGAACACAAGCTCTCCTTTCTCTCTAAAATTTCGGCCACCCTTGAGGAAAACATCTAGCAATCTTACTTCCTCAAGGTCACTCATTTCTTCTTCATTATGCCTTGGTGTGGAGACTTAGAGGTTCTCAATTTTGGGAACTTGGAGAAACCTTTTCATCCATCGAAATCCATGGATCTAAGATGCAAGGAATGAAGGCCCTCTCTTTGGGTGATTAGCCTTTGCTTATGCAAAGAGGAATCTACAAAGGTATTGATTTCTCAACTCACTTTGTTTTGAGTTGAGTCTTGGTTCACCTATCTACTAGGCTTTGAAGTTCATGGGTTAAGTTTTGTTTTTGAGTGCATATAAACATGATTCCGCCTTTTAATTGTTAATTGCATGTTGTTGATGTTGCTCAAATGAACTTGTTTTTCACAAATCTTCCTTCAGTATTTAGGTCCAATGTCATGCACTTAAACCCTATTTCCCTCTCCTAACCTAAACCCTAGCCGCACCTTGCAGCCATCCCCTTTAATGTCTGATTTAATTCCCTAATTCTAGCAGCCTTTAATTTAATTTTAGTTAATAAAAATAAGCTAAGGTTTTATTTTTCTAAACCCTATATAAACTAAAGCTTGCTGCACCCTAGTTCTTCTTCTCTCATTCATTCTATTAAGCCATTCATTCACAAAACCTCTCAGCCGCAAGAACCTTTCCATCTTCTCCTTTTGCCGCAGCCTTCTCCATCAATTTCAGCCACCACCAACCCTTCCAGCCACCATCCACACCTCCATAAATCCATCCCCAACCCAAAATAACATCCAAAAACCCCCTAAACCATCTCTGCCGCAGCAAGGAGAAGAAGAAAGAGGAGCTTAGACGCGCAGAAATTCAAGTGGATTTGTTGGGCGTTCTAGGTGTAATCAATCCTTTGTTCTCTATGTTTAAATTCAATTTTATTTCTCTTTCTGTGAACATGAGAGGCTAAATCCCTAGTTAGCTAGGGGGTGATTCGAAACCATGTTTATGCTTGCAATATGAATTGATTACCTTTGGTTGGAATTTCATGAATTGTGGATTCAATTTGTTTAACTGCTTGATTGATAACTTATTTGTGTATGTTTATTGAGAGTGCACTCTTAATTTTCATGCATGAATATGATGCTAGAGTATATGTGAGTTTCACCTAATAGTTACAAACTTATAGTCTGATGCGTAATTTATACGCACACAAATTAAACCCTCTTTTTATCAATTGTAGTAAGTATGTAAGTAGGGATCGTTCTTAACCGGGGATTAGGAGGGATTGCAAATCACTTGGAAACTAACTCAAAAATGTAAAATAAAGTTTAAAACACTAAACTAGACTCAAAGAATGCGAAACTAAATGCTTAAAACACTAAAACAAACCAAAAGACTCAAACATCACCCAAAACACTCAAAACTGCCTTAAAAACACTTTCTGGGCAGTTTTGAGCACCTTGGTGAATTTGGACGAATTTGTGCAACAAATTGAATCAAAACACTTATAAACACAAACTAAGACACTTTCTAACTAATTTGGACAATAAAGTAAAGGGGGATTGGTTTTGGATGAATTTGAAATTAAAACAGAAACTTGGAAACAAAACAGATTGTAAAACGAATTTGATGGAATAGAATGGATGGGATGGCTAGCTAAGGGGTTCATCTCCACACATGTTACACTTGCATATAAAACGATTTCCAATTTCTTTTCAATAAACCATGATGCTCAACACCCCAAGTTAACCGTGACGCACTAATTAACTCTCAAATTTTCGTTATGTTATTGAATTGGATGATGCATGCGACAATTCAAATCATTCTCCAATGGTTCTCAACATGAATGCATAGAAGAGATACAATGAGAGATCATTGTGCTCTATGAAAATTATAAGTGTTGACGAGGCAATTGTAACTATGAATGCATGATATTCTTGCCAAGAATTCATTTAACGCGATTGTTTATAAGCAACCTCCACTACTTGTGAATATAAGTTCATAACTATTAGGTGAAACTCACTTATATTCTAGCGTCATATTCATGCATGAAAATTAAGCGTGCACTCTCAATAAACATACATAAATAAGTTATCAATCAAACAGTTAAACAAATTGAATTCACAACTTATGAAACGTAATTAGAAGTAATCAAATCATATTGCAAGCATTAACATATATTTCGAATCCCCCCCTAGCCAAGGGGGGGTTTAGTTCCTCATACGTACAAAACAAAGAGAATTGAAATTAAACATTGAAATCAAAGGAAAAGAAACACCTAAACATTCCAACAACTCAAACTTGAATTGTATGAACGTTTAGGCCCTCTTCTCTTCCTCTTTGTTGCTGCACAAGGTCTAAGGAATGGTTGTGTGATGGTGTGAAGTGTGTATGAATTTCTGGAATGGTGGAAATGGGCACGGCCAAAGGGGGATGTTTTTTATGGTGATTGGATTAGTAGGGAATGGTGCCTCAAGGCACGGCACCAAGGGTTCTTTTTGGTGAATTTCTGAATATGGAAGAGTGAATGAGAATCCCCCTTTTGTGGCTGCAATGGATGCTTATTTATAGGTAGATGAATGATTAAAAGAGGGAACATGACAGCTAGGTTGAATGATTAAAGGGGTGTTGCTAGGTTGGAAATGCATGTGGAATTGCAAGGAGGAAAGCTGGAAATGTGGATGGGAGTGCACGGCATGGGTAGGAATGATGGCAGGTTGTGTATGTGAGTGATTAGGGTGAATGTGCATGTGCTTTGACGGCTAGATTGGTTATGCATGTGGAATGTGGCTGGAATTGATGGAGTAATGCACGGCAAAGGGGATTGTTGGGTGATGGGTGCATGTGTTGGCTCAATTATATTGTTGGGAAAACATGTGGATTAGGTGGAATGTAGGGGGAATAATGCACGGCACAAAGGAGTGGAATGACAGCTAGGTTATGATGATGAATGCATGTGGAATGGCTGGAATGAAGGTGGGTTATGCACGGCAATGATGGAGAAAGAATGTGTGGATGCATGGTTGTGTTGGTGATGAATGTGAACTCTTTGTTCTTCATTTTCATTTCTTCATCCCTTTATTTATTCCTAGCCTCCTTTGGTCTTCAATTTCGTCCATCTACTTGGCTTTAAGCATATGCAATCCATTTAATGCCCCAAACTACTCCAAAATGCACCAAAATGCACTTTCTTGCTCCTTTAGCCCTTTGGACCTACAAACACACGAAAATAGCTTAAAGTACTAAAATTACTAAGTACTAGCAACATAAATGCAAGAAAACAAGCAAACTAAGGCGCATAAATATGCTCCTATCAAATTCCCCCATACTTAGCTTTTGCTAGTCCTCGAGCAAAACAAAACAACAAAAGAACACGAAACTAGACAAAACGAACAAAACACAACCTACACCTTCCAACATTTGCCTCAAGGATTTCCAATGCACATGACATGTTAAAAATCATCATTCCCATAGATTTTAGTCATCTTCACACTTAAGTACATTCTTAATCATAGTCACCACATACTAGTTCACAATTAAGCATTTAAAACCATGTTTTGAATGTAGTAACATGCCTTAGAGAATTTGCTCAATTCCTTACAAGATATGTATTCAATTTTCACTCAGATTTTCTAAGTACACACCCTAATCTAGTTATATGTGAGAAGATTAATGAAAACGAACACTCACATATATATCACAAAGAAAGCGATTTCTGGAGTTAATAAGTATGTTTAGGTATGATCTCATGAATGGAATGCTCCTACTTAGATGCGAGAACCAGTGACACCATATGCTCATACCAAGTTCAAACTCCACAAATTGAAACACATAACACTCAAGATTGAAGTCACGGGTTGTAACGGGGCTTGGGGTGTGTGGATAACAAAGAAGGGATATGGAAAACAAAGGTTCTTAAAGAAATAGTGAGCAAAGCACTTGAATCAACTTAGAATTCCCTTTTGAATGAAAACTCAACTTTTGAACAAAAAGGGAGAACAAGCTCTTTTCCTTTCTTTCTTTCTTTTCTTTTCTGTTTTTCTTTTTCATATGTTTTTCACAATTTTTTTCTTTTCTTTTGAATCTCAAAATATACATATAAACTTAAGAACAAACTTTCCCTCCCCCACACTCATTTTCTTGCATAATGTAACTCAAAAGGAATTCATTTAAGTCATGCTCACTATCTTTTAAGAACAAGGGTGTGGATTGTCCTAAACTAGGCTAGGTGAGGAAAATGTGGGTTAACAAAGAACATGGGCTAACACAGCTCAATGGGGTTAAACTTAAACACAAAATGAGTTAAGGGCACATGGCTTTTTGGCTTTGATGGTGGTCACTACACAACTTCATCTTGAATATGTGTTATGCAAATCAATAACATGCTTTGAATGAAATGGGCATGAGTTCTAGTATTTGGAACTTATATGATGAAACGCCTTCTAAGTAGTAACCAAGCAAAGAATAATGAGATCATGCAACGAGTTTGAAAACAAGAATCACAGATTAATACTCTCCAATGAATGTTTAAAGCTCAAGTCTCTCAGGGTTGTAATGTTTGTTTGAGTTCCTTCCTTCAAGCATGTTACAAAAACTAATTTTTCTTTTAGGATTGCATGTGAAGTCATACATTATAACCATAACCAAGCATATACCAAGAGTAAATCAAACTTTTCTTCATGTTTATAACTCTTTTTAACAGTCATGCAATTAAAAACCATGAAACTCATCATTGTGTTGGAAGGTACCCTAAGACACAAACACACAAAAACGACTCAAAACACTCTTTTTAGGTTTTTCAAAACATGTTTTTCAATTTTTTATGTGATTTTCGGAGTTATAAAACAAAACACACTAAAACACTCCAAATCAGCTTAAAAACATTTTAAAACAGCAAGGAACAATATTTGAAGTTATGGGTGATAAAATCCCACGAATTTGCATCAAATATACTTAGTTCCCCCCCACACTTAAATCAAACATTGTCCTCAATGTTTTAAGCATAGATTCACACAAAACATAAGTAAACACACAAAAAGCACTTAAACATACTAAACATGGCAGAATGTAACTAACAAAGAGAAGAGTTTAGGGACGCAAATCTGGTTATGGAGTGTAAATTCCATCTTCTCCTTGGTAATTGCATTGAGGCTTGATCTGAGTTTTTCCACAGGCTAATCTTAAACAGGGCTGGAGGATTCTGACACATGGCAGGCAAGCACGAGGTGGAAGTGATGACCTGTTTCTTTGTTCAATCTTTCTAATTCGTACTGAAGAAGGTAGATCGGAAGACTGACTCCAAGTGCCGGCTGATTGCTCTTTTTACTTTGCCATGCGAGTAATAGCAAAGACAAATTAGCTTGTTCTCGTGCATTTATGTTGTGCAATCAGATTATAAGGCCAAAGTGTGCAAGAAGATGCAAATTGGAGTCTTTTGGAGCAAAAGAGGAATGAATGAGTTGAAGACTTGAAGAAATGAGGATTCCTACTCAAACAAGGATTCCTACTTGAAGTAGGAAAGTTAACCCTAGGTTTCCCGTTTTGGTAACCTTTCCTAATCTTAAACGTTCGTATTTTCTAGCCACTTTGAAGGCCTTGTAGGCACTTTAGGACACAAAACCAAGGCCCTAGCCCAATTACACAACCTTGCCGTGGGCTTTTCCCTTCTTCCCTTCCCTTGCTGTGCAAGCGGGGGCATTTTTGTCCAATGTTATGCACTTAAACCCTATTTCCCTCTCCTAACCTAACCCTAGCCGCACCTTGCAGCCATCCCTTTTAATTTCTTATTTTATTTCCTAATTCTAGAAGCTTTTAACTTAATTTTAATTAACCAAAATAAATTAGGGTGGTAATTTCTAAAAACCCTAGGTAATCTACCATTTAGCCGCACCCTAGGGAGGGTTTTCATTCATTCTTTTCATCTTGCAGCCACCCTTCCATATTCTCCCTTGAATCGTAACTTCCATCCATAAACCCTAAGCCTTCTCCTCCCATATCAGCCGCATCTCCCATCCATTCTACAAGGACCCAAAACACACATCTCAGCCGCACCCTTTTAGACACCCTAAGGCATTCCCCATTCATTGATTCATCATCCCATCTCAGCCGCACCTATTATTGAACCCTAGAGCCTATTCTCTCATTCAGCCACCATCCCAATTCTCATTCTCTCATTCAGCCACCATCCCAATTCTCTCCCAAAACCGTACACCCCATCACCCAAACACCTACCAGCCATAGCCTTCACCACCCATTCTAGCCACTTCCTGATGCGTTAAATATATAAGCACACAAATTAACCCTCTTTTTATTAATTGTAGTAAGTATGTAAGTAGGGATCGTTCTAGGCCGGGGATTAGGAGGGATTGCAAAATCACTTGAAAACTGACTCAAATACGTAAAAACAAGTTTAAAACACTATACTAGACTCAAAGAATGCAAAACTAAACTTAAAACACTAAAACAAACCAAAGGACTCAAAACAGCCCCAAAACACTCAAAACTGCCTTAAAAACACAATATGGGCAGTTTTGAGCACTTTGGTGAATTTGGACGAATTTGTGTAATAAATTGAATCAAAACACTTATAAACACAAACTAAGACACTTTCTAACTAAATTGGACACTAAAGTAAAGGGGGATTGAGGTTTTGACGAAATTAAACTAAATGCACAGATTGTAATAAAGGGCAGATTCTAAATATGAACTTGATGAAAATATGGATGATGGAATAGCTAAGGGGTTCATCTCCCCACATGCCATACTTGCACACAAAACGATTTCTAATTGCTTTTCAATAACCCATGAATTCTCAACGCCCCAGATTAATCGTGAATTGCACTAATTAACCCTCAGATTTTCCTAACGTTATTGAATTAGATGATTGCATACGACAACCCAAAACATTCCCCACAAAGTCCCCTACATGATTGCATAATAGAGATACAAGCAAGAATCATTAAGTTCTATGAAAACCATAAGCATTGACGAAGCACTTGTTACTATGATTGCATGAAACTTATGCCAAGAATTTACTCAACGCGATTGAGATCATCAACCTTTACTACTTGTGAATATAATTCCATAACGATTAGGTGAAATTTCCTTATATCCTAGCATCCAATTTATGCATGATAATTAAGCGTGCACTCTCAACCAACACACACAAATCAATTTAATTCACATAGATAAGTAAATTGAATTCACAACTTCTGAAACGCAATTAGAAGTAATCAAATCATATCGCAAGCATAAACATGTATTTCGAATCCCCCCTAGCCAAGGGGGGGTTTAGTTCCTCATACGTACAAAACAAAGAGAATTGAATTTAAACATTGAAATCAAGGAGGGGAAAACACCTAAAAATTCCAACAACTCAAACTTGAATTGTTTGAACGTTTAAGCCATTTTCTCCTCCTCTTTGTTGCGGCATAAGGGTTTGTTGTGAGTTTTGGGGATTATGGATGGTGTAGAATGATGTGTTTAGGATAGGGATGGATGTAGGGGACTTCAAGGCTTATTTGTGGGCAGAAAATATGAAGAATGGTGAAGTCTGGATGTGTTATAGAGAGGGGATGAATTTCTGGCGTGAATGGTGAATGAATGGTTGTTTTGTGGCTGCAATGGAGGTTTATTTATAGGTGGATGCATGATTAAAGAGGGAATATGATAGCTAGGTTGGTTGGTGGCTGCCATCATGAAGAGTGCATGGATGTGGCTGAATAATCAAATAGGAAAGCATGTGGCTGAATGGGTTAAAGAGGGAATGATGATGGGAGAGCATGTGGCTGACAGCTAGGTTGGTTGGTGGCTACAATGGAGGTGTAGAATGATGATGGGAGAGCATGTGAGTGAATTATGAAGAGTGAATGCATGTAGGGTGTGGCTATGGTGGGAAATATTGGGCAAAAAATATCCTAAGGCTTTATTACTTAGTTTAGGAAAGGATGTAACTCCAAATCCTCCTTTAGGTCTTCAATTTCGTCCATTCCCTTTGCTCCAAGCATATGCTATCCATTCCAAGCCCAATTTTGCTCCAAAATGCTCCAAAATGCATCCTTTTGCATACTTTGCCCTTAAATCCTGAAAATACATAAAACTAGCTTAAAAGACTACTTTACTAAGGAAAAACACTTTAAATGCACAAGACAAGCTAAACTAAGGTGCATAAATATGCTCCTATCACTTCCCACCATTGCCGCAGCCACCACATCAACTTCAGCCACCATCCACACCTCCATACACCATCCCATCACCTTGCCGCACCACCAAACCTCCCTAAATCCATCCCTAACCCAAAATAACATCCAAATCATCCATACAACCTCTGCCGCAGGAAGAAGAAAGGAGAAAGAGGGCTTGAAACGTGCAGAAATTCAAAGTGGATTCCTTTTGCGTTTTAGGTGTAATCAATCTTTTGTTCTTTATGTTTAATTTCAATTTTGTTTCTCTTTCTGTGAACATGAGAGGCTAAATCCCTAGTTAGCTAGGGGGTGATTCGAAACCATGTTTATGCTTGCAATATGAATTGATTACCTTTTGTTGGAATTTCATGAATTGTGGATTCAATTTGTTTAACTGCTTGATTGATAACTTATTTGTGTATGTTTATTGAGAGTGCACACTTAATTTTCATGCATGAATATGATGCTAGAATATAAGTGAATTTCACCTAATAGTTACAAACTTATATTCACAAGTAGTGAATGTTGCTTATAAACAATCGCGTTAAATGAATTCTTGGCACTAGTTTCATGCTCATCATAGTAACGAATGCCTCGTCAACTCTTATAGTTTTCATGTTGCTTAATGATCTTTGATTGTATCTTTATTGTGCTTTTCACGTAAAGGACTTTTGGAGAATGTTTTGAATTGCGTATGCGCTGTCCCATCCAATTCATTAACTTAAGGAGAACTTGAAGGTTAATTTAAGCGAACCTAATTAACCTAGGGTGTTGAGTTTCGTGATTCATCGAAAGACCAACTGAAAATCATCTTGTATGCAAGTGTGACATGTGTGGAGAAGAACCTTCTAGCTAGCATTTCATCCATATTTTCATCAAATTCATCTTTACAATCTGTTTTAATTACATTCTGTGCATTTTATTTAATTTCGTCAAAAACTCAATCCCCCTTTAGTTTAGTGTCCAAATTAGTTAGAAAGTGTCTTAGTTTGTGTTTCTAAGTGTTTTGATTCAATTTATTACCCAAATTCGTCCCAAGTAGTCAAAGTGCTCAAAACTGAGCAGATTGTGTTTTTAAGGCAGTTTTGAGTGTTTTGGTGCTGTTTTGAGTCTTTTGATTTGTCTTAGTGTTTTAAGTGTTTAGTTTTGCATTCTTTGAGTCTAGTTTAGTGTTTTAAACTTTATTTTACATTTTTGAGTCAGTTTCCAAGTGATTTTGCAATCCCTCCTAATCCCCGGTTAAGAACGATCCCTACTTATACATATACTACAATTGTCACAAGAGGGTTTTAATTTGTGTGCTATTATCTATCACATCACTAACCTCTTCTCTTTGTTATTTACAAACGGCCATGTTTAGTGTGTTTAGTTGCTGTTTGTGTGTTTACTTTTGTTTGGTGTGATTTTAGGCTTGAAACATTGAGGACAATGTTTGATTTAAGTGTGGGGGGGGGGGGGGGGGGGTAACTAAATGTGTTGATGCAAATTCGTGGGATTTTATCACCCATAACTTCCAATGTTGTTCCTTACTGTTTTTAAGTGTTTTTAAGCTATTTTAGAGTGTTTTAGTGTGTGTTGACTTAAAAATCCGAAAAACCCATAAAAATTTGAAAAATTGTTTTGAAAAACCCAAAAAGAGTTGTTTTTGTGTGTTTGTTTGTGTCTTAGGTTACCTTCCAACACAATGATGAGGATTTGGTTTTTAATTACATGATGGTTAAAGAAAGTTACAAACATGGATGGACGTTTGATATACTCTGTGGTTTATGCTTAGTTGTAGTTATAGTTTACGAATTCACATGTAATCACAAAGAAAAAATTAGTTTTTGTAACATGCTTGAAGGAATGAACTCAAACTAACGCTACATCCCTGTGAGACTTGAGCCTAAACGTTTATTTGGAGAGTAATAATATGTGCATCATTTTCTTTCTAAAGTCGTTGCATGATCTCATTATTTATTGCTTGGTTACTACTTAGAAGGCATTTCATCACTTAGTTCCAAATGCTAGAACTCATGCCCATTTCATTCAAAGCATGTCATTGATTTGCATAACACATATTCAAGATGAAGTTGTGTAGTAACCACCATCAAGGCCAAACAAGCCGTGTGCCCTTCACTCATTTTGTGTTTAAGTTTAACCCCATTGAGCCGTGTTAGCCCATGTTCTTTGTTAACCCATATTATCCTCACCTAGCCTAGATTAGGACCATCCACACCCTTGTTCTTGAAGCATAGTAAGCAATGAATTCCTTTTGATTATTGTGTTGCAGAAAATAAGTGTGGGGGAAGGATGATGGATGTGAGTTTATGTGCCATAGGCACGGCTAGAAAAAAAAAGTTGTGAAAAAAAAAAGAAAGAAAAAGAAAAAAAAAAGTGAAAAAGAGTTGAAAAGTATTGTTTGTTGAAGTAAGGGTCCAAAACAATGAATTAGACCCTATGAGTTGTTTGAATCTCCCCTATTTGTCTAAAAGTTGATTTCTGCATTCTAAGTGAATTCTAAGTCTCAATTTCATTACTTTGCTTGCTATTGCTTAAAGAACTTTTGTTTATCCCTACCTTTCCTTGTTATCCAATACCCCAAGCCCCGTTACAACCCTTGACTTCTATCTTGAGTGTTGTGCATTTTAATTGTGGAGTTTGAAGTTGGTATGAGCATATGGTGTCACTGGTTCTCGCATCTAAGTAGTAGCATTCCATTCATGAGATCATATCTAAACACGTTTAATTAATCCAGAAATTGCTTTATTTGTTATAACGTATGTGAGTATTAGTTTTTCATGTTTACATCAATCTTCTCACATATAACTATTGTAGGGTGTGTAGTCAGAAAATCTGAGTGAAAATTGAGTGCATAACTAGTGAGGAATTGAGGAAATTCTCTAAGGCATGTTACTACATTCAAAATGTGTTTCAATTGATTAAATGTGAACTAGTGAATGGTGACTATGATTAAGTATGTGCTTGAGGGGAAGGAAGACTAAAAGCTATGTGAGTAATGATCTTTGACATGTCATGTTTCATTGGAAATCCCTGAGGCAAACGTTGGAAGGTTTAGGTTATGTTTTGTTTGTTTTGTTTCGTCTTGTTTATTTTAGTTGTTTTGTTTTGCTTGAGGACTAGCTGATGTGAGAATTACTTGACACACAAATTAAACCCTATTGATGACAATTGTAGTAATGATGCAAGTAGGGATCGTTCTAGACCGGGGATTAACTAGGGATGCTAATCAATGTGAAACTGACTCAAAAACGTAAAAACATAATGTAGAACACTAAACTAGACTCAAAGAATGCCAAACTAGAGTTTAAAACACTTAAACAAACCAAAAGACTCAAAACAACACAGAAGCACTCAAAACTGCCTTAAAATCACTTTCTGGGCAGTTTTGAGCACAAACACTAGTTTGGACGAAAACATGTTGTCACTTGATTCAAGACACTTAAAAACACAAATTAACTTGATTTCTAACTATTCTAACATTTCAAAATAAATGGGGGATTGATTTTGACGAAATTGAATTTAAAACAGAGACTTGTAAACAAACTTCAAACAAAACAGATTGTGATGAAATAGAATGATGAGAAACTAGTTAGAGGGTTCCTTACCCACACATGAACATATGCATATAATTTGATTCCCAGTTATGACTTCAACAAACGATGAATGACAATGCTCCAAGTTAATTAGGTCCGCTTAAATTAACTTTTAGATTTCCCTAGATTCATTGGATTGAATGGAATACGCATTACAACCAAATTATTCCTCATCAAAGTCCCTAACTATGGAATACGCATGATAGAGACATTCAACAAAGATCATTAAGTTCAACCGAAATCATAAACATCGACTAGGCATTCATAACTATGGAATACGCATGTTAATCCAGCCTAGGGTTTACTTAAACACAATCGTGACTAGCGATCTTTACTACTCATGAATTTAACGATTAGGTGAAATTCCCTTATATCCTAGCATCAAGTTTAGGCATGCAAATTAAGTGTCGACCCTCAACCCACATACATAAACAAGTTCTTAATCAAAACAGAAAAGTAAACCACATCTAAAGTTCATGAATTCATAACTAGAGTAAATCAAATCATAACCAACATATGTCCATGGCTTCAAATTTGCCTCTAACTAAAAAGAAATTAGTTCCACATGTTTAACATAATTGAACAGCAAGTTAAATTAAACATGAAAACAGAACCAAAAGAAGAAAGAACTCCAAACACTCTAATAGTTGCAGATTGCATGTGCAAGGTTTCTTCCTTCCTTTGGACTGCACGGCACTACTCCTCCTCTCCTTCAATGGTGGCGGCACAAGGTGGTTATGGTGGTTGAATGGTTGCTTGGATGGAAGGTTACGGCAAAGGTGGTAAAAGCGGCTAGAATTGTGTTTCTAGGATTTTAGGATGTGTAGAGTGGTGTGGCTAGATGAATGGACGAAAATTGGGTGAATGAGTGATCCCCCCTAGTGCCTTGCTGCAAAGACTTATTTATAGGGCTAGGAAAGGTTTAGAACTTAGTTGAAACCAAAAGGTTTTGTACCAAAAATTAGGCAGAATGTGAAAAATATGGAAGAGAATGTTTTTTTCTCCTTATCTTTCTCTACAAGATTACAAGGATATATATACATGAAACACTTAAGGGATACAAGTGTGTAGCTTGGACAAGGTAGGAGACAAGGTAGGACGGCTTGTTGTGTAGCTTGGACAAGGTAGGAGACAAGGTAGGACGGCTTGTTGTGTAGCTTGGACAAGCTAGGACGGCTTGGACAAGGTAGGAGACAAGGTAGGACGGCTAGGAGACAAGGTAGGACGGCTTGTTCTTCCAATATAGAAATTAGGCAGAAATTAGGCACCATGTGTGAATAGATAAAGCCTTCTAGAAATAAGGTTTTTAGGCCCCCTTGCAGCTCCCTAACTGAATTCAAGCCTTCAAATTCGTCCATCCTCATGCCTCCATGCTTGCACTATCCAATCTTGGCCCAAAAATGCTCTAGAATGCTCCAAATTGCTTCTTTTTGCATACTTTGACACTAAAACCTGAAATTGCACGAATATAACTTTAAACACTATAATTAACATAGTTTAGCTAATTAAATGCAAGAAAACAAGCTAACTAAGTCATATAAATATGCTCCTATCAATTTCCCCCACACTTAGCTTTCGCTAGTCCTCGAGCAAAATAAAACAAACAAAACAGAACCTAACCTTCCAACATTTGCTACAGGGATTTCCAACGATACATAACATGCCAAAGATCATTATTCCCACAGATTTTAGTCATCCCTACTCTTGAGCATATACTTAATCATAGTTACCATTCACTAGCTCACATTTAATCGTTTAAAACAACATTATGGACGTAGTAACATGCCTTAGAGAATCCACTCAATTCCTTACTAGATACACTCTTATTTTCACACAGATTTTCTAACTACACTCCCTATACTAAGTATATGTGAGAAGATTGATGTAAACATGAAAACGAACACTCACACATGTTATAACAAAAGAAGCACTTTTCTGGAATGATTAAGCATTTATAGATATGATCTCATGAATGGAACGCTACTACTTAGATGCGAGAACCAGGGACACCATATGCTCAAACCAATCCCAAACTCCACATATTGAAATACATAACACTCAAGATAGAAGTTAAGGATTGTAACGGGGCTAAGGGGTATTGGCTAACAAAAAAAAGTTAAGGATAAACAAAAGTTCTTAAAGCGATAGCAAACAAGTAATGAACTTGACACTTAGAATTCACTTTTGCCTGCAGAAAATCACTTAGACACACAAGGGGATGAAATACACAATACTTAGGGTCTAATTTAACTTTTTGGACCCTTTCTTCAACAACCAACACTTGTGAGTTCTTTCTTACTTATTTTGACCTCTTTTTCATTCTTTTCACATTTTTTTTTCTCGTACCCAATTCTTGTTTTTGGCACAAATTCCCACACATAAATTCCTTCCCCCACACTTGTTTTTCTGCACAAGAATAATCAAAAGGAATTCATTCTAAGTCATGTTCACTATGCTTTAAGAACAAAGGCATGGATGGTCCTATTCTAGGCTAGGTAAGGATAACGTGGGTTAACAAAGAACATAGGCTAAACAAGGCTCAACGGGGCTTAAACCTACAAAACAAATGAACATGGGGTACGGCTATTTGGCTCTTGGTTTACTAACAACTTCATCTTGTTATGTGTTATGCTAATCAATTTTATGCTTTGAATGAAACGGGCATGAGTTCTAGTATTTGGAACTAAATGATGAAACGCCTTCTAAGTAGTAACCAAGCAAAGAATAATGAGATCATGCAACGACTTTAGAAGACAACAAATGCACAGATTATTAACTCTCCAAAGAATGTTAAAAGCTCAAGTCTCTCAGGGTTGTAGCGTTAGTTTGAGTTTCTTCCTTCAGGCATGTTACAAAACTAATTTTTCTTTTGATTACATGTGAATTCATGAACTATAATTACAACTAAGCATAAACCAAAGAGCATATCAAACTTTCATCCATGTTTGTAACTTACTTCAACAGTTATGCAATTAAAAACCAAATCCTCATCATTGTGTTGGAAGGTACCCTAAAACACAAAAATGACTCAAAAACGACTCTTTTTGGTATTTTTCAAACTTTTTCGAATTTTGCTAGGGTTTTCTGTTATAAAACACTAAAACACATCAAAACACACTAAAAACACTTTAAAACAGTGAGAAACAACATGTGAAGTGATAGTTGATAAAATCCCACGAATTTCATGCAAAAATAGCTTGTTTACCCCCCACACTTAAACCAAACATTGTCCTCAATGTTTCAAACATAGATTAACACAAAAACAATCAACTAACACAACTAGCAAACATAACACAAATGGCAAAGTAATAGCAATAAAGAGATAGGTTAGGGACGCAAATCTGGGTTTGGAGTGAAAGTTCCTTCTTCTCGTGTTTCAACACATGGGTTGCCTCCCAAGAAGCGCTTGCTTTAACGTCTTCCAGCCGGATGGTACCTCTGTTTAAGCTTGACTAGGTTCCACGGCATGGAGGGGTACCTCCTCCACGATATGCTCCTCAAACGTCTCGTAATAGGGCTTCAATCGATGCCCATTCACTTTGAATTCTTGCTGCATCCTTGAACTTTTGATTTGCACTGCACCATGAGGGAAAACATTAGTGACAATAAAAGGACCAACCCATTTGGAACGCAACTTACCCGGAAACAACCGAAGGCGAGAATTGAACAACAACACTTTCTGCCTAATAGAGAACGTCTTGGCACGAATCATCTTGTCATGGAATGCCTTTGTTTTCTCCTTGTAAATTCGGGCATTCTCACATGCTTCATTTCGGATTTCATCAAGCTCACACAATTGAAGCTTTCTATGTAAACCTGCGGCATCAAGGTCCATATTGAATGTTTTGACGGCCCAATGTGCACGATGCTCTAACTCGACAGGAAGATGGCATGGCTTCCCATAGATGAGCCGAAAAGGTGACATCCTAATGGGGGTTTTGTAGGCAGTGCGATACGCCCACAATGCATCATTTAAGCAATCCTTCCTTGTAGGCCCCACGGTCTTCTCAAGAATCTGCTTGATTTCCCTATTCGAAACCTCGGCTTGCCCGCTCGTTTGAGGATGATAAGGTGTGGCCACCTTATGCGTGGCATTGTATTTCTTGAGCAACGCCTCGATGGTTTGATTACAAAAATGGGAACCTCCATCACTGATTAGCACTCGTGGCATTCCAAACCTTGCAAAAATGTTAGTTTTCACAAAATCTGCAACCACTCGAGAATCATTAGTTCGGGTGGCTTTTGCTTCCACCCATTTCGACACATAGTCCACAGCAAGCAATATATAAAGAAACCCATGTGACGAAGGAAAGGGACCCATAAAATCAATACCCCAAACATCAAAGATTTCAACACTAAAAATGGGGGTTTGCGGCATTTGTTGTTTAGGACCAATATTGCCCGTTCTTTGGCATCTATCACAAGACATGCAAAATGTTCTAGCATCCCTAAAGATGGTAGGCCAATAGAAACCACATTCTAACACCTTAAGTGCTGTTCTTTGAGTGCCAAAGTGTCCCCCACAAGCATAAGTGTGACAAAAGGTTAGAATAGCATTAAACTCAGAATCGTGCACACACCTACGCATCACTTGGTCAGGGCAATATTTCCATAAATACGGGTCATCCCACACATAAAACCGTGCCTCTTTCATCAATTTATCACATTGGTGTTTAAGTAATTCACTAGGAACATGTTTAGACACCAAATAATTCACCAAATCAGCATACCACGGTTCACTTACCTTGACGGACATCAGTTGCTCATCTGGGAATGTCTCTATGATAGGCACGGCATCCTCCTCATGCACCATACAGCTCAAGTGGTCAGCCACCACGTTTTCAATTCCCTTCTTGTCCCGGATTTCGATATCGAACTCTTGGAGAAGAAGCATCCAACGAATGAGTCGTGGTTTGGCTTCCTTCTTGGTGAACAAATACTTCAATGTTGCATGGTCAGTATAAATAATAACTTTAGTACCAAGCAAATAAGAACGAAATTTATCTAAAGCAAATACAACAGCAAGAAGTTCTTTTTCAGTGGTAGAATAATTCAATTGTGCATCATTTAAAGTCCAAGAGGCATAATAGATAACATGCGGCCTCTTTTCCTTCCTTTGCCCCAAAACAGCTCCTAATGCATAATCGGAAGCATCGCACATAAGCTCAAAAAGAAGGCTCCAATTCGGTGGAACTATGATAGGGGCCGAAGTTAGCATTTCTTTGAGGTGATTGAACGCCTTCTCACACTCCTCGTTGAAGTCAAACACCACATCTTTCTGGAGGAGACGGCAAAGAGGGTTTGAGATCTTGGAGAAGTCCTTGATAAATCACCTATAAAATCTTGCATGACCAAGAAACGAACGAACCTCTCGAACCAAAGTAGGAGAGGGTAAGTAGCGTACAAGATCTATTTTCGATTTATCCACTTCAATTCCTCTTTCTGAAACAATATGCCCTAGAACTATGCCTTGTCTAACCATAAAGTGACATTTTTCCCAATTAAGCACAAGGTTAGTTTCTACACATCGTTTCAAAATTATTGTGAGATTTTCCAAACAACCATCAAATGAATCACCAAACACACTGAAATCATCCATAAATACCTCAATAATCTTTTCCACAAAATTTGAAAAGATACTTACCATACACCTTTGAAACGTGGCCGGAGCATTGCATAAACCAAAAGGCATGCGACGATAAGCAAAAGTACCAAAGGGGCATGTGAAAGTTGTCTTTTCTTAGTCATCCGGCGCTATGACAATCTGATTATATCCAGAATAACCATCAAGGAAACAATAAAAAGAATGACCGGCTAACCTTTCAAGCATTTGATCAATGAACGACAAAGGGAAGTGGTCCTTCCTTGTGGTGGCGTTGAGCTTCCTATAATCAATGCACACTCTCCAACCTGTTTGGATACGGGTTGGCACAAGCTCATTCTCGGCATTCTTCACCACTGTCACTCTGGACTTCTTTGGAACACATTGCACCGGTGATACCCAACGACTATCAGAGATCGGATAAATCACTCCACAATCAAGAAGTTTGATGATCTCCTTTTTCACAACTTCCATCATTGGAGGGTTGAGACGGCGCTGAGCCTTTCGAGTTGGTTTAGCCCCCTCCTCTAGAAGTATGCGATGCATGCACGTAGTCGGGCTAATTCCCCTAATATCGGCCAAAGTCCACCCAATGGCCGTCTTGTGCTCTTTCAACACTCGGATCAACTTCTCCTCTTCTATGGCCGTGAGTGATGAGGAGACAATGACGGGCAATGTCTCGTTGTCTAATAGGAGCATATTCATGTGACTTAAACCCTATCCCTTCTCCCCTTCCCTTGCCATGCAAACCACCCTATTTTAGGCTCATTCTATGTACTTAAACCCTAGCCCCTTAACCTTGCAGCCCTATTCTGATTTATTCACTTCCATATTCCTTTTTAATCCACATGCATTCATCATCATTCACCCTAGCTTGCAGCCACATGCTTTCCCATTCTTTAAATCATTCATCATTGCACCACATTCCAACACATGCACCCATCACCCATTCACCCTTTGCCGTGCATAACCTTGACAATTCCAACCTAATCCACATGCATTCATCATCATAACCTAGCTGTCATTCCACCTTTGTGCCATGACTTCCCCTTCATTCCAGCCATTCCACATGCATTTCCAACCCACATGCAACTCTTCATCATTACACCATAAATCAGCCAACACATGCACCCATCACCCAACACAAATCCTTGCCGTGCACACTCCCATCCCATTTCCAGCTTTCACATGCTTTTACAGCTCATCCACACTCAATGCCGTGGCTACCCATCCCATTTCCAGTCTTCACATGCATTTCCAGCTCATCCACACTCAATGCCGTGGCTACCCATCCCATTTCCAGCTTCACTCTTCATGATGGCAGCCACATTCTCTCCTAGCTGCAATATTCCCTCTTTTCTTCCTTCATTCACCTATAAATAAGCATCCATTGCAGCCACAAAAGGGGATTCGGATTCATACACAATTCACACACCAGAAATTCATTGTCGTGTCTCCCTTACAATCCAAACACCATCCTTCCATTTCCACCACTCCCCAAACCATTCACACCATCACACAACCATTCCTTAGACCTTGTGCAGCAACAAAGAGGAAGAGAAGAGGGCCTAAACGTTCATACAATTCAAGTTTGAGTTGTTGGAATGTTTAGGTGTTTCTTTTCCTTTGATTTCAATGTTTAATTTCAATTCTCTTTGTTTTGTACGTATGAGGAACTAAACCCCCCCTTGGCTAGGGGTGGGGGATTCGAAATATATGTTTATGCTTGCAATATGATTTGATTACTTCTAATTACGTTTCATAAGTTGTGAATTCAATTTATTTAACTGTTTGATTGATAACTTATTTATGTATGTTTATTGAGAGTGCATGCTTAATTTTCATGCATGAATATGATGCTAGAATATAAGTGAGTTTCACCTAATAGTTATGAACTTATATTCACAAGTAGTGGAGGTTGCTTATAAACAATCGCGTTAAATGAATTCTTGGCAAGAGTATCATGCATTCATAGTTACAATTGCCTCGTCAACACTTATAATTTTCATAGAGCACAATGATCTCTCATTGTATCTCTTCTATGCATTCATGTTGAGAACCATTGGAGAATGATTTGAATTGTCGCATGCATCATCCAATTCAATAACATAAGGAAAATTTGAGAGTTAATTAGTGCATCACGGTTAACTTGGGGTGTTGAGCATCATGGTTTATTGAAAAGCAATTGGAAATTGTTTTATATGCAAGTGTAACATGTGTGGAGATGAACCCCTTAGCTAGCCATCCCATCCATTCTATTCCATCAAATTCGTTTTACAATCTGTTTTGTTTCCAAGTTTCTGTTTTAATTTCAAATTCATCCAAAACCAATCCCCCTTTACTTTATTGTCCAAATTAGTTAGAAAGTGTCTTAGTTTGTGTTTATAAGTGTTTTGATTCAATTTGTTGCACAAATTCGTCCAAATTCACCAAGGTGCTCAAAACTGCCCAGAAAGTGTTTTTAAGGCAGTTTTGAGTGTTTTGGGTGATGTTTGAGTCTTTTGGTTTGTTTTAGTGTTTTAAGCGTTTAGTTTCGCATTCTTTGAGTCTAGTTTAGTGTTTTAAACTTTATTTTACGTTTTTGAGTCAGTTTTTCAAGTGATTTTGCAATCCCTCCTAATCCCCGGCCTAGAACGATCCCTACTTACATACTTACTACAACCGATAAAAAGAGGGTTAATTTGTGTGCGTATAAATTCACGCATCATTGTCTCCCAGAAAGACGTACTTTAAATGATCGGGCAACGGTTTAAGCTCAAGTACGGGTGCCTGAATCACTGAGGGTAACAACTTATTAGTGGAAACTGAAATTGAAATTGGGTTAGAAGGCTTACCATGGTGTTGAGGTAGTGACTTAAGGGCAGCCACTATCTTGGCCTCCTCCACACTTCTAGGCACGGCAAAACCAGATTTTTGCCCAATTCCTTGTGCAATTGTTGTTTCAAGTGTATCCCTCTCCAAAGAATCGAGAAAATCCTGCGCCAAATCATCAATTATATCAATAGAAAAGCAAGAATGACCGTCCTTAGGAAATTTAATACTTTCAGAAAGATTGAAATCAATGACTTCCCCATCAAATTCCATCGTTAAAGTTCCTTTAAACACATCTATCTTGGTGCGGGCTGTTTTCATGAAGGGCCTCCCTAATAGAATCGGCAATGGGGTGGAATGGGGTGAATCTTCCATGTCAAGCACATAGAAATCCGTTGGAAAAATCAAGTTACCAACCTGCACCAAAACATCTTCCAAAACACCCTTTGGATATGCATTAGAACGATCGGCTAATTGAATTATCACACCATCATTTTTAAGCTCACCTAAGTTCATAGATGCATAAATAGAGTATGGCATAACATTAATCGAAGCCCCTAAGTCTAACATGCATTGTTCAAACTTAGTATTACCAATAACGCACGGAATTGTAAAACTACCCGGATCTTTGCATTTAGGGGGTAATTTCCTTTGTAACACAGCAGAGACATTTTCACTTACTTGAACCACCTCTTTGTTCGAAATCCTTCTCCTTGTTGTACAAAGTTCTTTTAAAAACTTAGCATACCTCGGGACTTGCTTAATCGCATCAAGGAGCGGGATATTGACTTGAACTTTCCGAAAGGTCTCTAGAATGTCCTTCTTGGCTTCTTCCTTCTTTGATTGCCTAAACCTGCCAGGAAAGGGCACATTTTGTGGAATAGAACTAGAAAAAGTCGAATTGGGACTTACCTTGGTGGTTTGGGATGGTTTAGGAGGACTAGATGAATTCGGCAAGGTTTGGTCATCCTTGGCCGCGGGCTTTGCTCCCTGTGCTTCTTCTTGCAGCAACTTGTCCTCCTCGTCTTGACTCGATTTGGATGTATTTGAGTCCATTCCAACCTGTTTACCACTTCTCAACATGATGGCCTTAGCGGTTTCAAATCCTCCCTTCGGGTTCATAACGGTTGAACTAGGCAATTGATAGGAGCATATTCATGCGACTTAAATGGCTTGTTCTCGTGCATTTACGTTATGTTTCTCTAGTTATTTTAGTCCTTTATGCTTCTTTTGTGTGTTTTCAGGTTCTAAGGGCTTAGGGAGCAAGAAAGTGCATTTTGAGGCTATTTGGGGCACTTTTGGGCATGGATTGGATAGCTTAATCATGGAGCAAAGAGGATGGACGAAATTGAAGCCTTGTATGCTCTTTGGGGACATCAAACAAAGGGCCTAGCCCAATCAAACAAATCCTTTGAGCCATGGAAAACCTCTAGCCCAATCAAACATATTATGCCATGCAAACCAACCTATTTTAGGCCCATTCTATATACTTAAACCCTAGCCCTTTAAACTAGTCCTATTATCACTTATCACTTCCATTCACTTATCACTCACCACATATCATTCATTTATCACTTAACATATCATTCATTCATCTCCTTATCATAACCATACACTTATCACTTATCACTTATCACAACAACAATCTTCCACATGCACTCCCATCCTTTATCACATCCCATTTCCAACCTTTCCACATGCAATTTCTTCCACATGCATTCCCACTTTCCTAGTTGACATCCACATGCAAACACTTCACACAAACAAACACCCCATGCCGTGCATCTCCACAATCTCATTCATCAACCCACATGCACTTTAATCATTCAAACATGTAGCCACATAATCATTCACCCTATCCATTCTTTGTCACAAAACAATGTCACATGCACCATCAAAACATCCTTTGCCGTGGCCCTTGCAAATCCATCCCATTTTCAGCCATTACACTTCTTTAATTCACCCACCATTCATTCTTTATTCCGCATACACTCATCATCACACAACCTAGCTAACCCTACATGCATTATTTATTAACTCTTCATCATGCATCAACATTTTAAATCATCAAAAACCAACCAAAACCGTGCATACACACTTCATTCCATTCATTCATCATTCCATCTCATGCATCACCATTTATTCCACCCTAGAGCCTCATTATTCAATCCATCATTCCACCATCTTCCACCACCTTTAATCATTTAACCCACATACATTCACACACACTTCACATGCAAATCAACAACCATCAACACATCAACAACATCACCCTTTGCCGTGGGTTCCTTATGCATTTCCAGCATCTTCATTTGCTTTCCAGCTTTTCACATGTGTCCTAGCAGTTTTCTCATCATTCCTCCACACAAACACATTAAACAAACAGCCATATACACCTCCACTCCTCCTATAAATACCCTTGCATTCATTCATTCACACATCATCTCATTCACAACACAACACACCACAAACACTTCCATTTTCTTCCTTAGCCGTGAGTGTCTCTCCATTTTCTGCACCATTTTCTCCACCACTCCTCATCCATTTCCATAATCCCCCAATCCATTCAACACACCAACAACATCCCTTAGTCCTAATGCCACTATAAAGAGGAAGATAAGAGTGCCTAAACATTCATACAATTCACGTTTGAGTTGTTGGAATGTTTACGCGTTTCTTTGATTTCAATGTTTAAATTCAATTCTCTTTGTTTTGTAATATGAGGAATGGAAGAGAAGAGTGCCTAAACGTTCATACAATTCAAGTTTGAGTTGTTCGAATGTTTAGGTGTTTCTTTGATTTCAAAGTTATGAGGAACTAAACCCTTTTTGGCTAGGGGTGATTTCAATACCATGATTATTTATGTAATATGAATTGATGAATTCCGGTTATGAACTCTTGATTCGTGAATGCAATTGGCTTAACTATGTGATGATTAACTTATTTGTGTTTGTTGATTGAGGGTCGACACTTAATTAGCATGCATGAATATGTGGCTAAAGTTTAAGAAGGTTTCACATAATCGTTACTAACTTATACTTGAAAGTAGTGAATGTCGCTTGTCACGATCGCGTTAAGTTTAATTCTTAGCATGAGTAACATGATGTCATAGTTGCAAATGCTTTGTCAATGCTTATGGTTTTCATTATTCTTAATGATCTTCGATTGTATCTCTATTATGATGACATGTAGGGAACTTTTGAGAATGTTTTGTGTTGTCGAATGATGCCATCCAATCCAATAATATAAGGAAAATCTGAGGGTTAACTAGTGATGTCACGGTTAATTTGGGGCATTGTCGTTCATAATTCAATGAAGGAATAACTGGAAATTGATTCATATGCATAAATATCATGTGTGGAGAAAGAACCTCTAGCTAATTCACCAACCATCTTGTTTCATAACACTTGTTTACAATCTGTCCATTTTTGCATTTTGTTTGATTATTTCAACTTCGTCAAAACTAAAACCCCCTTTTTTATTTCCTTGTTCCCAAGTGTCTTAAATATGTTTTAATTTAGTTTTTACGTTTTGAAGTCAATTTAGAAGGTTTTAGCAAGCCCTCCTAATCCCCGGTTTAGAACGATCCCTCACTTATCCATTCTACTACAATTGTCAAACGAGGGTTTAATTTGAGTGTCAAGTAATTCTCGCATCAAATTTTGGCACCGTTGCCGGGGATTAGCAACTTTGCTAGTCCCTTGTCTTTATTTTTATTTTTTTTATTTTTCGTGCATTCTTATTTCAGATTCTTAGTTTGTTTGTTTTCTTGTTTTTCAGGTACTGTGTATGACTCGTAGCTCTCGGCCTATTATAGAGAACATCTCCAACTTTAACGGTGATTTTGAACGCACTTTGAGGAGAACAAGGAGTCAACAAGAGCCACCACAACCTCCACCACAACCTGGGCTTGAAGAAGACGAAGTAGGTGTAGAAGAAAAGCCCACGGATCAGATTTTTGAAGAAGAACAAGCCATGGCAGCAGATAATAGAACCATCAAGGAGCTTTCGGCCTCGTGTTTGGATAATGCATTGCCTCTTTGTATCCAATACCCCACGGCTGCAGAGGGGAAGACTGAGGTGTTTGAACTCAAATCCAGTTTGTTACACCATATTCCGAAGTTCCATGGCTTGTCTATGGAAGACCCCAACAAACACTTGAAGGAGTTCGAGGTGGTTTGTTCGAGCATGACCCCCGTCACTGTGGATGGGAGTATATTGAAGATGAAGGCCTTTCCATTTTCACTTATGGATAAGGCCAAAGATTGGCTCTACGAACTAGCCCCGGAAACTGTGACTTCGTGGGAGAGTATGAAGCGTGCTTTCTTGGAGAAATTCTTCCCTACTTCGAGAGTGATTCTCCTACGGAAGAAAATTAGTGGTATTCAACAGAATCATGGTGAGACATTTCCGGCTTATTATGAGCGCTTCAAGGGCCTTGTAGCTTCATGTCCTCAACATCAAATGAAGGAGGAACTTCTCCTTTAATATTTCTATGAGGGCCTCCTTCCTATCGAACGTCAAATGCTTGATGCATCAGTGGGAGGAGCATTGGTGGACAAAACACCAAGGGATGCCAAGATTCTCATAGCCAACCGAGCGCTCAACGCTCAACAATATGAAGGAGTGGGCCAAAGGGAAGCCCCATGGCAACAAAGTGTAAATGAGGTGAGTGCTATTTCTGAAATTCAATCACAACTTGCTAATCTTACTTCTTTTGTTTCTCAGGTTGTGATTGGTCCAAAAGCACAAGAACACCAAGTTTGTGGCGTGTGCTCAATTCAAGGGCATCCATCCGACAAGTGCCCTCAACTAATCGAGAATGGTGGGTGGGAATCTACCAATGCAATTGGTTTCCAAGGACAAAATCAAAACAACCCATACTCGAACACTTACAATGCCGGATGGAGGGACCATCCAAACTTCAAATGGAGGGAGCCACAACAAGCTGCCCAACAAGGAGAATTTAGGCCAAACCCCCCTAGTTTTTATTCCAAGCCATATGCACCCCAACAACCCCAACAACCTTCGGCATCATCTCATTCAGGTACGTCCTTGGAAAGTGATCAAGCTATGCAATTACTAACCTCTATTTCGCAGGGGTTGCAAAATCAAAACAATCGGATAGCAAATAACGAGAAGGAGATGATGGATATGAAGAAACAAATAGGGCAGATTTCTGAGTTCCTTGGACAGATTAGAGAGCAAGGAAAGCTTCCTAGCTCAACCACAGTCAATCCAAAGGGAGGATTCGAATCCGCCAAGGCCATCACCCTAAGGGGTGGAAAAGAAGTTGGGACCGAGCCAAACAATCCTAAATCTGCCCAGAAAGTAGATGAAGAGACGACACAACCTGAGGAAGTGTCTAGCTCACCCACGGAAAGGGTGAAAAACCCAATGCCGCAGGCCCCCAATCACCCTAACTCGGCCAAATCAGGTAATTTAAGTTCAAATTCACGTACTTCACGTCCTAATCTGCCCAATGTACCTTTTCCTCGCAGGTTCATGCAAGAAAAAAAAGAAGAAAGCGAGAAGGACATTCTTGAAACGTTCCGGAAGGTGCAAGTGAAAATACCGCTTCTCGATGCAATCAAACAGGTTCCAAAGTATGCTAAATTCCTCAAGGACCTATGCAATACAAACAGAAGAAGGGCAAACAAAGAGGTAGTGAAGGTAAGCGAGAATGTGTCCGCTGTTTTGCAACGTAAACTGCCTACCAAGTGCAAAGACCCCGGTAGTTTCACGATTCCTTGTGTGATTGGACATAATCGTTTTGAACATGCCATGCTTGATTTAGGTGCATCCATAAATGTCATGCCTTATTCTATTTATGCATCTATGAATTTGGGTGAATTAAAACAAGATGGTGTAATTATACAACTGGCCGATCATTCTAACGCGTATCGAAAAGGAGTTTTGGAAGATGTGCTTGTGCAGGTGAACCATTTAAATTTTCCGGCTGATTTCTACGTCCTAGACATGGAGGATTCAGCCCATTCTACATCTTTGCCGATTCTCCTTGGTAGGCCATTCATGAAGACGGCCCGAACGAAGATTGATGTATACAAAGGCACCTTGACAATGGAATTCGATGGGGAAGTGATTGATTTTAATATTTCTGAAACTATGAGATATCCCGTTGATGACCATTCTTGTTTTTCCATTGATGTTATCGATTCTTTGGCGCAGGTATACCTTGAAGAATTGAACGAGGACGCCCTGGAAACAACCATCACTAAGGCCATAGAGTGCAAAAATGAAGGATTTGGGCCAATGCAAGGCCACGGCAAGGAGGAGGAATTCTTTGCCATGGGTTCTAGTGAAGAAATAATTGAGGTTGTGGCAGCCCTTGAGTCATTGCCACAACAATATGGTAAGGTTCCACTCTCACTTTCAAATTCAGTTTCCACTAAGATGCTACCTTCTGTTGTTCAGGCACCATCGCTTAAACTTAAGCCGTTGCCGGACCATTTGAAGTATGTGTTTTTGGGAGAAGGCGAAACATTGCCCGTCATCATTTCATCAAGTCTCACGGCAATGGAGGAGGAGAAGCTTGTGAGGGTGCTGCGAGAACACAAAACGGCCATAGGGTGGACTTTGGCCGACATTAAAGGAATAAGCCCTACCACATGCATGCACCGTATACTTCTTGAGGAGGGGACTAAGCCATCCCGAGAGGCTCAACGCCGTCTCAACCCTCCGATGATGGAAGTGGTGAAGAAGGAAATAATCAAGCTTTTGGATTGCGGAGTGATCTACCCTATCTCCGATAGCCGTTGGGTCTCTCCAGTTCAAGTCGTTCCCAAGAAGTCCGGAGTAACTGTTATCAAGAATGATGAGAATGAGCTCGTGCCTACACGCATTCAGACTGGATGGCGAGTATGTATCGATTACCGGAAGCTAAATGCCATGACTAGGAAAGATCACTTTCCTTTGCCATTCATCGACCAGATACTCGAAAGGTTAGCCGGTCATGCTTTTTACTGTTTTCTTGATGGATACTCTGGATATAACCAAATTGTGATAGCCCCGGATGATCAAGAGAAGACCACATTCACATGTCCCTTTGGAACATTTGCTTATCGTCGCATGCCATTTGGCTTATGCAACGCACCGGCCACTTTCCAAAGGTGTATGGTAAGTATATTTTCCGATTTTGTTGAAAAGATCATTGAGGTTTTCATGGATGATTTCAGTGTGTTTGGGAGTTCATTTGATAATTGCTTGGATAATCTGACCTTAATTTTAAAACGATGTGTTGAAACTAACCTTGTCTTGAATTGGGAGAAATGTCACTTTATGGTGAAACAAGGTATAGTTTTAGGACATATTGTTTCAGAAAAAGGAATTGAAGTAGATAAATCGAAAATAGACCTTATACGTCACTTACCCTCTCCTACTTCGGTTAGAGAGGTACGTTCGTTTCTTGGCCATGCAGGGTTCTATAGGCGTTTTATCAAGGACTTCTCCAAGATGTCCAACCCTCTTTGCCGATTGCTTCAAAAAGATGTGCCATTCAAGTTTGATGAAGAGTGTAATTCGGCATTTAACCAACTCAAGGATAAGCTAGTCTCGGCCCCCATTATTGTACCTCCAGATTGGAGCCTTCCGTTCGAGCTCATGTGCGATGCATCCGACTATGCATTAGGAGCTGTTCTAGGACAAAGAAGAGACAAGCGGCCGCATGTCATATACTATGCCTCTCGGACTCTCGAAGATGCCCAATTGAACTACTCCACGACGGAAAAAGAACTTCTAGCTGTGGTTTTTGCTTTAGATAAATTTCGTTCATATTTAATTGGTACTAAAGTAATCGTTTATTCTGATCATGCAGCTTTGAGGTACTTGCTCACGAAAAAGGAAGCAAAGCTGAGGCTTATCCGTTGGATTCTTCTTCTTCAAGAATTTGATATTGATATCCGGGATAAGAAAGGAAGCGAGAATGTAATGGCTGACCATTTAAGCCGAATGATCTACGAGGAGCATGAACATGCCGTACCTATCCCTGAAACTTTTCCCGATGAGCAGCTGTTATCCATTGAGGTAAGTAAACCATGGTATGCAGATTTAGTGAATTACTTGGTGGTTAAACAATTTCCAAATGAACTAAACAAGCACCAACGTGATAAGCTTAAAAATGATGCATGTTTCTATGTTTGGGATGACCCTTATTTGCGGAAGTATTGCTCAGATCAAATTGTACGTAGATGTGTGCATGATTCTGAATTTCACTCAATTCTAAGCTTTTGTCACACATATGCATGTGGTGGTCATTTTGGCACACAACGCACTGCCCTCAAGGTTCTAGAGTGTGGTTTTTATTGGCCGACTATATTTAGGGATCCTAGAACCTTTTGTATGTCTTGTGATCGTTGCCAACGAATGGGTAACATAGGTACCAAGGACCAAATGCCGCAAACCCCTGTCTTTAATGTTGAAATTTTTGATGTTTGGGGCATTGATTTCATGGGCCCTTTCCCTCCATCTTATGGTTTCACTTATATCTTGCTAGCCGTTGATTATGTTTCTAAATGGGTGGAAACAAAAGCCACCCGTACTAACGATTCTAAGATGGTTGCAGATTTCATGAAAACTAACATTTTTGCTAGGTTTGGAATGCCGAGAGTAATCATAAGTGATGGAGGGTCTCACTTTTGCAATCGGACCATTGAGGCGTTGCTAAGAAAGTACCATGTCAACCATAAGGTCTCCACACCTTACCATCCTCAAACAAATGGCCAAGCCGAGGTATCTAACCGAGAAATCAAACAAATTTTGGAGAAGACCGTTGGACCAACAAGGAGGGATTGGAGCTTACGTTTAGATGATGCACTGTGGGCATATCGTACGGCGTACAAAACACCCATTGGGATGTCACCTTTTCGGCTCGTCTATGGTAAGCCATGTCATTTGCCCGTAGAGTTAGAGCACAAGGCACATTGGGCCGTGAAGACTTTCAACATGGACATAGATGCAGCGGGAGTTCATAGGAAGCTCCAATTGAATGAACTTGAGGAGATTCGGAATGAAGCCTATGAGAATGCCCGGATGTACAAAGCCAAGACCAAAGCATTCCATGATAAAATGATTCGAACCAAGACCTTCACAGTTGGGCAGAAAGTGTTACTTTTCAACTCTCGCCTACGTTTGTTTCCTGGTAAGTTGCGTTCTAAATGGATTGGCCCGTTTGTTGTTACTAACGTTTTACCTTATGGTGCAGTCCACATAAAAAGCTTAAGGAATGGCGTAGAATTCAAGGTGAACGGGCATCGGTTGAAGCCATATTACGAGCATGGTGTGGGGCAAGTGGTGGAAGATATTCCTTTCCATTCTGTGGGCTCAAATGAAGATTGAAGAGAGTACTCATTCAGCTGCAAGACGTAAAAGAAAGCGCTTCATGGGAGGCAACCCATTACAGTGAATAACGCTTGTTCATTGATTTCCGAGTGATTACAAAAAAAAAAAAAAAAAAAAAAAAAAAATTAAATTTACAAAGGTTGTGTACGTGAGGCCCCACTACGTGGCAACACTCTCGGAGCAAGAGGCATCAGAGCAGGAGGCATCGGAACAGAAGGCATCGGAGCGAGAGGCATAGGAGCGGGAGGCACCGAAGATAGATCATTCAAGGCCCCAAGCCTTGATGGAACGCTGGATGACCCAGGAAAAAGGTGCCTCTGGAAGAAAGCTGCAAACCGTTGACGGTCATCAAGCTCATCAAGCTTCCTCTTCATGCCTGTCGAATAATTGTTGGCAAGCACGTGCAAACTTCGGTTCTCGTACTTAAGCTGTTTGATCTCCTGCTTAAGACTCTCCACCTCCGCCATCAAGGATTCAACCTGACGGGAGCGAGCAAGAAGGCGTTGGCCCATGTTGGACACAGAGCCAGCGCACTGAACACTCAGAGCCAGGGATTCTTGAACGGCCAACTCATCGAACCGTCCTGAAAGCAGCTGACTGTCTTTGGGAGTGAGGAGGTTCCGAGCCACTATCGTAGCCGTTGTTGGATCCGTCATCACAAAGTCCTCATCTGTAAGAGGGCCATGGGAAGATAAGAAAGACGGGCACCATACCTTACCCTGACGAGGCGCGACCGGGTCACTGCTTAGACTCAAATCTAAGCAAATGTTCGATGGGTTGGATGAGCTAGCCATTGTTCAAGAAGTTAAAAGAAAAGGGTTGGATGGAGGAAAATCTCGACGGGCCGAAGATGATTTTTGGGAAGTTTTCAAAGTGTGCAGATAGAGGTGATCGATCACCTCTATTAAAGGAGATGCGTTCACCGATTCAGAAATGAAGAGACACCACTCTTCAAAAACCGGATTTCCCGGCGTAAAGATCGCCAGCTCTTCAGACGCAATCCAGGCTTTTCAGAAAGCGTGTGCAAATTTGTCAAAAGCTCCCAGCTTTTCAGAAGACGCGTGGAAGTGATAGGAGCATATTTAGGCGACTTACTTAGCTTGTTTTCGTGCATCTATGTTGTTAATTCATAGTTGTTTTAGTAGTTTAAGCCATTTTCATGTGTTTTTAGGTTCATATGGCTAAGGAAGCGAAAAGATGCATTTTGGAGCATTTTGGAGCAAAATTGGGCTTGGAATGGATAGCATATGATTGGAGCCAAAGTGTTGGACGAATTTGAAGGCCTTGTATTCATTTTGGACATAAAACAAAGGGCCTAGCCCATTCTCTCTTAAACCAACCCCAAGGCCATGCATTTCCTTCCAATTCCAAAGCCCACAATCACTTCAAAAGCCATGCAAAGAACCATCCATTCCATAAAAAACAATCCATCAATTCACATGCAAAACCACCATTAACACACATGCACCCAAACAAAGCCAACCTAGCTAACCCTACATGCATTCTTTATGCAACTCTTCATCATTCCACCATTCATTCTTTATTCCACAAACAAGTCACATGCATTTCCACCTTCCTACTTCATCATTTCACCACATTCTCCCTCTTTAACTCATTTCATTATTCATTCACTTTGCATTCATTCAATTCCACCCCACATGCACCCTTTATTCTTCATTATTGCAACCATGGCACATTTACACCAACAAAACAACTCCCATGCCATGGCCTACTCATATTCCCATTTCCTTTCCAACATCTCACATGCATTTCCACCTTCCTACTTCATCATTTCACCACATTTTCCCTTTTATTTCCACATGCAATTCTTCATCATTGCAGCCACAAACACCTTAAACAAATAGCCATATACATCTCCACTCCTCCTATAAATACCCTTGCATTCATTCATTCAAAAATCATCTCATTTCATACACAACACACCACAAACACTTCCATCTTCTCCCTAGCCGTTAGTTTCTCTCCATTTCCCTTCCATTTCTCCTCCATTTCTTCCATTTCCATAATCCCCCAATCCATTCAACACACCAACAACATCCCTTAGTCCTTGTGCCACAATAAAGAGGAAGATAAGAGGGCCTAAACGTTCATACAATTCACGTTTGAGTTGTTGGAATGTTTACGCGTTTCTTTGATTTCAATGTTTAAATTCAATTCTCTTTGTTTTGTAATATGAGGAATGGAAGAGAAGAGTGCCTAAACGTTCATACAATTCAAGTTTGAGTTGTTCGAATGTTTAGGTGTTTCTTTGATTTCAAAGTTATGAGGAACTAAACCCTTTTTGGCTAGGGGTGATTTCAATACCATGATTATTTATGTAATATGAATTGATGAATTCCGGTTATGAACTCTTGATTCGTGAATGCAATTGGCTTAACTATTTGATGATTAACTTATTTGTGTTTGTTGATTGAGGGTCGACACTTAATTAGCATGCATGAATATGTGGCTAAAGTTTAAGAAGGTTTCACATAATCGTTACTAACTTATACTTGAAAGTAGTGAAGGTCGCTTGTCACGATCGCGTTAAGTTTAATTCTTAGCATGACTAACATGATGTCATAGTTGCAAATGCTTTGTCAATGCTTATGGTTTTCATTATTCTTAATGATCTTCGATTGTATCTCTATTATGATGACATGTAGGGAACTTTTGAGAATATTTTGGGTTGTCGAATGATGCCATCCAATCCAATAATATAAGGAAAATCTGAGGGTTAACTAGTGATGTCACGGTTAATTTGGGGCATTGTCGTTCATAATTCAATGAAGGAATAACTGGAAACTGATTCATATGCATAAATATCATGTGTGGAGAAAGAACCTCTAGCTAATTTACCAACCATCTTATTTCATCAATTACATTCTGTCTAGTTATTAACTTGTTTCGTTATTTCAATTTTCGTCAAACCTCAATCCCCCTTTTGCTTTAATGTTCAATATAGTTAGAAATCAATTTAGTTTGTGTTTTTAAAGCATTTTGATTCTTTTGGTTTGTCTTAGTGTTTTAACGTTTAGTTTCACATTCTTTGAGTCTAGTTTAGTGTTTTATATTGTTTTTACGTTTTTAAGTCAATTTAGAAGGTTTTAGCAAGCCCTCCTAATCCCCGGTTTAGAACGATCCCTCACTTATCCATTCTACTGCAATTGTCAAACGAGGGTTTAATTTGAGTGTCAAGTAATTCTCGCATCAGGAAGGCGAGAAATCAGCTGCACACTTTAGCCGACAAACGTGGGTGACAAAGCCGAAAGCTCCCGGCTTTCCAGAAAGCGAGTGCAAATTTGTCAAAAGCTCCCAGCTTTTCAGAAGACGCGTGCCACTTTATCAAAAGCTCCCGGCTTTTCAGAAAACGCGTGGAAGACATTGCCGCATCCGCACTGCCATTTGCCATTACAATTCCTATATACATCAACATTCATGGCAAGGCATACACCCAGAAGCGCATAACTTTCCTTCTCGGCCAAAAATGTAAGCTGCAACCAACCCTCTCAAACATGCTCAGATTTCTCCTCCTCTTGAAAACACATTTTCAAACATGGATGTATCCCCCAAAGAAGATACCCAATGCCTGCAGTACGAATGAGGAAGAGGAAACGGTGGATCGAAGCATGTGGATTCATTCGCTGCCTCTTCGAAAGCAAATGTATCTCATATCATCAAGGGCGAAAGCAAAGGTATCTCATATCATGCTCTTTCCCTGTCTTTTCCTTTGTCCTTGATATTACTTGCATGGCAAAGTGAAAGAAGCAATCAGCTGGCACTTGGAGTCTATCTGGACTCTATTCCCTGGTTGCTTACCTAGCTTTGCTGAGCTATCCTCTAACCCTCTTCAATACGAATTGGAAAGATTGAACAAAGAAACAGATAAGAGGAGGAAGCTCAGACCTTCGGGGAAGACCAAAGGAAGCCTGCTGCCCAGTTCAAGAGTAGCACAAAGGAAAATCAACGATGGGAGCAGCGCAGTTCAAGAGTAAGCCTGTGGAATCACAAAGATCCAAGCCTCACTGCAATCACCAAGGAGAAGATGGAACGAACACTCCATAACTAGATTTGCATCTCTAAACTCTTCTCTTTGTTAGATACATTCTGCTATGTTTAGTATGTTTAATTGTTGTTTATATGTTTGTTTGTGTTTAGTGTGGTTTTTAACATTGAGGACAATGTTTGATTTAAGTGTGGGGGAGTTACTAAAGTGTTTTGATGCAAATTCGTAGGGTTTTATCCACCATAACTTCAAATGTTGTTTCTTGCTGTTTTTAAGTGTGTTTAGTGTGTTTTGACTTAAAAATTCGAAAATCACATAAAAATTTGAAAAAAAAAGCATGTTTTGAAAAGCCTAAAAAGAGTGTTTTGAGTCGTTTTTGTGTCGTAGGTCACCTTCCAACACAATGATAAGGATGTGGTTTCTAATTGCATGACTGTTAAAAAGAGTTATAAACATGGAGAAAAGTTTGATTTACTCTTGGTATATGCTTGGTTATGGTTATAATGTATGACTTCACATGCAATCATAAAAGAAAAATTCGTTTTTTGTAACATGCTTGAAGGAAGGAACTCAAACAAACGCTACAACCCTGAGAGACTTGAGCCTATAACGTTCTTTGGAGAGTATAGTCTGTGATTTCTTGTTTTCTAAAGTCGTTGCATGATCTCATTATTCTTTGCTTGGTTACTACTTAGAAGGCGTTTCATCATATAGTTCCAAATGCTAGAACTCATGCCCATTTCATTCAAAGCATGTTATTGATTTGCATAACACATATTCAAGAAGAAGTTGTGTAGTGACCACCACCATAGCCAAATAGCCTCACTTCCCATATTTCGTATTTGTTGTAAGTGTTACCCCCGTTGAGCTTTGTTTAGCCTTTATTCTTTGTTAACCCACATTTTCCTCACCTAGCCTAGTTTAGGACAATCCACACCCTTGTTCTTAAAAGATAGTGAGCATGACTTAAATGAATTCCTTTTGAGTTACATTATGCAAGAAAATGAGTGTGGGGGAAGGAATGCTTGTTCTTAAGTATGTTTGAGATTCAAAAGAAAAGAAAAACAGCAAAGAAAAGAAAGAAAGAAAGAAAAAAAAAAGAGCTTGAAAAAAATGAAAGAATGAGTGATTGAAGAAAGGGTTCAAAACACCAATTCTGGCTGTAAATTGTCTAAATTCTCCCTTTTTGTTCAAAAGTTGAGTTTTCATTCAAAAGTGAATTCTAAGTTGATTCAAGTGCTTTGCTCACTGTTTCTTTAAGAACCTTTGTTTTCCATATCCCTTCTTTGTTATCCACACGCCCCAAGCCCCATTACAACCCGTGACTTCAATCTTGAGTGTTATGTGTTTCAATTTGTGGAGTTTGAACTTGGTATGAGCATATGGTGTCACTGGTTCTCGCGTCTAAGTAGTAGCATTCCATTCATGAGATCATATCTAAACATGCTTATTAACTCCAGAAATTGCGTTCTTTGTGATACATATATGTGAGTGTTCGTTTTCATGTTTACATCAATCTTCTCACATATACTTAGTGTAGGGTGTGTAGTCAGAAAATCTGAGTGAAAATCGAGTGCATATCTTGTAAGGAATTGAGCAAATTCTCTAAAGCATGTTACTACATTCAAAACATGGTTTTAAATGCTTAATTGTGAAATAGTATGTGGTGACTATGATTAAGAATGTACTTAAGTGTGAAGATGACTAAATTCTGTGGGAATAATGATTTTTAACTTGTCATGTGCATTGGAAATCCCTGAAACGATTGTTGGAAGGTGTAGGTTGTGTTTTACGTGTTTAGTGTCGTTTTGTTTATTTGTTTTTATTCTGTTTTGCTCGAGGACTAGCAAAAGATAAGTGTGGGGGAGTTTGATAGGAGCATATTTATGCGACTTAAATGGCTTGTTCTCGTGCATTTACGTTATGTTTCTCTAGTTATTTTAGTCCTTTATGCTTCTTTTGTGTGTTTTCAGGTTCTAAGGGCTTAGGGAGCAAGAAAGTGCATTTTGAGGCTATTTGGGGCACTTTTGGGCATGGATTGGATAGCTTAATCATGGAGCAAAGAGGATGGACGAAATTGAAGCCTTGTATGCTCTTTGGGGACATCAAACAAAGGGCCTAGCCCAATCAAACAAATCCTTTGAGCCATGGAAAACCTCTAGCCCAATCAAACATATTATGCCATGCAAACCAACCTATTTTAGGCCCATTCTATATACTTAAACCCTAGCCCTTTAAACTAGTCCTATTATCACTTATCACTTCCATTCACTTATCACTCACCACATATCATTCATTTATCACTTAACATATCATTCATTCATCTTCTTATCATAACCATACACTTATCACTTATCACTTATCACAACAACAATCTTCCACATGCACTCCCATCCTTTATCCCATCCCATTTCCAACCTTTCCACATGCAATTTCTTCCACATGCATTCCCACTTTCCTAGTTGACATCCACATGCAAACACTTCACACAAACAAACACCCCATGCCGTGCATCTCCACAATCTCATTCATCAACCCACATGCACTTTAATCATTCAAACATGTAGCCACATAATCATTCACCCTATCCATTCTTTGTCACAAAACAATGTCACATGCACCATCAAAACATCCTTTGCCGTGGCCCTTGCAAATCCATCCCATTTTCAGCCATTACACTTCTTTAATTCACCCACCATTCATTCTTTATTCCGCATACACTCATCATCACACAACCTAGCTAACCCTACATGCATTATTTATTAACTCTTCATCATGCATCAACATTTTAAATCATCAAAAACCAACCAAAACCGTGCATACACACTTCATTCCATTCATTCATCATTCCATCTCATGCATCACCATTTATTCCACCCTAGAGCCTCATTATTCAATCCATCATTCCACCATCTTCCACCACCTTTAATCATTTAACCCACATACATTCACACACACTTCACATGCAAATCAACAACCATCAACACATCAACAACATCACCCTTTGCCGTGGGTTCCTTATGCATTTCCAGCATCTTCATTTGCTTTCCAGCTTTTCACATGTGTCCTAGCTGTTTTCTCATCATTCCTCCACACAAACACATTAAACAAACAGCCATATACACCTCCACTCCTCCTATAAATACCCTTGCATTCATTCATTCACACATCATCTCATTCACAACACAACACACCACAAACACTTCCATTTTCTTCCTTAGCCGTGAGTGTCTCTCCATTTTCTGCACCATTTTCTCCACCACTCCTCATCCATTTCCATAATCCCCCAATCCATTCAACACACCAACAACATCCCTTAGTCCTAATGCCACTATAAAAAGGAAGATAAGAGTGCCTAAACATTCATACAATTCACGTTTGAGTTGTTGGAATGTTTACGCGTTTCTTTGATTTCAATGTTTAAATTCAATTCTCTTTGTTTTGTAATATGAGGAATGGAAGAGAAGAGTGCCTAAACGTTCATACAATTCAAGTTTGAGTTGTTCGAATGTTTAGGTGTTTCTTTGATTTCAAAGTTATGAGGAACTAAACCCTTTTTGGCTAGGGGTGATTTCAATACCATGATTATTTATGTAATATGAATTGATGAATTCCGGTTATGAACTCTTGATTCGTGAATGCAATTGGCTTAACTATGTGATGATTAACTTATTTGTGTTTGTTGATTGAGGGTCGACACTTAATTAGCATGCATGAATATGTGGCTAAAGTTTAAGAAGGTTTCACATAATCGTTACTAACTTATACTTGAAAGTAGTGAATGTCGCTTGTCACGATCGCGTTAAGTTTAATTCTTAGCATGAGTAACATGATGTCATAGTTGCAAATGCTTTGTCAATGCTTATGGTTTTCATTATTCTTAATGATCTTCGATTGTATCTCTATTATGATGACATGTAGGGAACTTTTGAGAATGTTTTGGGTTGTCGAATGATGCCATCCAATCCAATAATATAAGGAAAATCTGAGGGTTAACTAGTGATGTCACGGTTAATTTGGGGCATTGTCGTTCATAATTCAATGAAGGAATAACTGGAAATTGATTCATATGCATAAATATCATGTGTGGAGAAAGAACCTCTAGCTAATTCACCAACCATCTTGTTTCATAACACTTGTTTACAATCTGTCCATTTTTGCATTTTGTTTGATTATTTCAACTTCGTCAAAACTAAAACCCCCTTTTTTATTTCCTTGTTCCCAAGTGTCTTAAATCTGTTTTAATTTAGTTTTTATGTTTTGAAGTCAATTTAGAAGGTTTTAGCAAGCCCTCCTAATCCCCGGTCTAGAACGATCCCTCACTTATCCATTCTACTACAATTGTCAAACGAGGGTTTAATTTGAGTGTCAAGTAATTCTCGCATCAGCAATCTGCCTTGTTCTCTAATTTGCCCCATAAATTCGGCAGTTTGACCCATTTGCTTCTCCAAATTGTCCACCTGTTTAACTTGGATTTGTCTCTCCTTATTTTGAGTTTGTATTTCCTGCGTCAAAGTAGTAAGTAACTTAACAACTTGATCATTATCCAAAGACATACCTGAGGTTGTTAGGGCAGATTGCACTTGGTTTTGATTGGGGACGAATGGCTTTGTATAAAAGCCCGGTGGTTGCTGCCTAAATCCTCCTTGTTGTTGGGGTTGTTGAGGATCCCGCCATTTGAAATTTGGATGGTCCCTCCACCCTGGATTGTAGGTATTAGAGTATGGATCATCGCGTGGTTGATTTTGGTTCCCAAAACCCACGGCATTGGCAGATTCCCAACCCCCATTCTCAATCAATTGAGGGCATTGATCGTTGGCATGTCCTTGCATAGAGCACATGCCACACACACTTGGTCCATGAATCTTCATTCCCTCGGCCAACTGAGAAACAATAGAAGTAAGGTTAGCTAATTGGGATTGAATTTCAGGCATAGAACTTACCTCATTCACTTGTGGCCGTGGGGGGTCTCTTTGTCCAACACCTTCGTATTGTTGTGCATTATGTGCTCGGTTGGCAATTAGAACTTTTGCAACCCCCGAAGTTTTATCCACCAACGCACCTCCCGTCGAGGCATCAAGCATTTGGCGTTCCATGGGAAGGAGTCCTTCGTAGAAGTATTGAATGAGCAGCTCCTCCTTCATTTGATGCTGTGAAAAAGAAGCAACAAGTGATTTAAAACGTTCATAATAAGAAGGAAACGATTCACCTTGATTTTGTTGGATGCCACTAATCCGTTTCCTCAAGAGAATGACTCTTGAAGTTGGGAAAAACTTCTCTAAGAAAGCTCTTTTCATACTATCCCAAGATGTAACCGTTCCGGGTGCTAACTCGTAAAGCCAATCCTTCGCCCTTTCCAAAAGTGAGAATGGAAAAGCCTTCATCATCAGAATGTTCCCGTCGACATTTATGGGTGTCATGCTCGAACAAACAACCTCGAACTCCTTGAGATGCTTGTTGGGATCTTCCATGGAAAGCCCATGGTATTTCGGAATGTGGTGCAACAAGCTTGACTTCAACTCGAATTCATCGGTCTTGCCTTGGGCAGCCGCGGGGTATTGAATGCATAATGGTGCGGCATTGGCCAAACCCGAGGCCGAAAGCTCTTTAATGGTCCGATTGTCCGCTGCCATAACTTCTTCTTCCACTTCTTCAAACTCAGATTCGACCTCTGAACTTGAACTAGGTTCACTAGGTTCGGGATGCCTCCTCTTTCTTCTCAAATCACGTTCAAAATCGTCGTTAAAGTCCAAGATATGTGCATGCACAGTTTGAGAACTCCGCGTCATGCACTAGTACCTAAACCAACAAAACAAAACAAAATAAGAAAACTAGGTAAATTACACTAAAAACACACGGCAAAAACACAAGGGATTAGCAATTTTACTAATCCCCGGTAACGGCGCCAAAATTTGATGTAAGAATTACTTGACACACAAATTAAACCCTATTGATGACAATTGTAGTAATGATGCAAGTAAGGATCGTTCTAGACCGGGGATTAACTAAGGATGCTAATCAATGTGAAACTGACTCAAAAACGTAAAAACATAATGTAGAACACTAAACTAGACTCAAAGAATGCCAAACTAGAGTTTAAAACACTTAAACAAACCAAAAGACTCAAAACAACACAGAAGCACTCAAAACTGCCTTAAAATCACTTTCTGGGCAGTTTTGAGCACAAACACTAGTTTGGACGAAAACATGTTGTCACTTGATTCAAGACACTTAAAAACACAAATTAACTTGATTTCTAACTATTCTAACATTTCAAAATAAATGGGGGATTGATTTTGACGAAATTGAATTTAAAACAGAGACTTGTAAACAAACTTCAAACAAAACAGATTGTGATGAAATAGAATGATGAGAAACTAGTTAGAGGGTTCCTTACCCACACATGAACATATGCATATAATTTGATTCCCAGTTATGACTTCAACAAACGATGAATGACAATGCTCCAAGTTAATTAGGTCCACTTAAATTAACTTTTAGATTTCCCTAGATCCATTGGATTGAATGGAATACGCATTACAACCAAATTATTCCTCATCAAAGTCCCTAACTATGGAATACGCATGATAGAGACATTCAACAAAGATCATTAAGTTCAACGGAAATCATAAACATCGACTAGACATTCATAACTATGGAATACGCATGTTAATCCAGCCTAGGGTTTACTTAAACACAATCGTGACTAGCGATCTTTACTACTTATGAATATAAGTTCATAACGATTAGGTGAAATTCCCTTATATCCTAGCATCAAGTTTAGGCATGCAAATTAAGTGTCGACCCTCAACCCACATACATAAACAAGTTCTTAATCAAAACAGAAAAGTAAACCACATCTAAAGTTCATGAATTCATAACTGGAGTAAATCAAATCATAACCAACATATGTCCATGGCTTCAAATTTGCCTCTAACTAAAAAGAAATTAGTTCCACATGTTTAACATAATTGAACAGCAAGTTAAATTAAACATGAAAACAGAACCAAAAGAAGAAAGAACTCCAAACACTCTAATAGTTGCAGATTGCATGTGCAAGGTTTCTTCCTTCCTTTGGACTGCATGGCACTACTCCTCCTCTCCTTCAATGGTGGCGGCACAAGGTGGTTATGGTGGTTAAATGGTTGCTGATGCTAACTAAGTAAGCACACAAATTAAAACCCTCTTGTGACAATTGTAGTAAAGATGCAAGTAGGGATCGTTCTAGACCGGGGATTAGGAGGGATTACTAAATCACTTGGACACTGACTCAAAAACGTAAAACAAACGTTAAAAACACTAAACTAGACTCAAAGAATGCAAAATACTTATAAACACAAATTAAGACACTTTCTAACTAAATTAGACACTAAGGTAAAGGGGGATTGAGGTTTTGACGAAAATAAATTAAATGCACAAATTGTAATTTAAAGGCAAAATTTAAATATGAATGTGATGAAAATATGGATGAATGCTAGCTAGAAGGTTCTTCTCCACACATGTCACACTTGCATACAATTTGATTTTCAGTTGGTCTTTCGATAAATTATAAATACTCAACGCCCCAAGTTAACTGTGAATTGCACTAATTAACCATCAGTTTTTCCACAAGTTATTAAGTTGGATGATTGCATACGACAACCCAAAACATTCCCTACAAGTTCCCTACATGAATTGCATAATAGAGATACAAGCAAGAATCATTAAGTTCTATGAAAAACATAAGCATTGACGAAGCATTCGTTACTATGAATTGCATGAAACTTATGCTAAGAATTCATTCAACGCGATCGTTTTCAAGCGACCTTCACTACTTGTGATTATAAGATTGTAACTATTAGGTGAAACTCCCTCATAATCTAACATCATATTCATGCATGAAAATTAAGCGTGCACTCTCAATCAACATACATAAATAAGTTATCGATCAAGCAGTTAAACAAATTGAATTCACCATTCATGAAATTCCAACCAAAAGTAATCAATTCATATTGCAAGCATAAACATGGTTTCGAATCACCCCCTAGCTAACTAGGGGGATTTAGCCTCTCATGTTCACAACAAGAAAAATAAAATTGAATTTAAACATAAAGAACAAAGGATGGATTACACCTAGAACGCCCAATGAATCCACTTGAATTTCTGCGCGTCTAAGCCCTCCTTCTTCTTCTCCTTGCTGCGGCTAAAGGGAATTATGCGGAAGATGGTATGATACCCTTTTTCAAATCTGGTGCTGCCGCTGGACAGTTTTTGGGGTCATGGAATTGCGGCTAAAGGAATGCATGAATGGGAGAATAATATGCGGCTGTTAGGGTGAATAATGTGTGAAGGTGCTGCTGGATGGATATTATGGCTGCGGCAGTATATATGTGAATGTGGCTGCTAGGAAAATGTGGAATATGGTGGCGGCTGTTGTGGGGAATTATGGGATAATGGGATGTTGCGGCTGTGATAGAAAATATGCTGAATGGCTGCACCGTTTTGGGACAAAATGCACGGCCTCTTTGATAGAATATTAGGTTTTTTTTATGCGGCTGCATGATATGGTTTTTTTGTGAAAATTGGGATGCACGGGTTTTTTTGGGAGAATATGGATTGAATGCTACGGCTTAGGGTGGAAAGTAATATGGAAGGGTGGCTGCAACTGTGATGTAAAATTAGTGGCTGAAAAATAAGAAGAATAAATAAATATGGTGCGGCTACATGGGAAAATAGGGTGATTAGGGTGATTGATGAATGTAGCAGCTTGAGAAGTGAATGAAGAATCCCCCAAAGTTAGGAAAAAGGTGCGGCTGCTATGGTTTTGTGAATGAATCCATGTTTAAATCTAGGGTGCGGCTAATTGGTGGAAACCCTAGGGTTTTAGAAATTTAAACCCTAGTTTATTTTTATTAACTAAAATTCACCTAAAGGCTGCTAGAATTTAGGAAATAAAATCAGAAATTAAAGAGGGAAAGATTAAAGGGTGTGGCTAGGGCCTTGGTTTTGTGTCCTAAAGCGCCTACAAGGAATTCAAAGTGGCTAGAAGATATGGACGTTTAAGTTTAGGAAAGGTTACCAAAACGGGAAACTTAGGGTTAACTTTCCTAAAATAGGAAACCTTGTTTGAGTAGGATTCCTCGTTTTGGTAAGAATTCATCGTTGGAGTAGGATTTCGTCGTTTCTTCAAGTCTTCAACTCATTCGTTCCTCTTTCGCTCCAAAAGACTCCAATTTGCATCTTCTTGCACACTTTGGCCTTATAATCTGAAAATACACAAAAGTGGCCTTAAACACTAAAACAACTAAGTAAACACAACATAAATGCACGAGAACAAGCTAATTAAGTCGCATGAATATGCTCCTATCAGTTGCTTGGATGGAAGGTTACGACAAAGGTGGTAAAAGCGGCTGGAATTGTGTTTCTAGGATTTTAGGATGTGTAGAGTGGTGTGGCTAGATGAATGGACGAAAATTGGGTGAATGAGTGATCCCCCCTAGTGCCTTGCTGCAAAGACTTATTTATAGGGCTAGGAAAGGTTTAGAACTTAGTTGAAACCAAAAGGTTTTGTACCAGAAATTAGGTAGAATGTGGAAAATATGGAAGAGAATGCTTTTTTCTCCTTATCTTTCTCTACAAGATTACAAGGATATATATACATGAAACACTTAAGGGATACAAGTGTGTAGCTTGGACAAGGTAGGAGATAAGGTAGGACGGCTAGGAGACAAGGTAGGACGGCTTGTTGTGTAGCTTGGACAAGGTAGGACGGCTTGGATAGGGTAGGACGGCTTGGACAAGGTAGGAGACAAGGTAGGACGGCTAGGAGACAAGGTAGGACGGCTTGGACAAGGTAGGAGACAAGGTAGGATGGCTTGTTCTTCCAATACAGAAATTAGGCAGAAATTAGGCACCATGTGTGAATAGATAAAGCCTTCTAGAAATAAGGTTTTTAGGCCCCCCTTGCAGCTCCCTAACTGAATTCAAGCCTTCAAATTCGTCCATCCTCATGCCTCCATGCTTGCACTATCCAATCTAGGCCCAAAAATGCTCTAGAATGCTCCAAATTGCTTATTTTTGCATACTTTGACACTAAAACCTGAAATTGCACGAAAATAACTTTAAACACTATAATTAACATAGTTTAGCTAATTAAATGCAAGAAAACAAGCTAACTAAGTCGTATAAATATGCTCCTATCACTAGCAAAAGCTAAGTGTGGGGGAATTTGATAGGAGCATATTCATGCGACTTAATTAGCGTGTTCTCGTGCATTTATGTTGTGTTTACTTAGTTATTTTAGTGTTTAAAGCCACTTTTGTGTATTTTCAGATTATAAGGCCAAAGTGTGCAAGAAGATGCAAATTGGAGTCTTTTGGAGCGAAAGAGGAATGAATGAGTTAAAGACTTGAAGAAACGATGAATTCCTACTCCAACGATGAATTCCTACTCAAACAAGGATTCCTACTTGAAGTAGGAAAGTTAACCCTAGGTTTCCCGTTTTGGTAACCTTTCCTAATCTTAAATGTCCGTATTTTCTAGCCACTTTGAAGGCCTTGTATGCACTTTAGGACACAAAACGAAGGCCCTAGGGCCCTTAAAACCCTTTGCCGTGCTCAATCCCTTTCTTTCCTTCCCTTGCCGTGCAAGGGGGGGTATTTAGGTCCAATGTCATGCACTTAAACCCTATTTCCCTCTCCTAACCTAAACCCTAGCCGCACCTTGCAGCCATCCCCTTTAATTTCTTATTTAATTCCCTAATTCTAGCAGCCTTTAATTTAATTTTAGTTAATAAAAATAAGCTAGGGTTTTATTTTTCTAAACCCTATATAAACTAAAGCTTGCCGCACCCTAGTTCTTCTTCTCTCATTCATTCTATTCAGCCATTCATTCACAAAACCTCTCAGCCGCAAGAACCTTTCCATCTTCTCCCTTTGCCGCAGCCTTCTCCATCAATTCCAGCCACCACCAACCCTTCCAGCCACCATCCACACCTCCATAAATCCATCCCCAACCCAAAATAACATCCAAAAACCCCCTAAACCATCTCTGCCGCAGCAAGGAGAAGAAGAAAGAGGAGCTTAGACGTGCAGAAATTCAAGTGGATTCGTTGGGCGTTCTAGGTGTAATCAATCCTTTGTTCTCTATGTTTAAATTCAATTTTATTTCTCTTTCTGTGAACATGAAAAGCTAAATCCCTTGTTAGCTAGGGGGTGATTCGAAACCATGTTTATGCTTGCAATATGAATTGGTTACCTTTAGTTGGAATTTCATGAATTGTGGATTCAATTTGTTTAACTGCTTGATTGATAACTTATTTGTGTATGTTTATTGAGAGTGCACACTTAATTTTCATGCATGAATATGATGCTAGAGTATATGTGAGTTTCACCTAATAGTTACAAACTTATATTCACAAGTAGTGGAGGTTGCTTATAAACAATCGCGTTAAATGATCTTTGATTGTATCTTTATTGTGCTTTTTACATAAAGGACTTTTGGAGAATGTTTTGAATTGCGTATGCGCTATCCCATCCAATTCATTAACTTAAGGAGAACTTGACGGTTAATTTAAGCGGACCTAATTAACCCGGGGTGTTGAGTTTCATGATTCATCGAAAGACCAACTGAAAATCATCTTGTATGCAAGTGTAACATGTGTGGAGAAGAACCTTCTAGCTATCATTCATCCATATTTTCATCAAATTCATATTTAAAATATGTTTGAATTACATTCTGTGCATTTTATTTAATTTCGTCAAAAACTCAATCCCCCTTTACTTTAGTGTCCAATTTAGTTAGAAAGTGTCTTAGTTTGTGTTTCTAAGTGTTTTGATTCAATTTATTACCCAAATTCGTCCAAAGTAGTCAAAGTGCTCAAAACTGCCCAGATTGTGTTTTTAAGGCAGTTTTGAGTGTTTTGGTGCTGTTTTGAGTCTTTTGATTTGATTTAGTGTTTTAAGTGTTTAGTTTTGCATTCTTTGAGTCTAGTTTAGTGTTTTAACCTTTGTTTTATGTTTTTGAGTCAGTTTCCAAGTGATTTAGCAATCCCTCCTAATCCCCGGTTAAGAACAATCCCTACTTATACATATACTACAATTGTCAAAAGAGGGTTTTAATTTGTGTGCTTATATAGTTCACATCACTACCACAAACATGTGAACTTATTTTCATTTATTTGATACTCTTTTTTCCTTTCTTTTCACAACTTTTTCTTTTCTTTTTTTTTTTCTTTTTCCACGAAATTTTTTCTTTATTTTCTTTCTTTCCCGTGCCCATGGCACACTAACTCACATGAAACCTACTTCACCCACACTTGTTTTCTGCCATACATTAATCAAAGGGAGTTCAATTCAAATCATGCTTTGCTATGCTTCAAGAATAAGGGTATGGATAGTCGTAATCTAGGCTAGGTGAGGATAGTGTGGGTTACCAAAGAATGTGAGCTTAACAAGGCTCAATGGGGTTAACTTAAACATACAATGAAGTAGGATACATGGCAATTTGGCTTTGGTGGTGGTCACTACACAACTTCTTCTTGAATATGTGTTATGCAAATCAATAACATGCTTTGAATGAAATGGGCATGAGTTCTAGCATTTGGAACTATATGATGAAACGCCTTCTAAGTAGTAACCAAGCAAAGAATAATGAGATCATGCAACGACTTTAGAAAACAATAATGCACAGATTTTAACTCTCCAAATAACGTTTAGGCTCAAGTCTCACCAGGTTGTAGCGTTTGTTTGAGTTCCTTCCTTCAAGCATGTTACAAAAACTAATTTTTCTTTTATGATTGCATGTGAAGTTATACATTATAACCATAACCAAGCATATACCAAGAGTAAATCAAACTTTTCTCCATGTTTATAACTCGTTTTAACAGTCATGCAATTAAAAACCAAATCATCATCATTGTGTTGGAAGGTACCCTAAGACACAAACACACAAAAACGACTCAAAACACTCTTTTTAGGCTTTTCAAAACATGTGTTTCAAATTTTTATGTGATTTTCAAATTTATAAAACAGAACACACTAAAACACTCCAAAACAGCTTAAAAACACTTTAAAACAGCAAGGAACAACATTTGAAGTTATGGGTGATAAAATCCCACGAATTTGCATCAAATATACTTAGTTACCCCCCCCCCACACTTAAATCAAACATTGTCCTTAATGTTTTAAACATAAATTCACACAAAACACAAGTAAACACACAAACAGCAACTAAACAACATAACATGGCAGATTAGAAACAATCAACAAAGAGAAGGGTTTGAGGAACGCAAATCTGGAATTTGGGGGATTCCTAGGGCTTCCTTTGTTGAATGGATGGGTTGCCTCCCACATAGCGCTTGCTTTAACGTCGTACAGCCGGACGAAGAACACCTTCACTTCAATTGGGAACCCATGGCATGCAAGGGAATATCTTCCACAACATGCTCCACAAAGTTCTCATAGTAGGGCTTCAATCTATGTCCGTTCACCTTGAATTCTTGCCCTGTTCTCAAACTCTTAATTTGGACTGCACCATGCACAAAAAGATTAGTAATAACAAAAGGACCAACCCACTTGGAACGTAACTTACCCGGGAAGAGACGAAGACGGGAGTTGAACAACAACACTTTCTGCCCTATTGTAAAAGTCTTGCCTTTAATCATCTTATCATGAAATGCCGTGGTCTTCTCTTTGTAAATTCTAGCATTCTCAGAAGCTTCATGCCTTATTTCATCAAGTTCACATAATTGAAGCTTCCTATGAATTCCAGCTTGGTCCACATTCAAATTGAATGTTTTGATAGCCCAATGAGCTCTATGTTCTAATTCCACAGGGAGATGACATGGTTTACCATAAACAAGACGAAAAGGAGACATACCAATGGGAGTTTTGTATGCGGTTCTATATGCCCAAAGAGCATCATCTAAACGCAAGCTCCAATCTTTTCTATTTGGCCCAACCGTCTTCTCTAAAATCTGTTTGATCTCTCTATTGGACACCTCGGCTTGGCCATTGGTTTGGGTGTGGTAAGGTGTGGAAACCTTATGCGTCACATGGTATTTCTTGAGTAAGGCTTCAATGGTACGATTGCAAAAGTGCGACCCCCCATCACTGATTAGCACCCTAGGCATCCCAAATCTTGAAAAGATATTAGTTTTCACAAAATCTGCCACAACTTTAGAATCATTAGTTCGAGTGGCTTTCGCTTCCACCCACTTTGAAACATAATCAACGGCAAGTAGTATGTAAGTAAAACCAAAAGATGAAGGAAACGGCCCCATAAAATCAATGCCCCACACATCAAAAATTTCAACAACAACAATGGGTACCTGCGGCATTTGATCTCTTTGGCCTACATTACCTGTCCTTTGGCATCGATCACAAGCTAAACAAAAGGTTCTTGCATCTTTAAACAAAGTAGGCCAATAAAAACCACATTCAAGAACTTTTAAACTGTCCTTTGGGTGCCAAAATGACCCCCACAAGAATATGTGTGACAAAAACTTAAAATTGAATGAAAATCTTATTCATGCACACATCTCCTTATAATCTGATCTGAGCAATGTTTCCACAAGTATGGGTCATCCCAAACATAAAATCTAGCATCCTTTTTAAGCTTATCACGTTGGAATTTGTTTAGGGTGCTAGGAACTTGTTTAGATACCAAATAGTTGACCAAATCGGCATACCAAGGGGTACTTACCTGAATGGACAGAAGTTGCTCATCCGGAAACGTTTCTAAAATGGGGATGGGCTCTTCCTCACGCACCATTCTACTTAGGTGGTCAGCCACCATGTTTTCACACCCTTTCTTGTCCCTAATTTCAATATCGAACTCTTGAAGTAGGAGCATCCAACGAATGAGTCTCGGTTTGGCCTCATTTTTGGTGAGAAGATACTTCAAGGCTGCATGGTCAGTGAAAACAATTACTTTAGTACCAATTAGATATGATCTAAACTTATCTAATGCAAATACAACCGCCAAAAGTTCTTTTTCAGTTGTAGAATAATTCAATTGAGCATCTTTTAAAGTGCGTAAAGCATAATAAATAACATATGGCTGCTTGTTTTTCCTTTGGCCCAAAACAGCTCCAAGTGCATAATCCGATGTATCACACATGAGTTTGAAAGGAATGGACCAATCTGGTGGGGATATAATTGGTCCCGTGGTGAGGAGTTCTTTGAGGTGATTGAATGCTTTCTCACACGCCTCGTTAAACTCAAAAGGCACTTCCTTTTGGAGGAGACGGCATAGGGGCTGTGCAATTGATAGGAGCATATTTATGCGCCTTAGTTTGTTTGTTTTCTTGCATTTATGTTGCTAGTACTTAGTAATTTTAGTACTTTAAGCTATTTTCGTGTGTTTGTAGGTCCAAAGGGCTAAAGGAGCAAGAAAGTGAATTTTGGAGTAGTTTTGGGCATTAAATGGATTGCACATGCTTGAAACCAAGTAGATGGACGAAATTGAAGAACAAAGGAGGCTAGGAATGAATAAAGAGATGAAGAAATGAAAATGAAGAACAATTACCTAATTTCAGCTTTAAAAACACATTCCATTCCATTCACTCTTCAATCATTCACCCTAGTTGGCAACCACATGTTTTCCCATTTCAATATCATTCTCCCATAAACCATTAGCCCATTAGCCCATTCTAATCCCAAGCCGTGCATCATTCATTCATTTGACACCATCTTCCCCTTAGTTTAGCCGTGCAAAATACAACCATTCCACACCTTTCCAACCTAGCTGCACCCTACATACATTAATTAGTCATTCTTTTCATATTGCATGCCACATTCCATACACTTTCCACCATCCCTTGCCGTGCATTTCCCCTAATTCCAACCATCTTCCACACCTTTCCAACCTAGCCACATCCTTTAATCATCCCCCCTTTAAGTTATGATTTTATTTCCTAACCCTACATGCATTATTTATTCATTTCATCATTGCATGCACCCTTCCATATTTTCCCTAGAATCCATAACTTCCATCCATTCTAAAGGGATCCAAAACACACATTTCAGCCGCACCTTTTGTTCTAACACTAGAGCTTTAATCATTCACTTTTCATTATATATTTCAGCCATCATCATGCATATATTCCTCCCCCTAGCTGTCATTCCTATACACACACCATCACACTATCCTTTGCCATGCAAAGAAGCATCCACACCATAAAACTTTCCTATTGCTGTGCCTATCCTACCATTCCAGCACATCCACATACCTTGCTGCAGCTTTCCAGCTCTCACACTTCATCATTTCAGCCACCATGACATTATTCCTTCATCATTGCACCACATTCAGCCATTCAACCCTTTCTCCACACCTTGCCGTGCACATGCATTCCCCTTTTTGCAATTCCAGCTTTCACATGCAAACACATGCATTTCCAGCACCAAACTTCCCTTCATTGTCGTGCATCACATATCTCTTCCACTTTCCAGCCATTCCATTTAATCATTGCAGTCACATTCTCCCCCATTCTCTCCCTATAAAATCATGCAATCCCATCATTCAATTATCATTCATTCCACACCTCCATTCATACACAACACAACACAAAACACATCCTGAAAACCCATAGCCGTGCATCCCCACTCCATTTCCAGCAACCCCTCTTCTATTTCCACCACTCCCCAACCCTCCAAAACACTATCCAACCATTCCTCCATACAAACACCAATCCAAAACACTATCCTTAGAACTTGTGCCGCAACAAAGAGGAGGAGAAGGGCCTAAACGTTCATACAATTCAAGTTTGAGTTGTTGGAATTTTTAGGTGTTTTCTTTTCCTTGATTTCAATGATTAAATTTACGTATCTTTGTTGTGTACGTATGAGGAACTAAACCCCCCCATAGCTAGGGGGTGATTCGAAACCATGTTTACGCTTGCAATATGAATTGATTACCTTTGGTTGGAATTTCATGAGTTGTGATTCAATTTGTTTAACTATTTGATTGATAACCTATTTATGTATGTTTATTAAGAGTGCACGCTTAATTTTCATGCATGAATATGACGCTAGAATATAAGTGAGTTTCACCTAATAGTTATGAACTTATATTCACAAGTAGTGGAGGTTGCTTATAAACAATCGCGTTAAGTAAATTCTTGGCATAAGTTTCATGCAATTCATGGTAACGAATGCCTCGTCAACACTTATAGTTTTCATGATGCTTAATGATTCTTGCTTGTATCTCTATTATGCAATTCATGTAGGGAACTTGTGGGGAATACTTTGGGTTGTCGCATGCAATCATCCAATTCATTAACTTAAGGAAAACTTGACGGTTAATTTAAGCGGACCTAATTAACCCGGGGTGTTGAGTTTGATAATTCATCAAAAGACCAACCGAAAATCATCTTGTATGCAAGTGTAACATGTGTGGAGAAGTATCCCTTGGCTATCCCATCATCCATTAGTTTTTCTTATTTTCGTCCAAAATCTGTTTTAAAGTTTTAAGTCACTTGTTTTCTTTTAAATTCGTCCAAAATCAAAACCCCCCTGATAGGAGCATATTTATGCGCCTTAGTTTGCTTGTTTTCTTGCATTTATGTTGCTAGTACTTAGTAATTTTTGTACTTTAAGCTATTTTCGTGTGTTTGTAGGTCCAAAGGGTAAAGGAGCAAGAAAGTGCATTTTGGAGTAGTTTGGGGCATTAAATGGATTGCATATGCTTAAAGCCAAGTTGATGGACGAAATTGAAGACCAAAGGAGGCTAGGAATAAATAAAGGGATGAAGAAATGAAAATGAAGAACAAAGAGTTCACATTCATCACCAACACAACCATGCATCCACACATTCTTTCTCCATCATTGCCGTGCATAACTCCATCAATTCCAGCCACATTCCACATGCATAACCAACCTAGCTGTCAAAGCACATGCACTCCCATCCTTTAATCCATTGCAGCCACATGCACTCCCATTCTCTCCGAAAATCGTGCATCCCATCACCCATTCACCTTTGCCGTGCATTACTCCCTTCATTCCAGCCAATCCACACACCTTTCCAACCTAGCAGCACCCCTTTAATCATTCACCCTAGCTGTCACTCCCATGCTCTCCCATTAATTAATTCAAGTCCATATCTGATTACCCTAGGGTTCTAAGTGCCTATATATACTCATATTAACCCCTAGATCAAAAAACCACCTCTCATACACATTCATTCACGCCAGAAATTCATTCCCTCTCTCTAACACAGCCATACTTCACCATTCTTCATATTTTCTGCCCAAAAACACTCCTTGCCTTCCCCTACATCCATCCCTACCCTAAACACATCATTCTACATCATCCATAACCCCCAAAACTCACCAAAACCCCTTGTGCCGCAGCAACTAGAGGAGAAGAGGCTTAAACGTTCATATAATTCAAGATTGAGTTGTTGGAATTTTTAAGTGTACTTCGATTCTTGTTTTCAATGTTTACTTTGTTATTACTCTCTAAGTTTGTTGTAATCATGAGTGGCTAAACCCCTAATTAGTTAGGGGAAAGTTTGAAGCCATGAACATGTTTGAAATATGAATTGATTTCTTCCAATTGTGATTTGTTAAGTTGTGATTGCAATGCAATTATCTGTTTATTAAAAACTTGTTTTTGTATGTTGATTAGGGATGCATACTTAGTCTTCATGCATAAACTCGATGCTAGTTTATAAACGAGTTTCACCTAATCGTCACAAGTTTATAAACATGAGTAGTGAAGGTTGCTAGTCACAACCGCGTTAATTGAATTCTTGGCAAGAGTATCATGCATTCATAGTTACAATTGCCTCGTCAACACTTAAAATTTTCATAGAGCATAATGATCTCTCATTATATCTCTTTTATGCATTCATGTTGAGAACCATTGGAGAATGATTTGAATTGTCGTATGCAATCATCCAATTCAATAACATAAGGAAAATTTGAGAGTTAATTAGTGCATCACAGTTAACTTGGGGTGTTGAGCATCATAGTTAATGAAAAGCAATTGGAGAATCGATTCATATACAAATGTGTCTTGTGTGGAGAATGGACCTCTAACTAATCCATCCATTATCTTGTTTTCAAGGAATTCGTTTTACAATTCTGCCTAGTTTATTAACTTGTTTTGTTATTTCAATTTTCGTCAAATCAAAACCCCCCTTTACTTTCTTGTTCTTTAGTGCTTAGAATCTGTTTAGTTTATGTTTTAAAATGTTTTGAATCAAGCCATAATCTTAAATTCGTCCAAAATTGGGTTTAAGGTCAGAAACTGCCTAGTTAGTGTTTTTAGGCAGTTTTGAGTCTTTTGAACTTGTTTTGAGTCCTTTGAGTCTTTGTGAACGTTTTTAACCTTGTTTTTATGTTATTGAGTCAATTTAGAGGTTTTAGCAAGCCCTCCTAATCCCCGGTCTAGAACGATCCCTACTTGCATCCTTACTACAATTTGACAACAAGAGGGTTAATTTGTGTGCTTAACTATTTTCGCATCAAATTTTGTTCCAAATCTGTCCAAAAGAGTCCTTTTGAATCTTTAGAGTCAAAACCAAGTGTATTTTCGTCCAAATTAAGTCTAAATTGAGTTTTTGGTTGTTTTTGGGTGTTTTGAGTCTTTAAAGTTTGTTTGGAGTCATATAAGTTAGTAAGAGTCTTGTGAGTCTATTTAAAGTGTTTTAAAACATATTTTTACATCTTTGAGTCAATTTTCATTAGATTAGCAATCCCTCCTAATCCCCGGCCTAGAACGATCCCTACTTACATACTTACTATAATTGATAAAAAGAGGGTTTAATTTGAGTGCGTATAATGTTCGCATCAAATTTTGGCGCCGTTGTCGGGGATTAGCAAAGTTGCTAATCCCTTGTTTTGAGCCTTGTTTAAATTGTTTGGTTTCTATTTTGTTTTAATTTTTTTTTTGCACCGTGTGTATGTGTTTTGTTTATGACCCGTAGCTCATAACCTGTTCGTGGGCATATCTCCGACTTTGACAGTGATTTTGAGAGGACTTTGAGACGAAGGAAGAAGCACCAAGAGTCTAATCCTCCTAGTCCCGAACTTGAAGTAGAAGAGCAAGAAGTTGAGGTTGAAGAGGAGGCCAAGGCAAGGTTTGAAGAGGAAGTACCAACCATGGCAGCGGACAATCGAACCATCAAGGAGCTTTCTGCCTCGGGTTTGGCCAATGCAGCCCCTCTTTGCATCCAATACCCCAATGCAGCCCCTGAGAAAACCGATGAGTTTGAGTTGAAGTCCAGTTTGTGATAGGAGCATATTTATGCGCCTTAGTTTGCTTGTTTTCTTGCATTTATCTCTAGTACTTAGTAATTTTAGTACTTTAAGCTATTTTCGTGTGTTTGTAGGTTCAAAGGGCTAAAGGAGCAAGAAAGTGCATTTTGGTGCATTTTGGAGTAGTTTGGGGCATTAAATGGATTGCATATGCTTAAAGCCAAGTAGATGGACGAAATTGAACACCAAAGGAGGCTAGGAATAAATAAAGAGATGAAGAAATGAAAATGAAGACACACTTCACACCAAGAACTCCCCTTGGAGCCGTGCATCACACATTCATTTTCAGCACAATCACTTCAAAGCCGCAAGCACCAATCCATTTCAAGCACCAATTCCACAAGCCTTGCCACACATTCACCCACATGCACATTCAATCATTCACTCTACACTTTATGCCGTGCTTCCCCCTTTGTTCCAGCCACTCCACATGCATTTCCAACCCACATGCCCCTTTAATCATTCAAACATGCACCCTTTATTCTTTCATCATTCCAGCCACTCCACATTCATCACCAACACAATCATCAACAAAAGACCCATTCCTACCCATGCCGTGCATCCCCTCACCAAGAAATCATTCAACACATGCACCCATAATCATTCTTCCATCCTTGCCGTGCACATGCAAACACATTCATTCCAGCCATGCACATTCAATCATTCATTCCCATCTCTGCCGTGCACACTCCCATCCCATTTCTAGATTTCCACAACTTTTCCTAGCTGTTTTGCACATGCATTCCCTTAATTATTTCATCCACATGCACCCATAATCATTCACACCTTGCAGCCACATGCACATTCACCCCTTTCTCTCCCTATAAAACCATGCAATGCATTCATACAAACCATTCCCATTTGACACACACAACTTCCCTTAGCCGTGCAAAAACCATTCACACTCCAGAAAATCCCCTTCTGCCGTGCCTTCTCCCTTACAATCCAAACACCATCCTTCCATTTCTACCACTCCTCAAAACATTCACACCATCAAACTATCCTTAGACCTTGTGCAGCAACAAATAGGAAGAGAAGAGGGCCTAAACGTTCATACAATTCAAGTTTGAGTTGTTGGAATGTTTAGGTGTTTCTTTTCCTTTGATTTCAATGTTTAATTTCAATTCTCTTTGTTTTGTACGTATGAGGAACTAAACCCCCCCTTGGCTAGGGGGGGATTCGAAATACATGTTTATGCTTGCAATATGATTTGATTACCTTTGGTTGGAATTTCATGAGTTGTGGATTCAATTTGTTTAACTGTTTGATTGATAACCTATTTATGTATGTTTATTGAGAGTGCACGCTTAATTTTCATGCATGAATATGACGCTAGAATATAAGTGAGTTTCACCTAATAGTTATGAACTTATATTCACAAGTAGTGGAGGTTGCTTATAAACAATCGCGTTAAGTAAATTCTTGGCATAAGTTTCATGCAATTCATAGTAACGAATGCCTCGTCAACACTTATAGTTTTCAAAGAACTTAATGATTCTTGCTTGTATCTCTATTATGCAATTCATGTAGGGAACTGGTGGGGAATGCTTTGGGTTGTCATATGCAATCATCCAATTCATTAACTTAAGGAAAACTTGACGGTTAATTTAAGTGGACCTAATTAACCCGGGGTGCTGAGTTTCATAATTCATCGAAAGACCAACCGAAAATCATCTTGTATGCAAGTGTAACATGTGTGGAGAAGAACCCTCTAGCTAGCATTCATCCATATTTTCACCACGTTCTTATTTACATTTTGCCCTTAATTACAATTTGTGCATTTTAGTCTAATTTCGTCAAAACCTCAATCCCCCCCCCCCTATTTGTTTAGTCTTAATCCATCTTATTTTGTGTTTTTTTAAGTATTTTGAGTCTTTTGGTTTGTTTTGGTGTTTTAAAGTTTAGTTTTGCATTCTTCGAGTTTAGTATAGTGTTTTAAACTTGTTTTTACGTTTTTGAGTCAAATCCAAGTGATTAACAATCCCTCCTAATCCCCGGTCCAGAACGATCCCTACTTGCATACTTACTACAATTGACAAAAAGAGGGTTTAATTTGTGTGCGTATAATTCACGCATCAGTTTGCTACATCATATACCCAAGTTCCATGGGTTATCAATGGAGGACCCCAATAAGCATTTAAAGGAATTCGAGGTAGTGTGTTCAAGCATGACTCCCGTCAACGTCGATGGAAACATTTTGAAGATGAAAGCTTTTCCATTCTCTTTAATGGACAAAGCCAAGGATTGGTTGTACGACTTAGCTGCCGGAACTGTCACATCATGGGAGAGTATGAAGCAAGCCTTCTTGGAGAAGTTCTTTCCGACATCACGAGTCATTCTTCTTCGCAAGAAGATTAGTGGAATTCAACAAGATGAAGGTGAGTCTTTTCCTACGTATTATGAACGTTTTAAATCTCTCGTTGCTTCTTGTCCACATCACCAAATGAAGGAGGAGCTACTTCTTCAATATTTTTACGAAGGTCTTTTATCACTTGAACGGCAAATGTTGGATACATCCGCGGGAGGAGCTCTAATGGACAAGACACCCAGGGATGCCAAAACTCTCATTGCTAATCGAGCACTCAATGCTCAACAATACGAAGGAGTAGGCCAAAGAGGACCCCCACGGCAGCAAGTGATGCGAGATTTATACGCGCACAAATTAAACCCTCTTTTTGACAATTGTAGTAAGTATGTAAGTAGGGATCGTTCTGGACCGGGGATTAGGAGGGATTGCTAAAACCTTGGAAACTGACTCAAAAACGTAAAAACAAGATAAAACACTAAACTAGACTCAAAGAATGTGAAACTAAACGTTAAAACACTAAGACAAACCAAAAGACTCAAAATGCTTTAAAAACACAAACTAAATTGATTTCTAACTAAATTGAACAATAAAGTAAAGGGGGATTGGATTTGGACGACTTTAAACTAAAAATGGAAACTTGGAAATAAAACAAATTGTAAATATGGATTTGACGGAAATGAATGGATGGGAAGCTAGCTAAGGGGTTCATCTCCACATATGTTATACTTGCATACAAAACGATGTCTAATTGCTTTTCAATAAACCATGAATTCTCAACGCCCCGGGTTAATTAGGTCCGCTTAAATTAACCGTCAAGTTTTCCTTAAGTTAATGAATTGGATGATTGCATACGACAATCCAAAGCATTCCTCACAAGTTCCCTACATGAATTGCATAATAGAGATACAAGCAAGAATCATTAAGCATCATGAAAACTATAAGTGTTGACGAGGCATTCGTTACTATGATTGCATGAAACTTATGCCAAGAATATGTTTAACACGATTGTTTATAAGCAACCTCCACTACTTGTGAATATAAGTTCATAACTATTACGTGAAACTCACTTATATTCTAGCGTCAAATTCATGCATGAAAATTAAGCGTTCATTCTTAATAAACATACATAAATAGGTTATCAATTAAACAGTTAAACAAATTGAATTCACAACTTATGAAACGTAATTAAAAGTAATCAAATCATATTACAAACATAAACATAGTTTCGAATCACCCCCTAGCTAAAGGGGGTTTATTTCCTCATACGTACAAAACAAAGAGAATTGAAATTAAACATTGAAATCAAAGAAACGCCTAAACATTCCAACAACTCAATCTTGAATTGTATGAACGTTTAGGCCCTCTTATCTTCCTCTTTATTGTAGCATAAGGTCTAGGGATAGTTGGTTGGGGGGATGGAAGTGTTGGGAAATTATGGAAATGGATGAGGAGTGGTGGAAATGGAAGATGGTTTTTGGATTCTAAGGGAGACTCATGGCTAAGGAAGGTGGATGTGTTTGTGGTGTTGTGTTGTGTTGTGAATGAGATGATTTTTGACTGAATGAATGCAAGGGTATTTATAGGAGGAGTGGAGATGTATATGGCTATTTGTTTAAGGTGTTTGTGGTTGCAATGATGAAGAATTGCATGTGGAAATAAAAGGGAAAATGTGGTGAAATGATGAAGTAGGAAGGTGGAAATGCATGTGAGATGTTGGAAAGGAAATGGGAATATGAGTAGGCCATGGCATGGGAGTTGTTTTGTTGGTGTAAATGTGCCATGGTTGCAATGATGAAGAATAAAGGGTGCATGTGGGGTGGAATTGAATGAATGCAAAGTGAATGAATAATGAAATGAGTTAAAGAGGGAGAATGTGGTGAAATGATGAAGTAGGAAGGTGGAAATGCATGTGACTTGTTTGTGGAATAAAGAATGAATGGTGGAATGATGAAGAGTTGCATAAAGAATGCATGTAGGGTTAGCTAGGTTGGCTTTGTTTGGGTGCATGTGTGTTAATGGTGGTTTTGCATGTGAATTGATGGATTGTTTTTTATGGAATGGATGGTTCTTTGCATGGCTTTTGAAGTGATTGTGGGCTTTGGAATTGGAAGGAAATGCATGGCCTTGGGGTTGGTTTAAGAGAGAATGGGCTAGGCCCTTTGTTTTATGTCCAAAATGAATACAAGGCCTTCAAATTCGTCCAACACTTTGGCTCCAATCATATGCTATCCATTCCAAGCCCAATTTTGCTCCAAAATGCTCCAAAATGCATCTTTTTGCTTCCTTAGCCATATGAACCTAAAAACACACGAAAATGGCTTAAACTACTAAAACAACTATGAATTAACAACATAGATGCACGAAAACAAGCTAAGTAAGTCGCCTAAATATGCTCCTATCAGCAAGTGCATGAGGTAAGTTCCACCCCCGATATTCAATCACAATTAGCTAATCTTACTTCCATTGTGTCTCAGATGGCCGAAGGCATGAGGATGAAAGGACCAATGGTATGCGGGGTGTGTTCTATCCAAGGACATGCTTCTGAGACGTGCCCACAACTCATCGAGAATGGAGGATGGGAAAGCGCCAATGCCATAGGTTATCAAGGCCAAAATCAGCAAAGGAATGATCCATACTCAAATACATACAATCCGGGTTGGAGAGACCACCCAAATTTCAGATGGAGAGATGCACAACAACCTGCCCAACAAAGTGGATTTCGACAACCCCGGGGTTTCTTTCCAAGGCCAATGGCACCACAACCACCCCCTCAAGCACAATCATCCCAAACCAACTCAGGTACGCCTATGAATGAGGATAAAACATATCAATTATTAACCACAATGGTACAGGGAATGCAGAACCAAGCAAAAGAGGTTAGTGAGCTAAAGAAGCAAATGGGACAAATGGCCGAATTTTTGGGACAATTTCGTGAAAATGGCAAGTTATCGAGCACTACGATGGTAAATCCAAAGGGTGGCTTTGAAACCGCCAATGCAATCACCTTAAGAAGTGGCAAGGAAGTTGGAACCACCTCACAACCACCAAAATCAAACCAAGACGAGGAGGAAAAGCTGTTGAAAGAGGAAGAGAGGAAGGGCAAAGCCACGACAAGGGTGGAGCAACCACTTCAAGCTCCTAGGCCGTCCAACAAATGTAAGGTACGTCCAACCTCAAATGTTTCTAATGTGATTCCACCAAATGTGCCCTTTCCTAGCAGGTTTATGCAAGCCAAGAAAGAGGAGGATGAAAAAGACATTCTGGAGACATTTAGGAAGGTGCATGTCAATATCCCGCTCCTTGATGCAATAAAGCAAATTCCGAAGTATGCGAAGTTTTTGAAGAAGATTTGTACAACAAGGAAACGGATTCGGGAAAAAGAGGTGGTACATGTAAGTGAGAATGTCTCTGCCATATTGCAAAGAAAGCTGCCACCTAAATGCAAAGATCCAGGTAGTTTCACTATCCCTTGTGTAATTGGTAATACAAAGTTCGAACATGCTATGCTAGATTTAGGTGCATCAATTAATGTCATGCCATACTCTGTTTATGCATCTATGAATCTAGGAGAGCTTAAAAACGATGGGGTTATTATACAATTAGCCGATCGATCTAATGCATACCCAAGAGGTGTTTTGGAAGATGTTTTGGTACAGGTAGACCACTTGATTTTTCTTGCAGATTTCTATGTGCTTGACATGGAGGATTCAAACCACTCTCCACCATCGCCACTCTTACTTGGACGACATTTCATGAAAACAGCCCACACCAAGATTGACATGGCCAAGGGAGCCTTAACTATGGAGTTTGGTGGTGATACGATTAACTTTAAAGTTTCTGAATCCATTGAGAATCCTAATGATGTTCGTTCTTGTTTTGCCATTGGTACAATTAAAAATATAGGGCAAGAAAGTTCAACACCAATCAAGAAGGATGCGTCTAAAACCACCATCAAGGAAGGAATTGAAGGAGAACACAAGAAGCACGCCACTACCCTACAAATACCCAATATGGCCGTGCCATGTGTTAAAATTGGCGAGAAGGTGGCTGCCTTTGGGGCAGTGCCACAACATCCTAGTAAGTCTCCAAGCCCAATTCCGATTCCCATTTCAACTAATAGGTTGTTACCTTCTTTGGTGCAGGTACCCAATCGATTTCAAGGTGGTGTGGGCGTCTACATGGACTATAGGAACCAAAACACCACAATCAGGGAGGATCACTATCCCCTCCCATTCATTGAGCCATACTATGAGAACTTTGAAGTGCATACCGTGGGCCCAAATGAAGTTTAAGAGGAAGGATCGTTCGGCTGCAAGACGTAAAAGAAAGTGCTACTTGGGAGGCAACCTAATACACTGAATAAAACAAAGCATGTTCATTGATTTACGAGAAATTACAAAAAAAAAAAAAAAAAAAAAAAAAAAAAAAAAAAAAAATTGTATCTAACAAAGAAAGAGAAAGATGGAGCCTTCATAAAGGTTGTTTTTGTTTACGTGAAGCCCTACTACGGGGCAAAACTCTCGGAGCGGGAGGCATCGGAGCAGGAGGCATCTGAGCGAGAGGCATAGGAGCGGGAGGCACCGAAGATAGTTCATTCGAGGCCCCAATACTTGGTGGAATGCTAGACGACGCAGGAAAAAGGTGCCTCTGGAAGAAAGCCGCAAGCCTTTGACGGTCACTTTGAGTGCGACCTTGAGATTCTTGCATCTCATCAAGCTTCCTCTTCATGCCCGTCGAATAGTTATTTGCAAGCACGTGCAAACTTATATTCTCGTACTTAAGCTGTTTGATCTCTTGCTTGAGATTCTCCACCTCCGCCATCAATGATTCTACCTGACGGGATCGAGCAAGTAGGCGTTGGCCCATGTTGGACACAGAGCCCGCGCACTGAACACTGAGAGCTAGGGACTCTTGAACGGCCAACTCATCGGACCGTCCTGAAAGTAGCTGACTATCTTTGGGAGTGAGGAGGTTCCGAGCTACTATCGTAGCTGTTGTTGGATCCGTCATCATAGAGTCTTCACCTGTAAGAGGGCCATGAGAAGATAAGAAAGACGGGCACCATACCTTACCCTGACGAGGTGCAACCGGATCACTGCTGAGACTCAAATCTAAGCAAAGGTTAGATGGGTTAGAAGAGTTAGCCATTTTCAAGAAGTTAAAAGAGAAGGGTTGGATGGAGTAAAATCTCAAAGGGCCGGAGACGATTTTCACGAATGGGCAATTTTCAAAGTGTGCATGTTCGAGGTGATCAATCACCTCTATAAAAGGAAAGGCGACACAATCACCGATTCTGAATTGAAGAGACACCACTCTTCAAAGCCGGATTTTCCGGCCTAAAGTTCGCCAGCTCTTCAAACGAAATCCCGGCTTTTCAGATAAACGTGCAACTTTGTCAAAAGATTTCTGACAAAGTTGAAGACGCGTGGAGGCCGAGAAAGTAGCTACACACTTTTGCCGACAAGCGTGGGTGACAAAGCCGAAATCCCGGCTTTTCAGAAAACGCGTGCCACTTTGTCAAAAGTTCTCTGACAAGCTGAAGACGCGTGGAGGACATTGCCGCATCCGCACTACTACTTGCCATTACAATTCCTATATACATCAACATTCATGGCAAGGCATACACCCAAAAACGCATGACTTTCCTTCTCGGCCGAGAATGTAGCTGCAACCAAACCTCTCAAACATGCTTAGTTTTCTTCTTCCCTTGAGAACACCTATTCAACCATTGATGTACCCCCAAAGAAGATACCAGATGCCTGGAGTACAGATGAGGCAAGAGGAAACAGTGGATCGAAGCATGTGGAGACAAGCGCAACAAATATATGTGCCGTTTCATTCGCTGCTTCTTCAAAAGCAAAGGTATCTCATATCATCAAGGGCGAAAGCAAAGGTATCTCATATCATGATATTTCCCTGTCTTTTCCTTTGTCTTTGTTATTACTTGCATGGCAAAGTGAAAAGAGCAATCAGCCGGCACTTGGAGTCAGTCTTTCAATCTACCCTCTTCAGTACGAATTAGAAAGATTGAACAAAGAAACAGGTCATCACCTCTACCTCGTGCTTGCCTGCCATGTGTCAGAATCCTCCAGCCCAGTTCAAGATTAGCCTGTGGAAAAATTCACGATCAAGCCTCAATGCAATCACCAAGAAGAAGATGGAATTTACACTCCATATCCAGATTTGCATCCCTAAACTCTTCTCTTTGTTAGATACATTCTGCCATGTTTAGTATGTTTAGTTGCTGTTTATGTGTTTACTTATGTTTTGTGTGAATCTATGCTTAAAACATTGAGGACAATGATTGATTTAAGTGTGGGGGGGGGGGGGGGTGGGGTAACTAAGTATGTTGATGCAAATTCGTTGGATTTTATCACCCATAACTTAAAGGTGTTGTTCCTTGCTGTTTTAAAATGTTTTTAAACTGATTTAGAGTGTTTTAGTGTGTTTTGTTTTATAACTCCGAAAATCACATAAAAATTTGAAAAACATGTTTTGAAAAGCCTAAAAAGAGTGTTTTGAGTCGTTTTTGTGTGTTTGTGTCGTAGGTCACCTTCCAACACAATGATGAGTTTCATGGTTTTTAATTGCATGACTGTTAAGAAGGAGTTATAAACATGGAGAAAAGTTTGATATACTCTTGGTATATGCTTGGTTATGGTTATAATGTATGACTTCACATGCAATCATAAAAGAAAAATTAGTTTTTGTAACATGCTTGAAGGAAGGAACTCAAACAAACACTACAACCTTGTGAGACTTGAGCCTAAACGTTATTTGGAGAGTTAAAATCTGTGCATTATTGTTTCTAAAGTCGTTGCATGATCTCATTATTCTTTGCTTGGTTACTACTTAGAAGGTGTTTCGTCATATAGTTCCAAATGCTAGAACTTATGCCCATTTCATTCAAAGCATGTGATACGAGTTTTATACGCACACAAATTAAACCCTCTTTTTGTCAACTGTAGTATAAGTATAAGTAGGGATCGTTCTGGACCGGGGATTAGGAGGGCTTGTTAACCACTTGGATTTGACTTCAAAAATGTAAAAACAAGTTTAAAACACTTTACTAAACTCGAAGAATGCAAAACTAAAAGTAAGAAAGATTAAGACTAAAACTTAAACAACATAAAGGGGGATTGGATTTGAACGAAAATTGAAATAACGAAACAAGTTAATAAACTAGACAGAATGTAAATATGAAATTGATGAAATAAAATGAATGGATGCTAGCCAAGGGGTTCATCTCCACACATGTTATACTTGCATACAAAACGATTTCTAATTGCTTTTCAATAAACTATGAATTCTCAACGCTCCGGGTTAATTAGGTCCGCTTAAATTAACCGTCAAGTTTTCCTTAAGTTAATGAATTGGATGATTGCATACGACAACCCAAAGCATTCCTCACAAGTTCCCTACATGAATTGCATAATAGAGATACAAGCAAGAATCATTAAGCAACATGAAAACTATAAGTGTTGACGAGGCATTCGTTACTATGATTGCATGAAACTTATGCCAAGAATTTGTTTAACGCGATTGTTTATAAGCAACCTCCACTACTTATGAATATAAGTTCATAACTATTACGTGAAACTCACTTATATTCTAGCGTCAAATTCATGCATGAAAATTAAGCGTTCATTCTTAATAAACATACATAAATAGGATATCAATCAAATAGTTAAACAAATTGAATTCACAACTTATGAAACGTAATTAGAAGTAATCAAATCATATTGCAAGCATAAACATATATTTCGAATCACCCCCTAGCTAAAGGGGGTTTAGTTCCTCATACTTACAAAACAAAGAGAATTGAAATTAAACATTGAAATCAAAGAAACACCTAAACATTCCAACAACTCAAACTTGAATTGTATGAACGTTTAGGCCCTCTTATCTTCCTCTTCGTTGTGGCACAAGGTCTAAGGAGATGTTTAGGGCTTTAAGTGTATGTGGAATGGAGTGGGGAATGGTTGGAGAGGGATGGAAATGGAAGAGGATAGATAGATGATAGAAAGAAACCCACGGCAAAGGTTTGGGAAATAGAAGTGTTTATGGTGTGTTGTGTTGTGAATGAGATGATGAATTGAATGATGGGAATGCAAGGGTTTTTATAGGAGAATGAAGGTGTAAATGGCTGTTTGTTTAAGCATGCAAGTGGCTAATTAATGATGAACAAACAGCTAGGAAAGCATATGCAAGCTGGAATTGCATGTGAAGGTGTTGGAATGTCAATGTGTGCCACGGCATGGAGTGGAATTTGTGTTATTTTCTGTCTACATGATGAAAGGTTAATGAATAATGCATGTAGGTGGCTGCAATGATGAAGAATAAGTGGTGGAAATGAAAGGGAAAGCTGGAAAAGGGTTGGGATACACGGCACAAGGGTGAATGGTGCTGTTTTGTGTGTGAATGGTTGTTGTTTTGCATGTGAAGTGTGTGTGAATGTATGTGGGTTAAATGATTAAAGGGGGTGGAAGATGGCTGAATGATGGATTGAATAATGAGGCTCTAGGGTGGAATAAATGGTGATGCATGAGATGGAATGATGAATGAATGGAATGAAGTGTGTATGCACGGTTTTGGTGTGGAGAAAGGGGTGAATGTGCATGTGGCTTTGTGGTTGAATGATTAAAGGGTGCATGTGGGTGAATGTGTGGCTGATTTGTGGTTTAATTAATGAAAGAATAAAGGGTGCATGTTTGAAGGATTAAAGGGACATGTAGGGTGTAATGCATGTGGCTTGTTTGTGGTGAGTGAATGTGCACGGCAAGGGGAAGATTTCTTGATGGTTTTGGGGTTGTGATACATGTGAATGCATGTGAATGGTAGCTAGGGTGTGTGATGATGATTGCATGTGGAATAAAGAATGAATGGTGGCTGAATTGAAGGAATGCATGTGATGCATGGCAAGGTCTTAGAATGGGCTTAAAATAGGGTTGTTTTTTATGGAATGGATGGTTCTTTGCATGGCTATAAGGGAGAGAATAAGAGAGAATGGGCTAGGCCCTTTGTTGTATGTCCTAAAGTGCATCAATGGCCTTCAATTTCGTCCATCCTTTTGGATCCATGGATAAGCTATCCAATCCATGCCCAAAAATGCTCCAAATAGCCTCAAAATGCACTTTCTTGCTCCCTAAGCCCTTAGAACCTGAAAACACACAAAAGAAGCATAAAGGACTAAAATAACTATGAATTAACAACATAGATGCACGAAAACAAGCTAAGTAAGTTGCCTAAATATGCTCCTATCAGCATGTTATTGATTTGCATAACACATATTCAAGAAGAAGTTGTGTAGTGACCACCACCAAAGCCAAATTGTCGTGTATCCTACTTCATTATTTGTTTAAGTTAACCCCGTTGAGCCTTGTTAAGCCTTTATTCCTTGTTAACCCACATTATCCTCACCTAGCCTAGTTTAGGACAGTCCACACCCTTGTTCTTAAAAGATAGTGAGCATGACTTAAATGAATTCCTTTTGAGTTACATTATGCAAGAAAATGAGTGTGGGGGAAGGAATGCTTGTTCTTAAGTTTATATGTATGTTTTGAGATTCAAAAGAAAAGAAAAGAAAAACAGAAAAGAAAGAAAGAAAGAAAAAAGAGCTTGAAAAAAAATGAAAGAATGAGTGATTGAAGAAAGGGTCCAAAACACCAATTCTGGCCCTAAATTGTCTAAATTCTCCCTTTTTGTTCAAAAGTTGAGTTTTCATTCAAAAGTGAATTCTAAGTTGATTCAAGTGCTTTGCTCACTATTTCTTTAAGAACCTTTGTTTTCCATATCCCTTCTTTGTTATCCACACGCCCCAAGCCCCATTACAACCCGTGACTTCAATCTTGAGTGTTGTGTGTTTCAATTTGTGGAGTTTGAACTTGGTATGAGCATATGGTGTCACTGGTTCTCGCGTCTAAGTAGTAGCATTCCATTCATGAGATCATATCTAAACATGCTTATTAACTCCATAAATTGCTTTCTTTGTGATACATATATGTGAGTGTTCGTTTTCATGTTTACATCAATCTTCTCACATATGACTAGATTAGGGTGTGTAGTTAGAAAATCTAAGTGAAAATTGAGTGCATATCTTGTAAGGAATTGAGCAAATTCTCTAAAAGCATGTTACTACATTCAAAACATGGTTATAAATGCTTAATTATGAACTAGTATGTGGTGACCATGATTAAGAATGTACTTAAGTGTGAAGATGACTAAAATCTGTGGAGATAATGATTTTTTTTTTTTTTTAACATGTCATGTGCATTAAAAATCCATGAGACCATTGTTGGAAGGTGTAGGTTGTGTTTTGTTCATTTTGACTAGTTTCGTGTTCTTTTGTTGTTTTGTTTTGCTTGAGGACTAGCAAAAGCTAAGTGTGGGGGAATTTGATAGGAGCATATTTATGCGCCTTAGTTTGTTTGTTTTCTTGCATTTACGTTGCTAGTACTTAGTAATTTTAGTACTTTAAGCTATTTTCGTGTGTTTGTAGGTCCAAAGGGCTAAAGGAGCAAGAAAGTGAATTTTGGAGTAGTTTTGGGCATTAAATGGATTGCACATGCTTGAAGCCAAGTAGATGGACGAAATTGAAGAACAAAGGAGGCTAGGAATGAATAAAGAGATGAAGAAATGAAAATGAAGAACAATTACCTAATTTCAGCTTTAAAAACACATTCCTATTCCATTCACTCTTCAATCATTCACCCTAGTTGGCAACCACATGTTTTCCCATTTCAATATCATTCTCCCATAAACCATTAGCCCATTCTAATCCCAAGCCGTGCATCATTCATTCATTTGACACCATCTTCCCCTTAGTTTAGCCGTGCAAAACACAACCATTCCACACCTTTCCAACCTAGCTGCACCCTACATACATTAATTAGTCATTCTTTTCATATTGCATGCCACATTCCATACACTTTCCACCATCCCTTGCCGTGCATTTCCCCTAATTCCAACCATCTTCCACACCTTTCCAACCTAGCCACATCCTTTAATCATCCCCCCTTTAAGTTATGATTTTATTTCCTAACCCTACATGCATTATTTATTCAGTTCATCATTGCATCCACCCTTCCATATTTTCCCTAGAATCCATAACTTCCATCCATTCTAAAGGGATCCAAAACACACATTTCAGCCGCACCTTTTGTTCTAACACTAGAGCTTTAATCATTCACTTTTCATTATATATTTCAGCCATCATTATGCATATATTCCTCCCCCTAGCTGTCAGTCCCATACACACACCATCACACTATCCTTTGCCATGCAAAGAAGCATCCACACCATAAAACTTTCCTATTGCCGTGCCTATCTTACCATTCCAGCACATCCACACACCTTGCTGTAGCTTTCCAGCTCTCACACTTCATCATTTCAGCCACCATGACATTATTCCTTCATCATTGCACCACATTCAGCCATTCAACCCTTTCTCCACACCTTGCCGTGCACATGCATTCCCCTTTTTGCAATTCCAGCTTTCACATGCAAACACATGCATTTCCAGCACCAAACTTCCCTTCATTGCCGTGCATCACATATCTTTTCCACTTTCCAGCCATTCCATTTAATCATTGCAGTCACATTCTCCCCCATTCTCTCCCTATAAAATCATGCAATCCCATCATTCAATTGTCATTCATTCCACACCTCCATTCATACACAACACAACACAAAACACATCCTGAAAACCCATAGCCGTGCATCCCCACTCCATTTCCAGCAACCCCTCTTCTATTTCCACCACTCCCCAACCCTCCAAAACACTATCCAACCATTCCTCCATACAAACACCAATCCAAAACACTATCCTTAGAACTTGTGCCGCAACAAAGAGGAGGAGAAGGGCCTAAACGTTCATACAATTCAAGTTTGAGTTGTTGGAATTTTTAGGTGTTTTCTTTTCCTTGATTTCAATGATTAAATTTACGTATCTTTGTTGTGTACGTATGAGGAACTAAACCCCCCATAGCTAGGGGGTGATTCGAAACCATGTTTACGCTTGCAATATGAATTGATTACCTTTGGTTGGAATTTCATGAGTTGTGATTCAATTTGTTTAACTATTTGATTGATAACCTATTTATGTATGTTTATTGAGAGTGCACGCTTAATTTTCATGCATGAATATGACGCTAGAATATAAGTGAGTTTCACCTAATAGTTATGAACTTATATTCACAAGTAGTGGAGGTTGCTTATAAACAATCGCGTTAAGTAAATTCTTGGCATAAGTTTCATGCAATTCATAGTAACGAATGCCTCGTCAACACTTATAGTTTTCATGATGCTTAATGATTCTTGCTTGTATCTCTATTATGCAATTCATGTAGGGAACTTGTGGGGAATACTTTGGGTTGTCGCATGCAATCATCCAATTCATTAACTTAAGGAAAACTTGACGGTTAATTTAAGCGGACCTAATTAACCCGGGGTGTTGAGTTTGATAATTCATCAAAAGACCAACCGAAAATCATCTTGTATGCAAGTGTAACATGTGTGGAGAAGTATCCCTTGGCTATCCCATCATCCATTAGTTTTTCTTATTTTCGTCCAAAATCTGTTTTAAAGTTTTAAGTCACTTGTTTTCTTTTAAATTCGTCCAAAATCAAAACCCCCCCTTCTTATTTGTTCCAAATCTGTCCAAAAGAGTCCTTTTGAATCTTTAGAGTCAAAACCAAGTGTATTTTCGTCCAAATTAAGTCCTAGAGTCTAAATTGAGTTTTTGGTTGTTTTTGGGTGTTTTGTGTCTTTAAAGTTTGTTTGGAGTCATATAAGTTAGTAAGAGTCTTGTGAGTCTATTTAAAGTGTTTTAAAACATATTTTTACATCTTTGAGTCAATTTTCATTAGATTAGCAATCCCTCCTAATCCCCGGCCTAGAACGATCCCTATTTACATACTTACTACAATTGATAAAAAGAGGGTTTAATTTGAGTGCGTATAATGTTCGCATCAGCAATCTTGGAAAAGTCCTTGATAAATCGTTGATAGAATCCTGCATGACCAAGAAAAGAACGAACCTCTCTCACCGAAGTAGGAGAGGGTAAGTAGCGTACAAGATCTATTTTAGACTTATCAACTTCAATTCCTTTTTCAGAGATTATATGACCCAAAACAATACCTTGTTTAACCATAAAATGGCATTTCTCCCAATTCAACACAAGGTTTGTTTCAACACAACGTTTCAAGATTAAAGTGAGATTATTCAAGCAATTATCAAATGAACTACCAAAGACACTAAAATCATCCATGAATATTTCAATAATCCTTTCAACATAATCAGAAAAGATGCTAACCATACACCTTTGAAACGTGGCTGGCGCATTGCACAAACCGAATGGCATGCGTCGATAGGCAAACGTTCCAAAGGGACAAGTAAAAGTGGTATTTTCTTGATCATCCGGGGCAATAACAATTTGATTATAACCAGAGTATCCATCAAGAAAACAATAAAAGGAATAACCTGCTAACCTTTCAAGCATTTGATCCAAAAACGGCAATGGGAAGTGATCCTTCCTTGTGGTGGCATTTATCTTCCTATAATCGATGCATACTCTCTAACTGGTTTGAATGCGAGTAGGTACAAGCTCATTCTCGGCATTTTCCACAACTGTCACACCTGATTTCTTCGGCACACATTGGATAGGTGAAACCCACTTACTATCCGAGATTGGATAGATGACTCCACAATCTAGAAGCTTGATTATCTCCTTTTTCACAACTTCCATCATCGGAGGGTTAAGACGGCGTTGAGCCTCTCTAGTTGGTTTGGCCCCCTCCTCAAGAAATATGTAATGCATGCATGTCGTAGGGCTTATACCTTTAATATCGGCCAATGTCCATCCGAGGGCAGATTTGAACTCTTTCAAAACTTGAACTAGTTTCTCCTCTTCTTGTGCCGTGAGGGATGAGGAGATGATGGCAGGTAGGGTCTCATTTTCTCCCAAGAAAATGTACTTCAAATGGCTTGGTAAAGGTTTTAGTTCAAGGTTGGGTGCCTGAATTATGGATGGAAGCAACTTGTTAGTCAAAATAAGAATTGACTCATGATTAGGAGACTTACCATCATGCGTAGGTAACAACTCAAGGGCAGCAACCATCTCACTAAGGTCCTCACTAGGATGCACGGCATAAAGTGCTTGAGGTATGTCGTGGGTTAACCTAGGTGCTACCTCCTTGTTGTTGCGTTCCATGCCTCTTGTAATGACTTTTTCAAGTGCATCATCGTTCAAATCTTCAAGATATCCCTACGCCAAAGAGTCAATTATATCAATAGAGAAACATGAATGGTCCTCACTAGGGTACTTAATAGAATCAGAAAGATTGAATTTAACAACTTCCCCATCAAATTCCATGGACAAAGTTCCATTAAACACGTCAATCTTGGTCCAGGCCGTTTTCATGAATGGCCTTCCAAGGAGGATGGGCAATGAGGTGGCATGATCCGATTCATCCATGTCAAGAACATAGAAATCCGCCGAGAAGATTAAATGGTTAACCTGCACTAAAACATCTTCCAAAACTCCCTTTGGATAGGGATTAGATCTATCGGCCAATTGTATGATTACACCATCATTTTTCAACACTCCTAAATTCATAGATGCATAAATTGAGTATGGCATAACATTTATAAGGCTCCTAAGTCTAGCATGGCAGATTCAAAGCGAATATTACCAATGACACAAGGAATTGTAAAACTACCTGGATCTTTGCATTTTGGGGGTAGTTTTCGTTGCAAGATGGCGGAGACATTTTCACCTACCTTGACAACCTCCTTGGTCGAAATCCTCTTCCTAGTGGTGCACAACTCTTTTAAAAACTTGGCATAGCGTGGAACTTGCTTGATTGCATCCAAAAGGGGTATGTTCACTTGAACTTTCCTAAATGTCTCGAGAATGTCCTTTTCAGCTTCCTCCTTCTTTGTTTGCATGAACCTACTAGGAAAAGGAACATTCGAAGGAAAAACATTAGTAGGAACTGAATTTGACACATTCTTACCTTTATTGGACATATTGGATGGTTTAGGGACACTAGGAACTTGCGGCAAAGGGAATTCCACCCTTGCCGTGGGTTTGCTTGTTTCCCCCTCTTCAAGGTGCAGTTTTTCATCCTCTTTGTGACCTGTTTTTGATGAAGAACCTGCCCCAACTTCTTTTCCACTTCTCAACAATATGGCTTTGGCACTTTCGAACCCTCCTTTTGGATTTGGAATGGTAGAACTAGGGAGTTGGCCTTGGTCTCGAAATTTCCCTACAAAATCTGCAATCTGCCCAATTTGTTTCTCCAATTGATCCACCCTCTTGTCTTGGCTTTGCATGGCTTTAGCTTGATTCTCTTGTCCCTGAGACAAATTAGTTAGTAATTTAAGAAGTGTATCATTGTCTAAGGTGTTACCTGAACTTATTTGGGCAGATTATGGAGGTGCTTGTGTGGGTGTGTAGGGCTTGTTGTAGAAGCCCGGAGGTTGTTGTCTAAATCCTCCTTGTTGTGGTGGTTGTTAGGGCTCCCTCCACTTAAAGTTTGGGTGGTCTCTCCAACCTGGATTATAAGTGTTCGAATATGGACCGTTCCTTGGTTGGTTTTGGCCTGGAAATCCAATTGCATTCGCGCTCTCCCATCCACCATTCTCAATAAGTTGTGGGCACTTCTTAGAAACATGTCTTGGATAGAACATACTCCACATACAATTGGTCCTTGCATCCTCATTCCTTCGGCCATCTGAGACACAATGGAAGTAAGATTAGCTAATTGTGATTGAATATCGGATGAAGAGCTTACCTCATTCACTTGTGGTCGTGGGTTATCCCTTTGTCCCATTACTTCGTATTGTTGTGCATTCAATGCACGGTTTGCAATGAGTGTCTTGGCTGCCATGGGTGTTTTATCTACCAAAGCTCCTCCCGCCGAGGCATCTAGCATTTGACGTTCGATTGGTAGAAGGCCTTCATAGAAATATTGAAGGAGCAACTCTTCCTTCAGTTAATGTTGTGGACAAGAAGCAACAAGTGATTTAAAACATTCATAATAAGTAGGAAAGGATTCACCTTGCTTTTGTTGTATGCCACTTATTTGTTTCCTCAGGAGAATGATTCTTGAAGTGGGAAAAAACTTCTCCAAGAATGCTCGTTTCATACATTCCCAAGACGTCACTGTCCCCGGTGCTAACTCATATAACCAATCTTTAGCTTTGTCCATTAGAGAGAATGGAAAAGCCTTCATCTTTAAGATGCTACCATTGACATTGACAGGGGTCATGCTCGAACAAACCACTTCAAATTCCTTCAAGTGCTTGTTAGGGTCTTCCATGGACAGCCCATGGAACTTTGGGATGTGGTGCAACAAGCTAGACTTCAATTCAAACTCCTCAGGCTTGCCTTGAGCTGCCTCGGGATATTGAATACATAAAGGTGCGGCATTGCCCATTCCCGAAGCCGAAAGCTCCTTGATTGTTCGATTGTCGGCTGCCATGATGGGTGCTTCCTCAAAAGTCTCTGCCGTGCCCCTTTCTTCCTCTTCTAAACCGTGTTCTTCAAGGTCAGGTTCAAGGTTAGGTGTGTTAGACTCTTGCTGGTGCTTTTGTCTTCTCAAAGTCCTCTCAAAATCGTCGTCAAAGTCCAAAATATTCTTACCAACAGGTTGGGAACTTCGAGTCATAAACTAGTACCTAGAAACAATGAAACAACACATTAGTAACTAGGATAGAAAACAAACGAAAAAAATAAACAAAAAGAAATAACGAGGGATTAGCAAAGTTGCTAATCCCCGGCAACGGCGCCAAAATTTGATGTGAAAATTACTTAACACGCAAATTAACCCTTTTTTTGATAATTGTAGTAGATATGTAAGTAGGGATCGTTCTTAAACCGGGGATTAGGAGGGATTGCTAAACGCTCTAAACTGACTCAAAAATCATAAAAACAAAGTTTAAACACTCAACTAGACTCAAAGAATGCAAAACTAAACTATAAAACACCAAAAGGACCCAAAATACTCAAAACAGCAAACTAACACTCAAAACTGCCTTAAAAACACTTTCTGGGCAGTTTTGAACACTATACTCAATTTTGGACGAAATTAAGTTATCCCTTGACTCAAAACACTTAAAAACATGAACTAAATTGATTTCTAACTAATCTAACACTTTAAATTAATGGGGGAATTGGTTTTGACGAAAATTAAGTAAATTAAGACAAAGACAAAGAAAACAGATTCTTTAGACTAAATTAGATGAATTGATGAATGATGAGTTAACTAGAGGGTTCTTCTCCACACATGATACACTTGCATTTAAATTGATTTCCAATTGCTTCTTTCGATAAATCATGAAACTCAATACCCCAAGTTAATCGTGTTGGAAATGTGCCCTAAAACCAATCATATGATGATACTTTATGGACATTTCACATGTTAAACTAATCTAGTTTAATATTAAGGGCAAACATTATTGTTTGAGCCGTCTCATATAAATGTTATATGCTTAAACGATAAGTCCAAGGAATATGTGATTGGAAGAATGCGATCTAAAGAAGTTAGATTCATGAGACCATTCTTTCGTTGACACATCCTAAACGTTCCTGATCATAGGATTGTCAATTGGGCATTGACAATCCGTTAAGATCAGTACGTGCTATGTCTTCTCTCAGGGAGAGTGACTAGTCTCGAGTCATTGGTGTGTGTGACATCAAGACAAGTACGTAGGTGTTCAATAGAGAATGAGTTCACTGAACACGATCAACGAAGAGTTCTCATATTCATGTCACATGAGAACTCATGGTTGGGATAATGCAAATTAGTCTTTTGACCTGAGGCATCACAGTTGTCTTGTGGTTAGGTCCTTAATCTTTGATTATGTCAAAGTCGCTCCATCAGGAGGGTGTCCATGGCATCGTTGGGGTTAAGCCACTTAGCCATGGAGGCAAGTGAATGCGCAACAAGGGATCTCTAACCTTCAAACTGTTTGAGGGAGAATACTCTATGATATGATTAAGAATCTTTGGCCAAAGTATGAATGAGATTTAGGAATGTGTTCCAAATCACATTCAAGGTAATCATATAAGCACAAGACTCACATTGGATAGTAGACATGAATAAACTATCAAACCAAACAATGTGGTCAAGAGTATTGTATTAGAGAAAGACCGTATTGCATTTGTAATCCTAAAACTGAATAGGTTCTCCACCTCTTCTAATTAGCTTGGATAACCATGACATGCTGCTAGGCGTCAACCATGGTTTGTGGAAGCCCTAAAAGTGTATTATCACTAACGGGAGAATTGAAAGTAAGTTTCAATTCACAATCGATTAGAAAGAGTTTTAATCGCCCACTGCGTCGCTAAAAGGAACCTAATGGATCGTTCACCGAGTAAGGTAGAGTTTGAAGAAACAACGGAGATGAGTAAGAATAATTAAATGGTTTAATTGTTTATCTAAGGCTAGGATTAATTAATATGTTAATTAATCAAACGAATAAGTTCGTTAAAGACCTCGGGCTAGTTTTGGGCCGCAAGGCCCAATGGGATTTGAATGTCAAGCCCATTAACTCAAGTTGTATGACAACTTGAATAAACAAAGGGCTTGAAAGCCCAATAAACCCTATAGGCTTGCCATGTTAGAAGAATAGGGCTTTTGGTCCATTAGGTCACTTATTTGAAGGGACTATATAAAGGACTTTATAGCCTAAAATTTACATATGTTAATTTTTGGGGAAAGGATGAGAACACAAGCTCTCCTTTCTCTCTAAAATTTAGGCCACCTTGGAGGGATCATCTAGCAATCAAACTCCTCCAAGGTCACTCATTTCTTCTTCATTATGCCTTGGTGATGAATCATTAGAGGTTCTCAATTTTGGGAACTTGGAGAAACTTTTTCATCCATCCAAATCCATGGATCTAAGATGCAAGGAATGAAGGCCCTCTCTTTGGGTGATTAGCCTTTGCTTATGCAAAGAGGAATCTACAAAGGTATTGATTTCTCAACTCACTTTGTTTTGAGTTGAGTCTTGGTTCACCTATCTACTAGGCTTTGAATTTCATGGGTAAATGTTTTGTTTTAAGTGCATACAAGCATGATTCCGCCTTTAATTGTTAATTGCATGCTATTGATGTTGCTTAAATGAACATGTTTTTCACAAATCTTCCTTCAAACCGTGAACAGCACTTTTTTAACTTTCAAGTTTTCCTTAAGTTATTAAATTGGATGGGAATGCGCATACAACAACTCAAAACATTCTTTAAAAGTCCCTTACGTGAAAAGCACAATAAAGGTACAATCAAAGATCATTAAGTTCCATGAAAACTATAAGTATTGACGAGGCAATTGTTACTATGAAAAGCATGAAACTTTTGCCAAGAATTCACTTAACGCGATCGTCGATAAACGACCTCCACTACTAGCAAATATAAGGTTATAACTATTAGGTGAAATTCCCTTATATTTTAGCTTCAAATCCCTGCATGAAAAACTAAGTGGCCACCTTAATCAACACACAAGAATGAGTTATCAATCAAACAGTTAAGCAAATTGAATTCACAACTTATGAAATAACAATTGGATGTAATCAAATCATCTTGCAAGCATAATCATGGTATTGAATAGCCCCCTAACCAAAAGGCTTAGTTCCTCATGTTCATAAAACAAAGGAAAACAGATTTATACATTGTAAATATAAGAAAGAGAACACCTAAATACTCCAACGATCCAATGTTGAATAGCTAGAATCTTCAAGCAGTCTTCTTCCTCTCCTTTGCTACGGCACAAGAGGTTTTGGGGAATTTAGGGGGTTATGGACTGATGTAGAATGATGGATTTAGGTTTGGGATGGATGTAGGGGACGGCAAGGGTTGGTTTTGGGTAGAAAATATTGAGAATGGTGAAGTATGGATGTGTTAGAGGGATGGGATGATTTTCTGGCGTGAATGGTGAAAGAATGGAGAGTTTTGTGGCTGCAACAAGAATGTTTATTTATATGATTTCAGGAATTAAAACCCTAGGTTATTTAGGTAAACAGAAATTAAGTCAAAAGCTCTAGAAATAGGAAATCAAATCAGAAATTTTAAAGGAAACAAGGTAAAAGCTACGGCAAGGGCATAAAACACAAAAGGAATGTGTTTTAATGCAAGGGAATAGGAAAGAATCATCTCCCTTGCACGGCAAGGGATGATGAGAAAGGGAAAGGTAACATGGTGCACGGCAAGGAAGAGGGAAGGTCAAGGGACCTTTGTTTTGTGTCCTAGAATGCATATGAAGTCTTCAAAGTGTTTGGGACATAAGGACAATTAGAATTTAGGAAATGTCAAACCAAGATAGGAAACCCTAGGCTTAACTTTCCTACTTCAAGTAGGAAACCTTCTTTGACTAGGATTCCTCATTTGATTAGGAATCCTCTTGTGACTAGGAATCCTCTTGTGATTAGGAATCCTCTTGTGATTAGGAATCCTAACTTCATTAGGTCTTCAATTTCGTCCATTCCTTTTGCTCCAAACATAAGCTATCCATTCCAAGCCCAATTTTGCTCCAAAATGCACCTTTTTGCTTCCTTAGCCATATGAACCTAGAAACACACGAAAATGGCATAAAGGACTAAAATAACTAAAGAAACACAACGTAAATGCATGAGAACAAGCCAATTAAGTCGCATAAATATGCTCCTATCAATTCACACAACTCTTAGGGCCATATTCCATGTTTTGGACCCTTTCTTCAACTACCACAAACATGTGAGCATATTTTCACTTATTTCATACTCTTCTTCTTTCCTTTCATAACTTTTTCTTTTCTTTTTCTTTTTCCACGATTTTTTTTTCTTTTTTCACTCATGCCTTATTTCTTTTCGTGGCATATCAACATACACACACAAATTCCCCCACACTTGTTGTTTTGCATAATCGAAAGGATTCCCTCTAAGTCATGCTTACTAAGCTTCAAGAACAAGGGTATGGGTGGTCCTAATCTAGGCTAGGTAGGGATGGTAAACAAAGAACAAAGGCTAACAATGGCTCAATGGGGGTTATGACCTACAATATATAGTGCATGGGTTGGCTGTTTGGTTGATGGCTTCACTACACACTTCATCTTGATATATATTATGCAATCAATATCATGGTTTGAATGGAAAGGATGCAAGTTCTAGCATTTGGAACTAAGTGATGAAACGCCTTCTAATTAGCAACCAAGCAAGAATAAAGAGATCATGCAACGAGTTTGAAAACAAGAATCACAGATTAATACTCTCCAAAGAATGTTTAAAGCTCAAGTCTCTCAGGGTTGTAATGTTATTCTAAGTTCCTTCCTTCAAGCATATTACAAAAACTTTTTTTTTTTTTCTTTGGGATTAAACATGAATTCATAAACAACAACTATAACCAAGTATAAACCAAGAATATATCAAACTTCCATCCATGTTTATAACTCTCTTTCACAGCCATGCACATAAAAATCAAATCCTCATCATTGTGTTGGAAGGTATCCTAAGACACAAACACACAGAAACAAACACAAAACTGACTCAAACTGACTCTTTTTAGTTGTTTCAAACTGTTTTTTTCGGATTTTTTCAAAGTAACACATAAAAAGACTTCAAAACATGTTAAAAACACTTAAAACAGTGGGAAAGAAGTTTAGACATGTTAGGTGGTAATACCCTACGAATTTCATGCAAAAATAGCTCAAAAGAGAATGTTACCCCCCCCCCCCCCCACACTTAAACTAAACATTGTCCTCAATGTTTAAGACTAAACTAGCAGCAAAGGAAAACACAAATAAACACATCACACATAACATAAAATAAGCAACAAAGGAAAAGGTTTAGGGACGCAAATCTGAGTTTGGAGCGATTCCTAAGTTCTTCCTTTGTGGATTGCATGGGTTGCCTCCCAAGTAGCGCTTTCTTTTACGTCTTGCAGCCGGACGATGCCACATTGATCAACCTTCATGGGAACCCACGGCATAGTGGGTTGTCTCCTCCACATCATGTTCTACAAAGCTCTCGTAGTAAGGCTTCAAGCGATGCCCATTCACCTTGAACTCTTGACCTGTTTTAAAACGACGAACTTGGACTGCACCATGAGGAAAAACATTAGTAATAACAAAGGGTCCAATCCAACGTGAATGTAACTTACCCGAAAATAGACGAAGACGAGAATTAAACAACAACACTTTTTGTCCAACAGAGAAGGACTTGGTGCGAATCATCTTATCATGAAAGGCCTTTGTCTTTTCCTTGTAAAGTCGAGCATTCTCATAAGCTTCATTTCGTATTTCCTCAAGTTCATTCAATTGAAGCTTACGATGAATTCCTGCCTCATCTACATCCATGTTGAACTTCCTCACGGCCCAATGAGCCTTGTGCTTCAACTCCACAGGTAAGTGACATGGTTTGCCATACACAAGCTGAAAGGGGGACATTCCTATGGGTGTTTTGTAGGCGGTCGTATAAGCCCACAATACATCCTCTAACCTCAAGCTCCAATCTTTTCTTGTTGGGCCAACCGTCTTCTCAAGAATCTGTTTTATCTCCCGATTCGACACCTTGGCTTGCCCGCTTGTTTGAGGATGACAGGGTGTCGAAACCCTTGAAGGATTATTTTGGAAGATGACATGTTCATTTAAGCAACATCATTAGCATGCAATTAACAAATTAAAGGCGGAATCATGCTAGCATGCACTTAAAAACAAAACATTACCCATGAATGTTCAAAGCCTAGTAAAATGGTGAACCAATAATCAACTCAAAACAAAGTGAGTTGAAATATATACCTTTGTAGATTCCTCTTTGTATTTAAACAAAGGCTAATCACCCAAAGAGAGGGCCTTCATTCCTTGCATTTTAGATCTATGGATTTGGATGGATAAAAAAAAAACAAGTTTCTCCAAAGTTCCCAAAATTGAGAACCTCTAATGATTCATCACCAAGGCATAATGAAGAAGAAATAAGTGACCTTGGAGGAGTTTGATTGCTAGATGATCCCTCCAAGGTGGCCGAAATTTTAGAGAGAAAGGAGAGCTTGTGTTCTCATCCTTTCCCCAAAAACAACCCTTAATGAATTTTAGGCTATAAAGTCCTTTATATAGTCCCTTCAAATAAGTGACCTAATGGACCAAAAGCCCTATTCTTCTAACATGGCCAGCCTATAGGGTTTATTGGGCTTTCAAGCCCTTTGTTTATTCAAGTTGTCATACAACTTGAGTTAATGGGCTTGACATTCAAATCCCATTGGGCCTTGCGGCCCAAAACTAACCCGAGGTCTTTAACGAACTTATTCGTTTGATTAATTAACATATTAATTAATCCTAGCCTTAGATAAATAATTAAACCATTTAATTATTCTTACTCATCTCTGTTGTTTCTTCAAACTCTACCTTACTCGGTGAACGATCCATTAGGTTCCTTTTAGCGAGGCAGTGGGCGATTAAAACTCTTTCTAATCGATTGTGAATTGAAACTTACTTTCAATTCTCCCGTTAGTGATAATACACTTTTAGGGCTTCCACAAACCATGGTTGACGCCTAGCAGCATGTCATGGTTATCCAAGCTAATCAGAAGAGGTGGAGAACCTATTCAGTTTTAGGATTACAAATGCAATACGGTCTTTCTCTAATACAATACTCTTGACCACATTGTTTGGTTTGATAGTTTATTCATGTCTACTATCCAATGTGAGTCTTGTGCTTATATGATTACCTTGAATGTGATTTGGAACACATTCCTAAATCTCATTCATACTTTGGCCAAAGATTCTTAATCATATCATAGAGTATTCTCCCTCAAACAGTTTGAAGGTTAGAGATCCCTTGTTGCGCATTCACTTGCCTCCATGGCTAAATGGCTTAACCCCAATGATGTCGTGGACACCCTCCTGATGGAGTGACTTTGACATAATCAAAGATTAAGGACCTAACCACAAGACAACTGTGATGCCTCAGGTCAAAAGACTAATTTGCATTATCCCAACCATGAGTTCTCATGTGACATGAATATGAGAACTCTTTGTTGATCGTGTTCACTGAACTCATTCTCTATTGAGCACTTACGTACTTGTCTTGATGTCACACACACCAATGACTCGAGACTAGTCACTCTCTCTGAGAGAAGACATAGCACGTACTGATCTTAACGGACTGTCAATGCCCAATTGACAATCCTATGATCAGGAACGTTTAGGATGTGTCAACGAAAGAATGGTCTCATGAATCTAACTTCTTTAGATCGCATTCTTCCAATCACATATTCCTTGGACTTATCGTTTAAGCATATAACATTTATATGAGACGGCTCAAACAATAATCTTTGCCCTTTACATTTAAACTACATTAGTCTAACTTTGTGAAATGTCCGTAAAGTATCATCATATGATTGGTTTTAGGGCACATTTCCAACAATCTCCCACTTGCACTAGAGCCAATCAGCTTGGTTATCAGTGATGATACCTCTTCTGTAATTCATTTCATAAATGGCTGAGTAGTAGGCCTAAACAAGATGGATATCTATATTGGAAGCGTTGGCACCGTATCCTTTGAATGTTTCACCTCTTTTAGAGCCTTTAGAATCATTAATGTCACATCTAACTCCTTCCACTGTTAAGGCACCAAAACTTGAACTTAAACCACTTCCACCACATCTAAAATATGCATATCTAGCTGAATTTGAAACTCTTCCAGTTATCATAGCTTCTGACCTCACCCCAAATGAAGAAGATAAACTAATTAGGGTGTTAAAAGAGTTCAAATCAGCTTTTGGTTGGTCTATTGCAGATATCAAGGGAATAAGCCCTACCATGTGCATGCATAGGATTCTTTTGGAGGAAGGAGCAAAGTCAACCCGTGAACCACAAAGAAGGCTCAATCCACACATGAAGGAAGTTGTTAGGAATGAGGTGTTGAAATTGTTAGATGTGGGGATCATATATCCCATTTCTGATAGCAAATGGGTGAGTGCTATTCAAGTGGTACCTAAGAAGGTGGGAATCACAGTGATGAGGAATGAAAACAATGAGCTTGTGCCCACAAAGCCCACGGCTAGTTGGCGTGTTTGCACCGATTACAGGAAGTTGAATTCTAGCACTAGAAAAGATTACTTTCCTATGCCTTTCATAGATCAAATGCTTGAGAGATTGGCAGGTTACTCAAGTTACAATCAAATTGCAATTGCTCCGGAGGATCAAGAGAAAACTACCTTTACTTGCCCCTTTGACACATTTGCATATAGGAGAATGCCTTTTGGACTTTGCGATGCTCCAGCAACATTCCAAAGATGCATGTTGGCCATCTTTTCTGACATGGTAGAAAGATTCATTGAGGTATTTATGGATGACTTCTCAGTGTTTGGTTCCTCTTTTGATGAATGTCTTAACCATCTCTCTTTAGTACTTCAAAGATGTCAGGAAACAAATTTGGTTCTCAATTGGGAAAAGTGCCAGTTTATGATGAAACAAGGAATTGTGTTGGGACATGTAATCTCTAGCAAAGGAATGGAAGTGGACAAAGCCAAAATTGACGTCATCACCAATATGGTAGTTCCCACCACTGTGAAGGGAGTAAGAAGTTTTTTGGGACATGCGGGCTTTTATCGTCGTTTCATTAAGAATTTTTCAATGATCACTCGTCCATTATGCAATCTGTTAGCTAAAGATGTTGTATTTCATTTTGATAAAGCTTGTATGGATGCATTCAATACTTTGAAATATGAACTAACCTCGGCCCCTATTATTATGGCACCAGATTGGTCTTTACCTTTTGAATTAATGTGTGATGCCTCTGACTATGCTATTGGTGCAGTTTTAGGGCAAAGGGTGAACAAGCTTCCACATGTGATTTACTATGCAAGCCGGACTCTGCATGATGCTCAACTTAACTATTCCACAACTGAAAAGGAGTTGCTTGCTATTGTTTTTGCCTTAGAGAAGTTTCGGTCATATCTTGTGGGATCTAAAGTTATTTTGTTTTCTGATCATGCAGCCCTTAGGTACTTGATGACAAAAAAGGATGCTAAACCACGCTTAATTAGATGGATACTCTTACTACAAGAGTTTGACTTGGAAATTCGAGATAAGAAGGGAAGTGATAATGTTGTGGCTGACCATTTGTCACGGCTTAATGAGAACCATGGAGTTGGACAACCTTTGCCTCTAAATGAATCATTTCCAGATGAACAACTCCTTGTTGTTCAAGAAAAAGAACCATGGTATGCTGATTTTGTTAATTATCTTGCTTGTGGTGTAATGAGAAATGACCTTTCTTTTCAGGAAAGAAAGAAGTTCCTTGCCATGGTAAAGCACTACGTTTGGGACGAACCATATTTGTTTAAATATTGCCTTGACCAAATCATTAGGAGATGTGTCCCAGAGAGTGAGCAACAAAGCATTCTAACATTCAGCCATACATTGGCATGTGGAGGACATTTTGGTGCCAAAAAGACATCTCTAAAGGTTTTACAATCTGGTTTCTTTTGGCCTACTTTATTCAAAGATGCTTTTGATTTTTGTTCTAAGTGTGATAGGTGCCAGAAAATGGGGAACATTAGCCGAAGAAATGAGATGCCATTGAACAACATTTTGGTGGTGGAGCTCTTTGATGTTTGGGGAATCGATTTCATGGGACCATTTCCATCCTCTTTTGGCCACTTATACATATTAGTGGCAGTAGATTATGTATCCAAATGGGTTGAAGCCATTGCTACAAGAACTAATGATCATAAGGTTGTTTTGAATTTTCTTAAAGATGTGATTTTTTGTAGGTTTGGAACCCCAAGAGCTATTATTAGTGATGGTGGCAGCCATTTCTGCAACAAACCCTTTGAATCCTTAATGAAGAAGTACAACATCAACCACAAAGTGGCAACCCCGTACCATCCTCAAACCTCAGGACAAGTGGAGATTAGCAACAGGGAGATCAAGAACATTTTGATGAAGACTGTGAGCCCTACAAGGAAGGATTGGTCATTGAGGTTAAATGATGCACTATGGGCATATAGAACAGCATACAAGACCCCCATTGGCATGAGTCCTTATCGCCTTGTGTTTGGGAAAGCTTGTCATTTGCCAATGGAGCTTAAACATCGTGCATATTGGGCCATCAAGAAGTTCAACTTTGATTACAAGGAAGCTGGAGTAGCAAGGAAACTCCAACTTAATGAGTTGGAAGAACTTAGAAATGAGGCATATGAGAATGCCAAAATCTACAAGGAACGGACTAAGCTTTATCATGACAAGGCCATCCTAAGGAAGGAGTTTCACCAAGGTATGAAAGTACTTTTGTATGACTCACGTTTGAGACTTTTTCCAGGTAAATTGAAGTCTAGGTGGGTGGGACCATTCAAAGTGCTGCAAACATTTTCCCATGGAGCTGTGGAGATAGAGAACATGAAGAATGGTACCTCTTTTAAAGTCAATGGGCAGCGATTGAAACCATATTTGGAGAAAGTGGAAGAAGAGCAAGTGTATCAAGTCGTAGATGTTCTTGAATTTACAACACCATGAACAAGCTACCATGTCTTGCCTAGACATTAAATAAAGCGCTTGCTAGGAGGCAACCTAGTGTGGTTTGTGTTCTTTCCTTATTTTGTGTTTATGTTGTTTCCATTCCATATTCTTTGCCTACTTACTTTGCATACAATTTTAAGCATCGAGGACAATGCTTAGGTTAGGTTTGGGGGTGTGGGATGGGAAGGTTTGTTTTTTTTTTTTTGTGTTTGTTTTAGGTGTTAGTTTTGGTTAAGAGTGTTTTTACTTACTAATACGAATGTATATGAGGGCTATGTTTGAAAACAAACGATTGGGTTGCTATAAAAAGTGTTGCATCTTGTTGTCATTTATAAAGCTGTAACTCTTGGAATTATGATGATAGAGGTACCATACTCAAATTCTGGAAGAAGAATAGTGGAGACTACCCTAGTGAGTTATTTTGAGCCTAATTGCTTCTTTGAGAGGGTTTAAAGTGTTTCTACTCCTATCTTTTTCTTTCAATTTCACTTTAAATGATCTCATTACTTCTATTTTGTTTGCATACTAAGAATTACTCTCCTTTGCAGATACCATGTGTTTAGTATCATTCATGAATGAACTCAATGAGACGATGTTAGGCTATGCATGTTTTAACTACTAAAAGGCTTAAATCCTACCCATTTGTGTGCTCCATTCACCCTTGTTGCAGCCAAACACTTTAGCCTAATTCTTTCATCACCCACACCATACTCTACCCATTCTAGCCCGTTACAAGCCATACCTTATAGTTTGGGGAATACCAAAGTGATGAAGACTAAAGGTAAATTGAGCTTTGGAACAAGATTGTGGCATGTACCGAGGGCACCTATGTTGAAGATGTTTCTAAAAATAAAGTTATAAAAAAAAAAAAGAAGAGAATTAAAGTGGATACAAGTTCCAAATCTCCTCATTATAAGGCATAGGGCCTGGACGCCAAAAACAAAAGAAGACAAATGCAAGTGAAGAGCATGATCCTCAAGGACACTTTGGTATGCCCCAAACTCTAGTATTTCATATCACTTCTTTCGTAACCTATAACCTAAGCCTTGCATTACAATCTTGAGAAAGACCTAGCTGATCATTGAGGATGTATTCATGGGTGATGGTAAGTATGTGTGCTATATATATTCTTAGCATTCGATTCATTTCATGAGATCTACTCAGAAATTGTGCTTCCATTTCAGATTTCATATGTGAGAATGTTGATTCCCTTTACATAATTTCACTCATATATGTTTGTGGAGAGACTAAACCTTAGGATCTGAGTGAAAACTTGAGTGGAAGATGTGAGGAGTAGAGTTGAGGCGAATTCTATCTTAAGCAATTGGGTATGGTGACCTTGAAGTTGTAAGACATGGAGAAATATCTTTATACGTTACAATTGATACGATTCTTTGGAGTGGAAAACTTTTGAGTTTGAATGTATGACAAAATCTTCATTGGTTCTTATTAGTTTGTTTAAAGCATGTATTAACCAAATTGTTTGCAGATTTTGTAGATGTTTGTGGGTTCATCATTGTAAACCCTCAGGAGACACAACTCCTCCAACTAGGGACACCTAGGGGTTCAAAGGCTTGTTGCACATGCTCAGTGCAATCGTTTGGCCAACGAAAGTGGTTTAGTTAGATGATAGTGTTTTGTGTGTTTTAGTTTCAAGTTTGCTCGAGGACTAGCAAAAATAAGGTTTGGGGGTATTTGATAAGTCTCATTTTGCATGCATTTATATCTTCCTTATTTGGCGTCTTTGTGATGTTTTTGGATTAAACTAGTTGCATTTTACATTATTTGGTGTTAGTGTGCAGCCAAGTATGTATTTGGATCAATGGGAAGGCAAATGAAGTAAAAACATTCCTTTTGGTAGCTGAGCATTATTCCAAACGTGGAGAAGATTCTAGGGAGTTAATTTGAAGTCCAAATGAAGAATCTAGGAAACATTTGGTTGCTGGAATTTCAGGAAAAGATGTGGAAGTGTTAAGTGGTGCAATTCGGCCATATTGGGTGATTCTAAACAAGGCAAAAACATTGAAGTCAGATTATGTACTTCTAACACCAAAACATGCATTCACATGCATGTTCACAACCTGGCCGTGCATTCCCATGTGGTTCCAGCTCACTTATGCACTTCTAACACCAAAACATGCATTCACATGCATGTTCACAACCTGGCCGTGCATTCCATTACCTTTCCAGCTCCCTTTTGCACCAAAAACATCCATTTCCATTAATTAAACCATTCAACCACTTTTACACCAACATCACACACCAGGCCGTGCATTTTCATCCCTTGTTCCAGCTTGGTACAACCAATTCCAGGTTGTCCATTCCCTTGTTGCAGACATTGCACATGCATCTTTGATTAAATAAACCACATACATGCATATTATCCTTGTGCCGTGCATCCACCATCCCAGAAATCCATCTATTCCATGCAGTTCCAGCTCACATTATGCCATTCCAGCTCCCTCTTGCCCATGCCGTGCACTTTCATACCCTTTCCAGATTTGTACACCCAATTCCAGGTTGTCCATTTCAGCTTTGCAGCCAATACACATGCATGTTCAATTAAAATAGCCATATGCATGCATATTTCCCTAGTGCCGTGCATCCACCACCCCAGAAACCCACTCATTCCAGCTCACTTATGCATTTCCATCTCACATGTGCAATTCCAGCTCCATTCTTAATGATGGTAGTGACATTCCCCTTCTATAAAAACCGTGCAAACTTACTTCTCTGGCTTCTTCCATCATTCCATGATTCACACATTCTAAGCCGCTCTATCTCTGTCCATTTGCTCTCCCATTTGCAGAGAACATCCAACCTTAAGCCGATACATTTCCTTTACATCACACTTGGAGAACCAACACCGAAGGCCACTCTTAAAGGATTTCAACATCAGTTTTGCTTCAAGGGTTTCTTCTTATTAATTCTATGTTCACTCATGTTATTTATTATTATGTCAAACCTTTTGTAAACATGAAGTGTAACTAATCTCTCTCTAGGGATTCGATGTAGCCTTGCAAGATTGCCATGTAGTTAATTCAGAATTCTCAGTTAGTCTATCTATTTCTTGTTTCATTCTCTGGTTTAATTGTGACTTAGTGAGTTGATTTTAATGCTTGATCATCATTTGAGTTAACCATAGGTTGTTTAGCCAAGATTAAAGCACACATCATGCATAATCTTGGTGGATATGTGAATGAATGAAGGGAATGTTTTGCAAACATCCTGCCGAGTGTTCCCTTGGGTTTTATGAAAGTTTCTTGTGCACTACATATTCTTGATTAGGAACCAAAGTTGCACATCACAATTAGGTTCATGATTAGAGACATTTGATCAAATCCACACATCATATGGTTGATCATATCCAAGTGAAACAAACTCAAGAAATAGGTAGATGACTGAGTATAAACTGATTTAACAAACATGGACTTGGTTTAGCAATGGTGAAATCAAATCCCTAGCTTCATTTCCATTTGGTACTATCCCATTTTATTAGTTGTTGATTCATTTATTTGTGTTCACTTCATTTTCTTATGCTTTTAAGTTACAACCACAAAATCTGCCTACATTGATTAGTTTTATTTCTCTAATAAGAGTTCTTGCAAAACAAGTGATTATATAGGATCAATTAGTCCCTGTGGATTCGACACCCTTACTTGTGCCATTATACTAAACATATTTTAGCATCTAGGAAGGAATACAACAACAAACCTGTGACAACCCGTTCCAAATTTTACGTTTTTATTTTATTTGAAAAGCGTGAATTTACGAAATTGCCCTAGAGGCAAGAACTTTGACTTCCGTTGACCATCGACTTGAGAGATGTGAGACTTATTCTTTTAGCATATCCTCGTAGTACTCGTTGGTACGAACGTATAGGCGAAAGCCGTTTGCGAGTCCGGATTATAACGGTATAGTTACGGACGTTTGAAATTGGTTATTTAAAGGTAGTTAAATTATTTGAACTCCCACCTTGTGGGAAGACTAACCAATCATCCTTTAAGCAAGAAAATAAGGGACCAATCAGCAAAAGAAAGGGGGGACCAATCAGAAATGGAGGGAGAAGAAAAAAAAAAAAAAAAAAAAAAAAAAAAAAAAGGAAATGGGTTTTCGTCCACCCGCACCCACCGCGGGTGGCCATTTTCCAAGGCCGATTCCGGCCAACTCCGGTGGAGTTTTTCGATGCCACCACCACCATCTTGAAGCTCTCATTCCCCTCTACAAAACCCATCCAAGAACCACCTTGATTAACCATGGGATGTGGAAGTTTGAGGCCACGAAAGTTGACGAAAATCAATGGTGCTCCGGCCACCCTTTTCGATTTTCCGGCAAATCGGCAAAGCGATGGCCGATGCCACCACTTGGGCTTTGTAGCCCATCATCCCAGGAGCAAAACCCAACCAACCTTGACCCCGTTGGACCACCGTAGACGACGAATCGACGTCGGGAAGTTTTAGGCACCCGCCGGCTTCGTGGGCAAAATTGACCATCTTCCGTCCACTTTTGGACTTCGTGGCAGGTATGAAAGTTGCTCCACTCACTGAGATCTTCATTTCTGTGAAGTTTGATAATTTTTGCAAATAGTTGGATTTTCCGGCGAGTCGGGGCGGCCGACCGCCACCCGCGGCGGCGCGTGCGGCGGCGCGTGGCCAGTGGGCCGCCAATGCTATTTTTAGGCTATGTCAAATGTCTTGAATTCAGTTTTGTCATTTGAATGACGTAGGTTGATCGTTGGAACCTAAATTCGTTACAATACATTGCTTGATGAAAATGTGAATCGACGATCTGACCGTTGGATCGTCACCAAACTTGGGTACATTATAATACGTAATATTTAAAGATCATAGGAATTTACGGATCGGGAATCCGACTTACGGATCTTCCTGAATTGGATTTGTAAGTTAGTAAAATAAATGTTCACGGCCACTTGTTTTAGGCAATTGGCGGAGATCTGACCGTTGGATCGTAATGAAATTTTAATATGTTATTCTAGAAACATATTGTGGATTGTTGGGGGTTTCGGATTGGAAATCTGATATGCGGATCTTCCGGGTCAAGTTATACAGGGTTGTAAACCCTACCGTCAATCTTTGATCGACGGTTGACTTGTGGTCAATGGGTATCAAACTATTTTAGAATGTCGTTGAGGTTGTGTTTTATGTGAATTACATATTCTACGGATAAGAGTTCTGAGATGTGATTTGATAATTGGTCACAGGGACCAATCATTCAGGACGCCTCGATGCGTGCGCTAGAGAATCATAGCGTGGACTCCAGGTGAGTGCATATTTTCCTTTTTATCGTACATATTGTTGAGAGTTCTATCGACACTTTTAAATTGATTAGGCATATTACTTTCATATATAATTATTGTGAATGCTTGAAGTACCAATGTGAACTACGAATGGCTTGATCCCTGTTTAGGGTACGTAGGCAGTCTAACGAGACGTTAGATGCAGCCATAAAATATTTGAGACAAAAGCCTTGCTTGGGAAATTGAGTAATGCGAAGGAAATTGGTAAAGACAAGTTTTAGTTTTGTGAATTAGATAGTTAAATTAGAGTTAATTGGATTGTCATGGATAATTATCCTTGAAAATAAGTAGTTTGGGAGTAGGGCGTTATTGATTGTACACTTCACCCTATATTGTTTATAATTGGAAATGCTATGACATGGTTGAGTAGTAGATTGCATCATGATATATCCATATGTATATTACTTGCATATAATTATTGGGAATGCTTTCAAGTGCAAAGGTGAACTCAGGACGCCCAGGTAAGTTCAGGTGAGTTTATGGTACTAGTTGAATCGATTGCGTTATAGCATGATTACAGTTATGAGTTAGGCAACTTCGATACTGTCGTACTGGTTGCCATGAGTTGCACATGCTATATTGAGATGCATTGAGAGCTCATAAACCTGCACCCCGGTGTTAGTGCTCCCGCCTGTGGCCAGGGCACAGTCCTTCACGTGATGTTCACCTCCCGCGCCTTACGCTCACCTTGGATCCAAGGTAGGTGCACAGTCCTGTCGTACAGACCACTTTAGGTGGTTCCGACTCGTAGGTGACCCGCGATTATTCGCACAGCCTTCACGTGATCGTAGCACTAGAGCGTTTATATGTATTACACTAGGCCTGTCGTACAGACCACTTTAGGTGGTTCCGACTCGTGTGCAGGTATACTTATTGAGCTATTGGCTAGCCAGGATTAACGAGATATGGATAAGTCGTACAGGTCACTTTAGGTGACTCCGACTTATATGCTAGCCAGGATTGACGAGATATGGATAAGTCGTACAGGTCACTATAGGTGACTCCGACTTATATGCTAGCCAGGATTGACGAGATATGGATAAGTCGTACAGGTCACTATAGGTGACTCCGACTTATATGCTAGCCAGGATTGACGAGATATGGATAAGTCGTACAGGTCACTATAGGTGACTCCGACTTATATGCTAGCCAGGATTGACGAGATATGGATAAGTCGTACAGTGACCTATAGGTGACTCCGATTTATATGCTAGCCATGATTGATGAGATACGGATGAGTTGTACATGTCATTTTAGCTGACTCTGACTGATATATCACTTTGTATTGATTTAGTTCATTTGGCCTACTTATTAATGTATGGTGGATGTGATGGAAAACCGTGGTTTTGGTCATTTCCGAGTATGGTTTGGATGTATGTATATATGTTGTACTATCTTATGGAAGACGATACGGGTTTTACATTTAGGGGCATTACTTTTTGAGAGGTAGTAAATTTGGGAAGCTTGGTTTTATTGCTTACTCACACCTTCTGTTTGGTGCCCTCCAGGTTTTAGCTGCTGAGTTTGTATCGACAAGAATCTGTGGCGAATCTTAGTATTGATGGATATTTTTGAGGGTATGATTCTTACCCACATTACTGTACCTTACTTATGCTCTGACATCACGCGTGAAAATGGGTTCGCTCCCACTCGTAGCGCACTCTGGTATTTAGACACTTTTGGATTCAAATTTATTCACTTTTTATACACTAGCACATTTTATGGCTTCGTCACCTTCCAGGTGTCGGCCAGCACAGCTCGATTCAGGGTCCAAGTGGACTTCCTGGGTCGGGGTGTGTCACCCCCCGCTTGGCTAGGGGGGGATTCGAAATACATGTTTATGCTTGCAATATGATTTGATTACTTCTAATTACGTTTCATAAGTTGTGAATTCAATTTACTTATCTATGTGATTGACAACTTATTTATGTATGTTTATTGAGAGTGCATGCTTAATTTTCATGCATGAATTTGACGCTAGAATATAAGTGAGTTTCACCTAATAGTTATGAACTTATATTCACAAGTAGTGGAGGTTGCTTATAAACAATCGCGTTAAGTAAATTCTTGGCATAAGTTTCATGCAATCATAGTAACAAGTGCTTCATCAATGCTTATGGTTTTCATAGAACGTAATGATTCTTGCTTGTATCTCTATTATGCAATCATATAGGGGACTTGTGGGGAATGTTTTGGGTTGTCGTATGCAATCATCCAATTCAATAACGTTAGGAAAATCTGAGGGTTAATTAGTGCAATTCACGGTTAATCTGGGGCGTTGAGAATTCATGGTTTATTGAAAAGCAATTAGAAATCGTTTTGTATGCAAGTGTAACATGTGTGGAGATGAACCCCTTAGCTAGCCATCCCATCCATTCAATTCCATCACATTCATCTTTACAATCTGTTTTGTTTCCAAGTTTTTGTTTTAATTTCAAATTCATCCAAAACCAATCCCCCTTTACTTTATTGTCCAAATTAGTTATAAAGTGTCTTAGTTTGTGTTTATAAGTGTTTTGATTCAATTTGTTGCACAAATTTGTCCAAATTCACCAAGGTGCTCAAAACTGCCCAGAAAGTGTTTTTAAGGCAGTTTTGAGTGTTTTGGGTGATGTTTGAGTCTTTTGGTTTGTTTTAGTGTTTTAAGCATTTAGTTTCGCATTCTTTGAGTCTAGTTTAGTGTTTTAAACTTTATTTTTACATTTTTGAGTCAGTTTCCAAGTGATTTGCAATCCCTCCTAATCCCCGGTTAAGAACGATCCCTACTTACATACTTACTACAATTGACAAAAAGAGGGTTTAATTTGTGTGCGTATAATTCTCGCATCAAATGCCTTGTCAATACTTATAGTTTTCATGTTGCTTAATGATCTTTGATTGTATCTTTATTGTGCTTTTCACGTAAAGGACTTTTGGAGAATGTTTTGAATTGTTGTATGCGTTTTCCCATCCAATTCATTAACTTAAGGAGAACTTGAAGGTTAATTTAAGCGAACCTAATTAACCTGAGGTGTTGAGTTTCATGATTCATCGAAAGACCAACTGAAAATCATCTTGTATGCAAGTGTGACATGTGTGGAGAAGAACCTTCTAGCTAGCATTCCATCCATATTTTCATCAAATTCGTATTTACAATCTGTTTTAATTACAATCTATGCTCTTTGTTTTAATTTCGTCAAAACTAAATCCCCCTTTACTTTAGTGTTCAATTTAGTTAGAAAGTGTCTTAGTTTGTGTTTCTAAGTGTTTTGATTCAAGTTATAACCCAAATTCGTCCAAATTAGGTTAGGTGTTCAAAACTGCCCAGATTGTGTTTTTAAGGCAGTTTTGAGTGTTTTGTTGCTGTTTTGAGTCTTTTGGTTTGTTTTAGTGTTTTAGTGGTTAGTTTTGCATTCTTTGAGTCTAGTTTAGTGTTTTTAACCTTTGTTTTACGTTTTTGAGTCAGTTTTCAAGTGATTTAGCAATCCCTCCTAATCCCCGGTTTAGAACGATCCCTACTTATACATATACTACAATTGTCAAAAGAGGGTTTTAATTTGTGTGCTTATATATTTCGCATCAGTTATTGATTTCAATCTTTCTGAAACTATAAAATATCCTAAAGATGATCATTCTTGTTTTTCTATTGATGCATTCGATTCATTGGCATAGGATTATCTTGACTCTTTGGAGAGGGATCCCTTTGAAACGACCGTTACAAAAGGAATGGGACTAAAAAACAAAGGGGCAGGAAATGACCACACTGACAGCATGCATGAGGAAGTCATTGCCGTGCCTACATGTGAAGAAGAAGCCGAGATGGTTGTTGCCCTTGAGTCGTTGCCACAACACCTTGGTAAGCCTCCAAACCCAATTCCAATTCCCGTTTCTACTAACAAGTTGTTACCTTCGGTGATTTAGGCCCATTCTTGAGCTTATATCAATGCCGGATCATTTGAAGTATGTCTATTTGGGAGAACAAGAGATGTTGCCCGTCATTGTTTCTTCATCCCTCACGGCAATGGAGGAGGAGAAATTGTTTTGGGTGTTGAAAGAGCACAAAACAGCCATAGGATGGACCTTGGCCGACATTAAGGGTATTAGTCCTACAACTTGCATGCATCGCATACTTCTCGAGGAAGGGGCTAAACCAACTCGAAAGGCTCAACGCCGGCTCAACCCTCCAATGATGGAAGTTATAAAAAAAAGATTATCAAGCTTCTTGATTGTGGAGTGATTTACATATTTCGGATAGTCGTTGGGTTTCACCGGTTTAAGTTGTGCCAAAGAAATCTAGAGTCACTGTGGTAAAGAATGTAGAGAATGAACTTGTGCCCACTCGAATCCAAACTGGTTGGAGAATGTGCATTGACTATAGGAAGCTCAACGCCACCACAAGGAAAGATCACTTCCCTTTGCCGTTCATTCTTTTTATAGTTTTCTTGATGATTATTCGGGATATAATCAAATTGTTATAGATCCAGATGATCAAGAAAATACTACTTTTACTTGTCCATTTGGTACTTTTGCTTATCGTCGAATGTCATTTGGTTTATGTAATGCACTAGCCACCTTTCAAAGATGCATGGTAACTATCTTTTCAGATTTTGTAGAGAAAATTATTGGAGTTTTCATGGATGATTTTAGCGTATTTGGTGATTCGTTTGATGATTGTTTAGATAATCTCACATTAATCTTGAAACGATGCATTGAAACTAACCTTGTTTTAAATTGGTAAAAATGTCACTTTATGGTAAAATAGGGCATAGTTTTAGGTCACATTGTTTCGGCCAAGGGTATTGAGGTTGATAAATCGAAAATAGATCTTGTACGCTACTTACCCTCTCCTACTTCGGTTAGAGATGTTCATTCTTTTCTTGGACATGCAGGATTCTATAGGCAATTCATCAAGGACTTTTCTAAGATTTCTTCTCCAAAACGATGTGCCCTTTGTGTTCAATGAGGAATGTGAGAAGGCCTTCAAACACCTCGAGGAGATGCTAACTTCGGCCCCCATCATTGTTTCACCAGATTGGAGCCTTCCTTTTGAGCTTATGTGCGATGCCTCCGATTATGCATTAGGAGCTCGTTTAGACCAAAGGAAGAACAAGCAGCCACATGTCATCTATTATGCATCTCGAACCTTAAATGATGCTCAGTTGAACTATTCTACCATTGAAAAAAAACTTCTTGCTGTTGTATTGATGTGAAAATTAACTTAGCACACAAATTAACCCTCTTTTGACAATTGTAGCATATAAATAAGTAGGGATCGTTCTTACACCGGGGATTAGGAGGGAATGCTAAACACTCTAAACTGACTCAAATAAATAAAACAAACCTTTAAAACACTTGACTCACTTAAAAAGACTCAAACAAGTTCACAAGACTCAAAATAGCCTAAAAACACTCAAAACTGCCTAAAAACAAAAACTGGGCAGTTTTGAGCCTACACACAAACTTGGACCAAAATTGGTTCTAACTTGACTCCAAACTCTTAAAAACACAATCTAAAACATATTTGAACCAAATAGACACTCTAAGACAATTGGGGATTTGGTTTTTGACGAAAATCAAACAAACAAAACAAATATGTAAACTAGGCAGATTTAGGCGAAATTGGTAGAATTAAGTGGATGGTGAGATGGCTAGGAGGTTTTTCTCCACACATGGCATACTTGCATACAACACAATCTCCAGTTGCTTATTCAATGAATTATGAACCTCAACACCCCAAGTTAATTAGGTACGCTTAAATTAACTCTCAGATTTTCCTTAGGTCATTGAATTGAATGGAATTCGGGCATTGCAATCTAATTATTCCTCAAAAGTTCTCTATATGAAAGCGTATAATAGAAAAACAATCAAAGATCATTAGATTCTATGAAAATCATAAGTGTTGACGAGGCATTCGTAACTATGAAAGCGCATGATACTTATGCCAAGAATTTACTTAACATAATTATGACTAACAACCTTAACTACTCATGAATATAAGTTCCCAATGATTAGGTGAAGTTTCCTTATACCCTAGCATCAGATTTATGCATGCAAATTAAGTGTGCACTCTCAATTCATATACATAAACAAGTTTTAATTCAAATAGATAAGTAAATTGAATTCACCATTCATGAAATCACAACTAGAAGTAATCAAATCATAACGCAAATATAGCCATGGTTTCAAAATTCCCCCTAGCCAAAAAGGGGATTAGTTCCTCATACTTGCAAAGCAAAGATTATTGAATTTAAACATTGAAAACACAAGAAAGATTACACCTAAACGTTTCAGCAATTCCAGGATGAATTTGATGCACGGCTAGGCTTCCCTTTCTCTTCCTTGCTACGGCACAAGTTGTGGGTGGTGGATTTGGGGGTTTTGAATGGTGTGTTCTTGTTTAGAAGGATGAATAATGGCTGATTATGGTGGTAGGGTGCGGCAGGTTGTGTATGGAGGTGTATGGAGTGGATGGAGGATGAGAATGAAGGCTAGGGTGTTGCGGCAAGGTGTTTTCTGTATAGTATGAGGGGTGGTACGAATTTGTGGCTGAAAATATGTTTATATAGTCCTAGGGTTAATTAGATTAGGGTTACACTTAGCAGATTTTATGGATTAGGGCCCTAGGGTTCGACACAAGTAAGTTAAATCCACTTAAGAGAGGGTTTGGCCCAATTAGTTTTATAAAAGGATTTGTGTAACCCAAATCCACAAGGAATGAGGCCTAACAAATCAGAATCCAAAAGGAAAAAGGTTTAGGAAATTCGTCCAAAATTGGGCCTTCTAGAAACTAGGTGTTTTGTGGCTGATTTTGGGTTTTCTAGAAGAAATAAAAGGGGGAAGAATGTGGCACCCTTTTAGGGTCAGATAAGGCTTCTAGAAATTAGGTTTTTAGGTCCACTTGCAGCTAGGATTAAGGTGGAACAAGATTAGGTTAGGATAAGATAAGATGAAATAAGGTTTTGGATAATGTTTTGGATAATGTTGGATAAGGTTTTAGATAAGGTTTTGGATAGGGTTTCCTCTTTTGAGCTACTTCCTTATCCACTTCGTCCATCCATGTTGGCCCATATGCAAGCTATCCACATAGTGCCCAAGACTGCTCCAAAATGCATCAAAATGCACTTTCTTGGTACTTTAACCCTTTGGACCTACAAACACACGAAAATGAGTTATAATACGACATTAACTAGGAATAATAGCACAAATGCACAAGAATAAGCTAGCTAAGTCGCCTAAATATGCTCCTATCATGTATTTTCTTTAGATAAGTTTCGTTCTTATTTACTTGGAACTAAAGTTATAATTTACACTGATCATGCAACGTTGAAGTACTTACTCACAAAGAAGGAGGCCAAACCAAGGCTTATTCGCTGGATGCTTCTTCTCCAAGAGTTTGATGATGAACTTAAAAAGGATGCACGTTTTTATGTGTGGGATGATCCTTATTTGTGGAAATATTGCCCTGATCAGATTCTACATAGGTGTGTGCATGAATCGGAGTTTAATTCAATATTAACTTTCTGTCACACTTATGCATGTGGGGGTCATTTTGGCACTCAAAGTACAGTACATAAAGTTTTAGATTGTGGATTTTATTGGCCTACTATATTTAAGGATGCTAGAACTTTTTGTGTGACTTGTGATTGTTGTCAAAGAACGGGCAATATAGGTGCAAAAGACCAAATGTCGCAACATCCCATCTTTTCTGTCGAAATTTTTGATGTTTGGGGTATTGATTTTATGGGTCCTTTTCCTTCATCTCATGGTTTTAATTACATTTTACTTGCAGTTGATTATGTGTCAAAATGGGTGGAAGCAAAAGCCACTCGTACTAGTGATTCCAAAGTGGTTGCAGATTTTGTCAAAACTAACATTTTTTTTTCAGATTTGGGATGCCAAGAGTACTAATAAGTGATGGAGGTTCTCACTTTTGTAATCGGACCATTAAGGCGTTGCTCAAGAAGTATAATGTCACGCATAAGGTTTCAACACCTTATCATCCTCAAACAAGTGGGCAAGTTGAGGTTTCTAATCACCGTTGGGCCAACTCGGAAGGATTGGAGCTTGCATTTGAATGATGCATTGTGGCATATCGTACCGCCTACAAAACACCAATTAGAATGTCCCATTTCGACTCATCTATGGGAAACCATGCCATCTTTACGTTGAATTGGAGCACAAAGCACGTTGGGCTGTCAAGACGTTCAATATGGACATAGATGCCGCTGGAATTCATAGGAAGCTTCAATTGAATGAACTTGATGAGATAAAGAATGAGGCTTATGAGAACGCTCGCATTTACAAAGAGAAAACAAAGGCTTTCCATAACAAGATGATTCGTAGCAAGACGTTCTCTATAGGGCAGAAAGTGTTACTTTTCAATTCTCGCCTTCAGTTGTTTCCGGGTAAGTTACATTTTAAATGGATTGGTCCTTTTGTTATTACTAATGTCTTTCCTTATGGTGCAGCCCAAATTCAAAGTTTGAAGATGGGACATAAATTTAAAGTGAATGGACACCGTTTGAAGCCCTACTATGAGAATTTCAAGGAGCTTGCCTTGGAGGACATACCCCTCCATGCCGTGAGCCCTATTGAAGCTTGGTGTGAAAATTAACTTGACACACAAATTAAACCCTATTTGTGACAATTGTAGTAGATATGTAAGTAGGGATCGTTCTAGACCGGGGATTAACTAGGGATGCTAATCTATGTAAATAAGACTCAAAAACACTAAACTAGACTCTATGGACTCAAAACTAACTTTAGACACTTAAAACAGCAACCAATACTCAAAAAGACTCACTTTTAGACTCAATAAAGGTTTTGGACGAAAATAGGACTTGACTACACTCAAAAGACTCAAGGAAAACAAGTTTTGACTCAAATATGAAGACTAAATAACATGGGGATTGTTTTTGACGAAAATAAAACTTAAGACAAAACTTTGTAGAAAACACTTTATATAAAAACGAATTTAGGTAAATGGGTAAAAGGCTAGTTAGAGGGTCCTTCTCCACACATGATATATGCATACGAATGATAGGAGCATATGATGCGAACTAAGTAAGCACACAAATTAAAACCCTCTTGTGCCAATTGTAGTATATGAATAAGTAGGGATCGTTCTTAACCGGGGATTAGGAGGGATTGCAAAATCACTTGGAAACTGACTCAAAAACGTAAAATAAAGTTTGAAACACTAAACTAGACTCAAAGAATGCAAAACTAAACAATAAAAACACTCAAACAAATCAAAAGACTCAAAACAGCCCTAAAACACTCAAAACTGCCTTAAAATCACTTTCTGGGCAGTTTTGAGCACTTTGGTGAAATTGGACGAATTTGTGTAATCAAATGAATCAAAACACTTAAAAACACAAACTAAGACACTTTCTAACTAAATTGGACACTAAAGTAAAGGGGGATTGAGGTTTTGACGAAAATAAATTAAATGCACAGATTGTAAATGTAAGGCAGATTCTAAATATAAATTTGATGAAAATATGGATGATGGAATAGCTAAGGGGTTTTTCTCCACACATGTCACACTTGCATACACTTTGATTTTCAGTTGGTCTTTCGATGAATCATGAAACTCAACACTCCGGGTTAATTAGGTCCGCTTAAATTAACCGTCAAGTTTTCCTTTAAGTTAATGAATTGGATGGGTTAGCGCAACGCAATTCAAAACATTCTCCAAAAGTTCTTTACGTGAAAAGCACAATAAAGATACAATCACAGATCATTAAGCATCATGAAAACTATAAGTGTTGACGAGGCATTCGTTACTATGATGAGCATGAAACTAGTGCCAAGAATTCATTCAACGCGATTGTTTATAAGCAACCTCCACTACTTGTGAATATAAGTTCATAACTATTAGTTGAAACTCACTTATATTCTAGCGTCAAATTCATGCATGAACATTAAGCGTGCACTCTCAATAAACATACGCAAACAAGTTGTCAATCAAACAGTTAAATGAATTGAATCCAACATTCATGAAATTCCAACCAAAAGTAATCAATTCATATTGCAAGCATAAACATGGTTTCGAATCACCCCCTAGCTAACTAGGGGGATTTAGCCTCTCATGGTCACAAAAAGAGAATTACAATTGAATTTAAGCATAAAGCACAAAGGATTGATTACACCTAGAACGCACGATGAATCCACTTGAATTTCCACGCGTCGAAGCTCCTCTTTCCTCTTCTCCTTGCTGCGGCAGAGAGGTTTTCTTGTGTTTTTGGATGGTTTTCTGGGTTAGGGATGGATTTAAGGATGTTTGGTGGTGCGACAAGGTTATGGGGTGGTGTAGGGAGGTGTGTAAGGTGGTGGAGAGTGGTGGAGAGGCTGCGGACAGGTTGGAAAATGGCTGGAATGGGTGGTTTTTGGGTTATGGTGGCTGCGGCACAAGGGAGAATTAGGGTGATGGGATGATGAGTGTGTGTAGAATGGGAGAGAATCTGTGATGGTGGCTGCGGATGGATGAATGGTAAATTAGGTTATGGTGGCTACGGCTTTTGGAGAGAATTTTTGTGTTAGGGTGATGGAGTGCACGGATTATGGAGAGAATGGGGAGATGGGAGTGCACGGATTGAAGGAGGGAATTAGAGAGAATGGTGGCTGCGGATGAAAAATATGAATTAGGGTGAATATTAGGTACGGCTGCAAGGTTGTAGAACTAGGGTTATTAGGGTGAATGGCTGAGATGGTTTGGTGAATGAATGGATTAAATGGATGGCTACGGATTAAGGGAATTAGGGTGATGGAATGGATTGGCTGGTTACGGTTTAGAGAGGAATAGAATAAAATGGCTGATTCTATTATGTGTATGACGGCTTGGGGAGTGAATTAGGGTGAGAATGATGCACGGCTTAGGGTTGAATAGATGGGGACTTCGGCTAATATGGATTTTGTGGCTGAAAATTGAAAGAATTAATTAGAGGTGAATAGGGTGCGGCTGCATGTAATTAGGGTGATTAGGGTTTAGGGTTTAATACATGAAATGGGCCTAAAATGCCCCCCTTGCACGGCAAGGGAAGGGAAATGGGCTAAAGGCACGGCTAAGGGAATTAAGGGCCCTAGGGCCTTCGTTTTGTGTCCTAAAGCGCCTACAAGGACTTCAAAGTGGCTAGAAAATACGGACGTTTAAGATTAGGAAAAGTTACCGAAACGGGAAACTTAGGGTTAACTTTCCTACTTCAAGTAGGAAACCTTGTTTGAGTAGGATTCCTCGTTTTGGTAGGAATTCATCGTTGGAGTAGGAATTCGTCGTTTCTTCAAGTCTTCAACTCATTCATTCCTCATTCGCTCCAAAAGACTCCAATTTGCATCTTCTTGCACACTTTGGCCTTATAATCTGAAAATACACAAAAGTGGCCTTAAACACTAAAATAACTAAGTAAACACAACATAAATGCACGAGAACAAGCTAATTAAGTCGCATGAATATGCTCCTATCAGCATATTTATGCACCTTAGTTTAGCTTGTCTTGTGCATTTAAAGTGTTTTTCCTTAGTAAAGTAGTCTTTTAAGCTAGTTTTATGTATTTTCAGGATTTAAGGGCAAAGTATGCAAAAGGATGCATTTTGGAGCATTTTGGAGCACAATTGGGCTTGGAATGGATAGCATATGCTTGGAGCAAAAGGAATGGACGAAATTGAAGACCTCAAGGAGGATTTGGAGTTACATCCTTTCCTAAACTAAGTAATAAAGCCTTAGCCGCACCCTACATGCATTCACTCTTCATAATTCACTCTTCATAATTCACTCACATGCTCTCCCATCATCATTCCACACCTCCATTGCAGCCACCAACCAACCTAGCTGTCACCCACATGCTCTCCCATCATCATTTCCTCTTTAACCCATTCAGCCACATCCATGCACTCTTCATGATGGCAGCCACCAACCAACCTAGCTGTCATATTCCCTCTTTAATCATTCATCCACCTATAAATAAACATTCATTGCAGCCACAAAAGGAGGATTATTCATACACACTTCACACAATCTGCCCAAAAGCCGTGCATTCCCCCTACCATCACACAATCTGCCCTTTGTGCCGTGCCTTCCCTACCATTCCATTCCACACCTCCATTCATTTCATACACAAATTCGTCCATAAGTTCCCTTTGCCGTGCAAACACATCCATTCCAAACTATCCTTAGACCTTGTGCCGTAACAAAGAGGAGGAGAAGAGGGCCTAAACGTTCATACAATTCAAGTTTGAGTTGTTGGAATTTTTAGGTGTTTTCCCTCCTTGATTTCAATGTTTAAATTCAATTCTCTTTGTTTTGTACGTATGAGGAACTAAACCCCCCCTTGGCTAGGGGGGGATTCGAAATACATGTTTATGCTTGCGATATGATTTGATTACTTCTAATTGCGTTTCATAAGTTGTGAATTCAATTTACTTATCTATGTGAATTAAATTGATTTGTGCGTGTTGGTTGAGAGTGCACGCTTAATTATCATGCATAAATTGGATGCTAGGATATAAGGAAATTTCACCTAATCGTTATGGAATTATATTCACAAGTAGTAAAGGTTGATGATCTCAATCGCGTTGAGTAAATTCTTGGCATAAGTTTCATGCAATCATAGTAACAAGTGCTTCGTCAATGCTTATGGTTTTCATAGAACTTAATGATTCTTGCTTGTATCTCTATTATGCAATCATGTAGGGGACTTGTGGGGAATGTTTTGGGCTGTCGTATGCAATCATCCAACTCAATAACGTTAGGAAAATCTGAGGGTTAATTAGTGCAATTCACGGTTAATCTGGGGCGTTGAGAATTCATGGTTTATTGAAAAGCAATTAGAAATCGTTTTGTGTGCAAGTATAACATGTGTGGAGATGAACCCCTTAACTAGCTTTCCTATCCATTCAATTCCATCAAATTCGTTTTACAATCTGTTCTAATTCAAAAAGTTTGTTTTGTTTTTAAATTCGTCCAAAACTCAATCCCCCTTTGCTTTAGTGTCCAACTTAGTTAGAAAGTGTCTTAGTTTGTGTTTCTAAGTGTTTTGATTCATTTTATTACCCAATTTCGTCCAAAGTAGTCAAAGTGCTCAAAACTGCCCAGAAAGTGTTTTTAAGGCAGTTTTGAGTGTTTTGGTGCTGTTTTGAGTCTTTTGGTTTGTTTTGGTGTTTTAAAGTTTAGTTTTGCATTCTTTGAGTCTAGTATAGTGTTTTAAACTTGTTTTTACGTATTTGAGTCAGTTTTCAAGTAATTTTGCAATCCCTCCTAATCCCCGGCCTAGAACGATCCCTACTTACATACTTACTACAATTGATAAAAAGAGGGTTAATTTGTGTGCTTATTTAGTTCGCATCACCTAGCTGTCACCCACATGCTCTCCCATCATCATTCCCTTTTTAACCCATTCAGCCACATGCTTTCCCATTTGATTATTCAGCCACATCCATGCACTCTTCATGATGGCAGCCACCAACCAACCTAGCTGTCATATTCCCTCTTTAATCATTTAGCCACCTATAAATAAACATCCATTGCAGCCACAAAACAACCATTCATTCGCCAATTCACGCCAGAAATTCATCCCCTCTCTATAACACATCCATACTTCACCATTCTTCATATTTTCTGCCCAAAAACAAGCCTTGCCATCCCCTACATCCATCCCTATCCTAAACACATCATTCTACACCATCCATAACCCCCAAAACTCACAACAAACCCTTGTGCCGCAACAAAGAGGAGGAGAAGAGGGCTTAAACGTTCATACAATTCTGATGCGAACTAAGTAAGCACACAAATTAAAACCCTCTTGTGACAATTGTAGTATATAAATAAGTAGGGATCGTTCTTAACCGGGGATTAGGAGGGATTGCAAAATGACTTGGAAACTGACTCAAAAACGTAAAATAAAGTTTGAAACACTAAACTAGAATCAAAGAATGCAAAACTAACAATAAAAACACTCAAACAAATCAAAAGACTCAAAGAATACAAAACACTTATAAACACAAATTAAGACACTTTCTAACTAAATCAGATACTAAGGTAAAGGGGGATTGGTTGTGGACGAGATTAAACTAAATACACAGATTCTAATTTAAAGGCAGAATATAAATATGAATGTGATGAAATATGGAATGAATGCTAGCTAGAAGGTTCTTCTCCACACATGTTACACTTGCATACAAAATGATTTTCAGTTCGTCTTTCGATAAATTATGAAACTCAACACCCCGGGTTAATTAGGTCCGCTTAAATTAACCGTCAAGTTTTCCTTAAGTTAATGAATTGGATGATTGCATGTGACAACCCAAAGCATTCCCCACAAGTTCCCTACATGAATTGCATAATAGAGATACAAGCAAGAATCATTAAGCATCATGAAAACTATAAGTATTGACAAGGCATTCGTTACTATGATTGCATGAAACTTATGCCAAGAATTTATTTAACGCGATTGTTTATAAGCAACCTCCACTACTTGTGAAAATAAGTTCATAACTATTAGGTGAAATTCACTTATATTCTAGCGTCATATTCATGCATGAAAATTAAGCGTGCACTCTCAATCAACATACATAAATAAGTTATCGATCAAGCAGTTAAACAAATTGAATCCACAACTTATGAAATTCCAACCAAATATAATCAATTCATATTGCAAGCATAAACATGGTTTCGAATCACCCCCTAGCTAACTAGGGGGATTTAGCCTCTCATGTTCACAACAAGAAAAATAAAATTGAATTTAAACATAAAGAACAAAGGATGGATTACACCTAGAACGCCCAACGAATCCACTTGAATTTCTGCACGTCTAAGTCCTCTTTCCTCTTCTCCTTGATGCGGCAGTGAGGTTAAATGGATGATTTGGATGTTATCTTGGGTTGGGGATGGATTTAGGGAGGATTGGTGGTGCGGTAAGGTGGTGGAGTGATGGGGGAAAGCTAGAATGGTGGCTGGAAGGTGGAGGAAAACTGCGGCTATTGGGGAAAATATGGGATGGTGCTGCACGGTTTTATTGGAATTGGCTATTGGTGGCTGCGGCTTTTTTGGAGAGAATAATGGGAAAGAATTAAGGTGTATGGATGGTGTGGACGGATTAGAGGGGGTGAGAAGATATATGGAATTAGGGTTTAATAATGGGAAAGAATGGAGTAAAAGGAAAATGGGAATTGCGGCTAGAATGGTGGGATTATGGCACGGCCAGGAGAGAAAATAATGATGGTGGCTGATTATTGTGAATTAATTAGGGAGAGAATGGTTGCATGCGGCTTAAGGAAATTAGGGTGAATGATGAATGGGGGGGGCCACGGCTTGGGGAAATTGGTGGCTCATTAAAAGAAATGGCATGAATGGGATATGTTTTGGGAGGTTAGTCACGGCTAAAGGACAAAGAAAAATTGGAGAGAATGATAGAAAAATATAAAAATGGTGGCTGCGGCTTGATGGAATAAAATATGATAGGATTAGGGTTATATTGGCTGCGTGAAGATGGAATAAAATATTATGGTGTGAATGATGGATGCTACGGTTTTGAGAGGAATAATGGGAAAGAATAATGGAGTGAATGGCTTAATGAGAATTAGGGTGCATGATTATGGACTGTACGGCAAAGGTAAGAAAATAAATGGGATTTTTGGTTTTTGGTGGCTACAGATGGAATAGAATATGGGAGATGGATGCTACGGCCTAGGGTTTAATATTGGGAATATTAGGGTGAATGTTTTTGGACACAAATGCCCCCCCTTGCACGGCAAGGGAAGGGGAGAAAATAAAAGGCACGGCAAAGGGTTACAAAGTGGCTAGGGCCTTCGTTTTGTGTCCTAAAGCGCCTACAAGGACTTCAAAGTGGCTAGAAAATACGGACGTTTAAGATTAGGAAAGGTTACCAAAACGGGAAACTTTGGGTTAACTTTCCTAAAATAGGAAACCTTGTTTGAGTAGGATTCCTCGTTTTGGTAAGAATTCATCGTTGGAATAGGAATTCGTCGTTTCTTCAAGTCTTCAACTCATTCATTCCTCTTTCGCTCCAAAAGACTCCAATTTGCATCTTCTTGCACACTTTGGCCTTATAATCTGAAAATACACAAAAGTGGCCTTAAACACTGAAATAGATAAGTAAACACAACATAAATGCACAAGAACAAGCTAATTAAGTCGCATGAATATGCGCCTATCAAATTCAAGTTTGAGTTGTTCGAATTTTTAGGTGTTTTCCTCTCCTTGATTTCAATGTTTAAATTTACTTATCTTTGTCTTGTACGTATGAGGAACTAAACCCCCCTTGGCTAGGGGAGGATTCGAAACCATGATGATGCTTGCTATATGATTTGATTACCTCTAATTGCGTTTCATAAGTTGTGAATTCAATTTACTTATCTATTTGAATTAAACTGATTTGTGTGTGTTGGTTGAGAGTGCACGCTTAATTATCATGCGTAAATCTAATGCTAGGATATAAGGAAGTTTCACCTAATCGTTACAAACTTATATTCACAAGTAGTAAAAGTTGATGACCTCAATCGCGTTAAGTAAATTCTTGGCATAAGTTTCATGCAATTCATAGTAATGAGTGCTTCGTCAATGCTTATGGTTTTCAAAGAACTTAATGATTCTTGCTTGTATCTCTATTATGCAATTCATGTAGGGAACTTGTGGGGAATGCTTTGGGTTGTCGTATGCAATCATCCAATTCAATAACGTTAGGAAAATTGATAGGAGCATATTTACGCACCTTAGTTAGCTTGTTCTTGTGCATTTATAGTGTTTTTCCTTAGTAAAGTAGTCTTTTAAGCTAGTTCTATGTGTTTTCAGGTTTTAAGGGAAAAGTATGCAAAAGGATGCATTTTGGAGCCTTTTGGAGCAAATTAGAGCTTGGAATGGACATCATATGCTTGGAGCCAAGAGGATGGACGAAATTGAAGATTTGAAGATGATGTTTCCTACTTGAACAAGGTTTTAGTGTCAAAGTATGCAAAAAGAAGCAATTTGGAGCATTCTAGAGCATTTTTGGGCCAAGATTGGATAGTGCAAGCATGGAGGCATGAGGATGGACGAATTTGAAGGCTTGAATTCAGTTAGGGAGCTGCAAGGGGGCCTAAAAACCTTATTTCTAGAAGGCTTTATCTGTTCACACATGGTGCCTAATTTCTGCCTAATTTCTGTATTGGAAGAACAAGCCGTCCTACCTTGTCTCCTAGCTGTCCTACCTTGTCTCCTAGTCGTCCTAGCTTGTCACAAGCCGTCCTACCTTGTCTCCTGGCCGTCCTACCTTGTCACAAGCCGTCCTACCTTGTCTCCTAGCCGTCCTACCTTGTCACAAGCCGTCCTACCTAGTCTCCTAGCCGTCCTACCTTGTCTCCTAGCCGTCCTAGCTTGTCACAAGCCGTCCTACCTTGTCTCCTAGCCGTCCTAGCTTGTCACAATCCGTCCTACCTTGTCTCCTAGCCGTCCTAGCTTGTCACAAGCCGTCCTACCTTATCTCCTTACCTGCCGCACGTAGGAAGCATTATCCCTTTTTATTTCTGATTTCTAAGCCTATTTCCTTGTGGATTTGGGTTATTCAAGTCCATATCTGATTACCCTAGGGCTTTAAGTGCCTATATATACTCATATTAACCCCTAGATCAGAGAGGACCTCTCATACACATTCATTCATTCCAGAAATTCGTCCAACCCTCTCCACACCCTTGCCGTAGCCACCAAACACCTTTCTCCTTAGTTTTAAGCTTTGCCGCACCATCCCCTTCCCCTAAACACTACTACATCCCTCCATAACCATGCATCCATACACCTAAGGCCCTAAACCTGTCCCTAGACCTTTGCCGCACCAAGGAGGAGGAGAAGGAAGCTCGGAAGTTCATGCAATTCGAGTTCGCGTCGCTGGAATTTCTAGGTGTTTCTTTTCCTTTGATTTCAATGTTTAATTTCAATTCTCTTTGTTTTGTGCGTATGAGGAACTAAACACCCCCTTGGCTAGGGGGGGGATTCGAAATACATGTTTATGCTTGCAATATGATTTGATTACTTCCAATTGCATTTCATAAGTTGTGAATTCAATTTACTTATCTATGTGAATTACATTGATTTGTGTGTGTTGGTTGAGAGTGCACGCTTAATTATCATGCATAAATTGGATGCTAGGATATAAGGAAATTTCACCTAATCGTTATGGAATTATATTCACAAGTAGTAAAGGTTGATGATCTCAATCGCGTTAAGTAAATTCTTGACATAAGTTTCATGCAATCATAGTAACAAGTGCTTCGTCAACGCTTATGGTTTTCATAGAACTTAATGATTCTTGCTTGTATCTCTATTATGCAATCATGTAGGGGACTTGTGGGGAATGTTTTGGGTTGTCGTATGCAATCATCCAATTCAATAACGTTAGGAAAATCTGAGGGTTAATTAGTGCAATTCACGGTTAATCTGGGGCGTTGAGAATTCATGGTTTATTGAAAAGCAATTAGAAATCGTTTTTTGTGCAAGTATAACATGTGTGGAGATGAACCCCCTAACTAGCTTCCCATCCATTCAATTCCATCAAATTCATCTTTAGAATCTGCCCTTTATTACAATCTGTGCATTTAGTTTAATTTCGTCAAAACCTCAATCCCCCTTTACTTTAGTGTCCAATTTAGTTAGAAAGTGTCTTAGTTTCTGTTTATAAGTGTTTTGATTCAATTTATTACACAAATTCGTCCAAATTCACCAAAGTGCTCAAAACTGCCCAGATTGTGTTTTTGATGCGAACTAAGTAAGCACACAAATTAAAACCCTCTTGTGACAATTGTAGTATATGAATAAGTAGGGATCGTTCTTAACCGGGGATTAGGAGGGATTGCAAAATAACTTGGAAACTAACTCAAAAACGTAAAATAAAGTTTGAAACACTAAACTAGACTCAAAGAATGCAAAACTAAACAATAAAACACAAAAACAAATCAAAAGACTCAAAACAGCCCCAAAACACTCAAAACTGCCTTAAAATCACTTTCTGGGCAGTTTTGAGCACTTTGGTAACTTTGGACGAAATTGGGTAATAGAATGAATCAAAATGCTTAAAAACACAAACTAAGACACTTTCTAACTAAATTGGACACAAAAGTAAGGGGGGATTGAGTTTTTGACGAAATTAATTAAAATGCACAGATTGTTAATTAGGGCAGATTCTAAATATGAATGTAATGAAAATATGGATGATGGAATAGCTAAGGGGTTTTTCTCCACACATGTCACACTTGCATACACTTTGATTTTCAGTTGGTCTTTCAATGAATTATGACACTGAACACTCCGGGTTAATTAGGTCCGCTTAAATTAACCGTCAAGTTTTCCTTAAGTTAATGAATTGGATGGGTTAGCGCAACGCAATTCAAAACATTCTCCAAAAGTCCTTTACGTGAAAAGCACAATAAAGATACAATCACAGATCATTAAGCATCATGAAAACTATAAGTGTTGACGAGGCATTCGTTACTATGATGAGCATGAAACTAGTGCCAAGAATTCATTCAACGCGATTGTTTATAAGCAACCTCCACTACTTGTGAATATAAGTTCATAACTATTAGGTGAAACTCACTTATATTCTAGCGTCAAATTCATGCATGAACATTAAGCGTGCACTCTCAATAAACATACACAAACAAGTTATCAATCAAACGGTTAAATGAATTGAATCCAACATTCATTAAATTCCAACCAAAAGTAATCAATTCATATTGCAAGCATAAACATGGTTTCGAAAACTAGGGGGATTTAGCCTCTCATGTTCACAAAAAGAGAATTACAAATGAATTTAAACATGAAGCATAAAGGATTGATTACACCTATAACGCCCAACGAATCCACGTGAATTGGTGCGCGTCGAAGCTCCTCTTTCCTCTTCTCCTTGCTGCGGCAGTGAGATTAAATGGTTTGTATGGTGGCTGGAATGGTGGAGATGGCTGCGGTAAGGCTTGGAAGTGGCTGGAATGGAAGGGGAAGATGGAGAGGTGGCTGCGGATTAGAGAGGGTTTTTGATGGTGGCTGATTAGTGTTAGGGTGAATGTGTAGAATGATGAAGGGTGACGGCTAGAGAGGAATATGTGTGAGAATGGCTGAATTAGAATTAGGGTTAATGGAATGCACGGCTTGGATAAATTTGTGGCTGACTAGAATGAATGGATGGCTACGGATCAAAGGGGAAGTATATAAGTGTGCGGCTTAGAAGGAATTAGGGTTATTAGGGTGGTGACTGAATGAATATGTGTGTAGTGGCTGCACGGGTTTGGTAGTGAACTAGGGTTATGGTGCTACGGCTTAGGGTTGAATGAATGGGGGTCACGGCTTAAGGATGAATGGGGTGTGAAGGTGGCTGCGGATTAGTGTATGGAATGAGAGGTGTGTGATGCACGGGTTAGGGGATTAGGGTGTGTAAAATGGCTGAATCAATTAGGGTGCATGGTATGCACGGCTTAGGGTTGAATTGAGTGATGTGTGGCTGATTTAATTAGGGTGTGACGGCTAGTGAATAGAATAGGCTCTAGGGTTAAAAACAAGGTACGGCTGAGATTGGTTTCGGATGAATCAAAGGCTATGGATTCAAGGGAGAGGGACGGCTGCATGAATTAGGATATTAGGGTTTAGGGTTAGAGTTTAATGGATTTGGGCCTAAAATGCCCCCCCTTGCACGGCAAGGGAAAGGACTTGGGCTAAAGCCCACGGCATAGGGTGTTAAGGGCCCTAGGGCCTTCGTTTTGTGTCCTAAAGCGCCTACAAGGACTTCAAAGTGGCTAGAAAATGCGGACGTTTAAGATTAGGAAAGGTTACCAAAACGGGAAACTTAGGGTTAACTTTCCTAAAATAGGAAGCTTTGTTTGAGTAGGATTCTTCGTTTTGGTAAGAATTCATCGTTGGCGTAGGAATTCGTCGTTTCTTCAAGTCTTCAACTCATTCATTCCTCTTTTGCTCCAAAAGACTCCAATTTGCATCTTCTTGCACACTTTGGCCTTATAATCTGAAAATACACAAAAGTGGCCTTAAACACTAAAACAACTAAGTAAACACAACATAAATGCACGAGAACAAGCTAATTAAGTCGCATGAATATGCTCCTATCAGTTTTTAAGGCAGTTTTGAGTGTTTTGGGGCTGTTTTGAGTCTTTTGGTTTGTTTTAGTGTTTTAAGTGTTTAGTTTTGCATTCCTTGAGTCTAGTTTAGTGTTTTAAACTTTATTTTACGTTTTTGAGTCAGTTTCCAAGTGATTTTGCAATCCCTCCTAATCCCCGGTTAAGAACGATCCCTACTTATACTTATACTACAATTGTCACAAGAGGGTTTTAATTTGTGTGCGTATAATTCTCACATCAAATTTTTGGCGCCGTTGTCGGGGATTAGCAAAATTGCTAATCCCTTGTGTTTTTGCCATGTGTTTTTAGTGTAATTTACCTAGTTTTCTTATTTTGTTTTGTTTTCTTGGTTTAGGTACTAGTGCATGACGCGGAGTTCTCAAACTGTGCATGCACATATCTTGGACTTTAACGACGATTTTGAACGTGATTTGAGAAGAAAGAGGAGGCATCCCGAACCTAGTGAACCTAGTTCAAGTTCAGAGGCCGAATCTGAGTTTGAAGAAGTGGAAGAAGAAATTATGGCAGCGGACAATCGGACCATGAAAGAGCTTTCGGCCTCGGGGTTGGCCAATGCCGCACCATTATGCATTCAATACCCCGCGGCTGCCCAAGGCAAGACCGATGAATTTGAATTGAAGTCAAGCTTGTTGCACCACATTCCTAAGTACCATGGACTGTCCATGGAAGATCCAAACAAGCATCTTAAAGAGTTTGAAGTAGTATGCTCAAGCATGACACCCATCAACGTAGATGAGAGTATTTTGAAGATGAAAGCTTTTCCATTCTCTCTTTTGGAAAAGACTAAAGATTGGCTTTATGAATTAGCACCTGGAACGGTCACTTCATGGGAAAGTATGAAGAGAGCATTTTTAGAGAAGTTCTTCCCCACTTCGAGAGTTATTCTTTTGAGGAAGAAAATTAGTGGAATTGAACAAGGCCAAGGCGAATCATTCCCAGCATACTATGAACGTTTCAAGGCTCTAGTTGCATCATGCCCACAACATCAAATGAAGGAAGGGCTTTTGATTCAATATTTCTATGAAGGACTACTTCCACTTGAGAGACAAATGCTAGATGCTTCGGTGGGAGGTGCTTTGGTAGACAAAACCCCGGTGGCTGCAAAGACCCTAATTGCCAACCGAGCGCTAAATGCACAACAATATGAAGGCATTGGGCAAAGAGACTTCCCACGGCAGCAAGTTAATGAGGTAAGTTCTCCATTCGACATTCAATCTCAATTAGCTAACCTCACTTCCATTATGTCACAGATAGCCGAAGGGATGAAGATACAAGGACCAATTGTTTGTGGCGTATGTTCTATGCAAGGCCACCGCAATGATCAATGTCCTCAACTAATAGAAAATGGAGGATGGGGGAGTGCTAATGTCGTGGGATTTGGGAGCCAAAATCAGCCACGCAATGATCCATACTCAAATACTTACAATCCGGGATGGAGGGATCATCCAAATTTCAAGTGGAGGGAGCCTCAACAACCCCAATAACAAGGAGGATTTAGGCAACAACCCCCGGGTGTTTATACGAAGCCATTCGTACCAAATCAAACCCAAATGCAAACTGCCCCAACCAATTCAGGTATGTCTTTGGACAATGATCAAGTTGTTAAGTTACTAACTACTTTGACGTAGGAGGTACAAACTCAAAACAAAGAGAGGCAAATCCAAGACAAAAGGGTGGACAATTTGGAAAAGCAAATAGGGCAAATAGCGGAATTCATGGGGCAAATTAGAGAGCAAGGCAGATTGCCTAGTTCAACCATCGTTAATCCAAAAGGAGGATTTGAAACCGCCAAGGCCATCACGTTGAGAAGTGGTAGGCAAGTTGGGGCTGATCCAAACTCATCAAAATCAAGTCAAATAAAGGATGAAAAGCTGCTGCAAGAAGAAGAACATGGAGCCCAACCCACGGAAAGGGTAGAACTTATATCTGTTTCATTCAAAGCATGACATTGAATTGCATAACATATATCAAGATGAAGTTGTGTAGTTGCCACCATAGCCAAATAGCCTTACGTCCCATATTTCGTATATGTTGTAAGTTTTAACCCCGTTGAGCTTTGTTTAGCCTTTATTCTTTGTTAACCCACATTATCCTCACCTAGCCTAGTGTAGGACAGTCCACACCCTTGTTCTTAAAAGATAGTGAGCATGACTTAAATGAATTCCTTTTGAGTTACATTATGAAAGAAAATGAGTGTGGGGGAGAGAATGTTTTGTTCTTAAGTGTTTATGTATGTTTCGAGAGTCAAAAGAAAAGAAAAAAAAAATTGTGAAAAACATATGAAAAAGAAAAACAGAAAAGAAAAGAAAGAAAGAAAGAAAAAAGAGCTTGTTCTCCCTTTTTGTTCAAAAGTTGAGTTTTCATTCAAAAGTGAATTCTAAGATGATTCAAGTGCTTTGCTCACTCTTTCTTTAAGAACCTTTGTTTTCCATATCCCTTCTTTGTTATCCACACACCGCAAGCCCCCTTACAACCCGTGACTTCGATCTTGAGTGTTATGTGTTTCAATTTGTGGAGTTTGAACTTGGTATGAGCATATGGTGTCACTGGTTCTAGCATTTAAGTAGTAGCATTCCATTCATGAGATCATACCTAAACATGCTTATTAAACTCCAGAAATTGCTCTCTTTATGATACATATATGTGAGTGTTCGTTTTCATGTTTACATCAATCTTCTCACATGTAACTAGATTAGGGTGTGTAGTTAGAAAATCTGAGTGAAAAGTGAGTGCATATCTTGTAAAGAATTGAGCAAATTCTCTAAGGCATGTTACTACATTCAAAACATGGTTTTAAATGCTTAATTGTGAACTAGTATGTGGTGACTATGATTAAGTATGTACTTAAGTGTAAAGATAACCAAAATCTGTGGAGATAATGAATTTTAACATGTCATGTGCATTGGAAATCCTTGAGGCAACGTTGGAAGGTTTAAGATTGTCTTTGGTTTGTTTTGTTTTGTTTTTCTGTTTTGCTCGAGGACTAGCAAAAGCTAAGTGTGGGGGAATTTGATAGGAGCATATTTATGCGCCTTAGTTTGCTTGTTTTCTTGCATTTATGTTGCTAGTACTTAGTAATTTTAGTACTTTAAGCTATTTTCGTGTGTTTGTAGGTCCAAAGGGCTAAAGGAGCAAGAAAGTGCATTTTGGAGTAGTTTGGGGCATTAAATGGATTGCATATTTAACTTTTGCTAGTCCTCGAGCAAAACAAAACAACTAAAGTAAACAAGATGAAACAAAATAAACAAAACATAACCTAAACCTTCCAACGTTTTCCTCAGGGATTTCCAATGAAACATGACATGTCAAAAATCATTACTCACAAAGCTTTTAGTCTTACTTCCCCTTAAGCACATACTTAATCATAGTCACCATTCACTAGTTCGCATTTAATCAATTAAAACACATTGTGAATGTAGTAACATGCCTTAGAGAATTCCCCCAATTCCTCACTAGTTATGCACTCAATTTTCACTCAGATTTTCTGACTACACACCCTACACTAGTTATATGTGAGAAGATTGATGTAAACATGAAAGACTAGTACTCACATATGTTATAACAAAGAACGCAATTTCTGAAGTAATTAAACGTGTTTGGATATGATCTCATGAATGGAATGCTACTACTTAGATGCGAGAACCAGTGACACCATATGCTCATACCAAATTCAAACTCCACAATTGAAATGCACAACAGTCAAGATAGAAGTCAAGGGTTGCAACGGGGCTTGGGGTATTGGCTAACAAGGAAAGGTAGGGATAAACAAAAGTTCTTTAAGCAATAGCAAGTAAAGTAATGAAATTAAGACCTAGAATTCCCTTAAAATGCAAAAATCAACTTTTAGACAAACAGGGGAGATTTAAACAACTCTTAGGGCCTAATTCATTGTTTTGGGCCCTTACTTCAACAACCAATACTTTGAAACTCTTTTTCACTTCTTTTCAACTCTTTTTCATTTTTTTTTTCTTTTCTTTTCTTCATTTTTTTTTTAACCGTGCCTATGGCACAAAAACTCACATCCATAATCCTTCCCCCACACTTATTTTCTGCAACACATTAATCAAAAGGAATTCATTGCTTACTATGCTTCAAGAACAAGGGTAAGGATGGTCCTAATCTAGGCTAGTGAGGATAATGTGGGTTAACAAAGAACATGGGCTAACACGACTCAATGGGGTTACACTTAAACACAAAATGAATGAAGGGAACATGGCTGTTTGGCTTTGATGGTGGTCACTACACAACTCCATCTTGAATATGTATTATGCAAATCAATGACATGCTTTGAATGAAATGGGCATGAGTTCTAGCATTTGGAACTAAGTGATGAAACGCCTTCTAAGTAATAACCAAGCAATGAATAATGAGATCATGCAACGACTTTAGAAAACAATGATGAACAGATTATAACTCTCCAAATAACGTTTAGGCTCAAGTCTCACAGGGATGTAGCGTTTGTTTAAGTTCCTTCCTTCAAGCATGTTACAAAAACTAAATTTTTTTTTTCTTTGTGATTACATGTGAATTCGTAAACTATAACTACAAACAAGCATAAACCAAAGAGTATATCAAACGTCCATCCATGTTTGTAACTTTCTTTAACCATCATGCAATTAAAAACCAAATCCTCATCATTGTGTTGGAAGGTGACCTACGACACAAACAAACAAACAAAAACAACTCTTTGGGTTTTTCAAAACAATTTTTCAAATTTTTATGGTATTTTCGTATTTTTAAGTCAACACACTCTAAAATAGCTTAAAACACTTAAAAACAGCAAAGAACAAGTTTAGACATGTTAGGTGGTAATACCCTACGAATTTCATGCACAAATATCTCAAAACAGAATGTTACCCCCCCACACTTAAACTAAACATTGTCCTCAATGTTTAAGACACAATTAAAAACATTACACAAAACATAAAGTAAGCAACAAAGGGAAGGCTTTAGGGACGCAAATCTGAGTGTGGAGCGATTCCCAAGTCCTTCCTTTGTTGATTGCATGGGTTGCCTCCCAAGTAGCGCTTGCTTTAACGTCTTCCAGCCGGACGAGACCTTCTTTTACTCTTCACTCTGGCTCACGGAATGGAGGGTTATGTCCTCCACGGTATACTCCTTGAAATTTCTCGTAGTATGGCTCAATGAATGGGAGGGGATAGTGATCCTCCCTAATGGTGGTGTTTCGGTTCCGACACTCCATGTACATGCTCCCACCACCTTTAAATTGGTCGTTCACCTGCACCACAGAAGGTAACAACCAATTAGTTGAAATGGGAATCGGAATTGGGATTGAAGACTTACTAGGATGTTGTGGCAATGCCCCTAGGGCAGCCACCATCTCGCCAATTTTAGCACAAGGCACGGCCATATTGGATGTTTTTAGGGTAGTGGCGTGCTCATTGTGCTCCAATCCAATTCCTTCCTCGATGGTGATTCTAGATGCATCCTTCTTGATTGGTGCGGATCCTTTCGGCTCTATGTCCTTATGCACATTGATAGGAGCATATTCATGCGACTCAAATGGCTTGTTCTCGTGCATTTACGTTATGTTTCTTTAGTTATTTTAGTCCTTTATGCTTCTTTTGTGTGTTTTCAGGTTCTAAGGGCAAAGTATGCAAAATGGTGCATTTTGGTGCATTTTGGAGTAGTTTGGGGCGTTAAATGGATTGCATATACTTGAAGCCAAGTAGATGGACGAAATTGAAGACCAAAAGAGACCCTTTGTACCAGAAATTCACACCAACACATCCCATTTCAGATTGCATTCCAATCATTCCAGCCAAGCCACATGCACTCCCTTTAATTTATTCAACCTAGCTGTCAAAGCACATGCACATTCACCCTAATCATTCACATACACAATCTGCCATCATTCACACATTCATTCCACATGCATTCCCTTCACAAATCAGCCACATGCACTTTGCCTTTCATCATTGCACCATAAATCAGCCACATGCACCCATAATCATTCAACCAACTTTGCACATGCATTCATCATCATAACCTAGCTGTCATTACCCTTTAATCACATGCATAAATCAGCCACATGCATCTCCCATCACCATTCCAGATTTCCACCAAGTTCCTAGCTGTCATATTCCCTCCTTTTCACCTATAAATAAGCATCCATTGCAGCCACAATTCATTCATTCCCATTCATTCTCATTCACTCTTCCATTTTCAGAAAATCATCCACAAACACCAACCATTCCCTTGTGCCGTGCTCTCTCCCTAATCATCCAAACACCACACCAGAAATCATCCCATTGCCGTGGCCTCCTCCTTCCATTTTCACCACTCCCCAAACCATTCACACCATCAAACTATCCTTAGACCTTGTGCTACAACGAAGAGGAAGATAAGAGGGCCTAAACGTTCATACAATTCAAGTTTGAGTTGTTGAAATGTTTAGGTGTTTCTTTGATTTCAATGTTTAATTTCAATACCCTTTGTTTTGTACGAATGAGGAATGGAAGAGAAGAGGGCCTAAACGTTTATACAATTCAAGTTTGAGTTGTTGGAATGTTTAGGCGTTTCTTTGATTCTCTTTGTTTTGTACGTATGAGGAACTAAACCCCCCCTTGGCTAGGGGGGGATTCGAAATATATGTTTATGCTTGCATTTTGATTTGATTACTTCTAATTGCGTTTCATAAGTTGTGAATTCAATTTGTTTAACTATTTGATTGATAACCTATTTATGTATGCTTATTGAGAGTTCACGCTTAATTTTCATGCATGAATTTGACGCTAGAATATAAGTAAGTTTCACGTAATAGTTATGAACTTATATTCACAAGTAGTGGAGGTTGCTTATAAACAATCGCGTTAAACATATTCTTGGCATAAGTTTCATGCAATCATAGTAACGAATGCCTCGTCAACACTTATAGTTTTCATGTTGCTTAATGATTCTTGCTTGTATCTCTATTATGCAATTCATATAGGGAACTTGTGAGGAATGCTTTGGGTTGTCGTATGCAATCATCCAATTCATTAACTTAAGGAAAACTTGACGGTTAATTTAAGCGGACCTAATTAACCCAGGGCGTTGAGAATTCATGGTTTATTGAAATGCAATTGGAAATCTTTTTATTATGCAAGTGTAACATGTGTGGAGATGAACCCCTTAGCTAGTCATCCCATCCATTCAAATCCATCACATTCATATTTACATTCTGTTTTTAATTAGAATCTGTGCAATTAGTTTAATTTAGTCCAAAACTCAATCCCCCTTTACTTTAATGTCCAAATTAGTTAGAAATCAATTTAGTTTGTGTTTTTAAGAGTCTTGAGTCAAGTTACAACTTAATTTCGTCCAAATTTGGGTTTAAGGTCAGAAACTGCCTAGTTAGTGTTTTTAGGCAGTTTTGAGTCTTTTGAACTTGTTTTGAGTCCTTTGAGTCTTTGTATTGTTCAAATTAGTTAGAAAGTGTTTTGGTTTGTGTTTATAAGTGTTTTGATTCAATTTGTTACCCAAATTCGTCCAAAGTACTCAAAGTGCTCAAAACTGCCCAGAAAGTGTTTTTAAGGCAGTTTTGAGTGTTTTGGTGCTGTTTTGAGTCTTTTGGTTTGTTTTAGTGTTTTAAAGTTTAGTTTTGCATTCTTTGAGTCGAGTTTAGTGTTTTAAACTTTGTTTTTGAGTTTTTAAGTCAGTTTCCAAGTGTTTAGCAATCCCTCCTAATCCCCGGTCTAGAACGATCCCTACTTACATCTTTACTACAATTTGACAAAAAGAGGGTTTAATTTGCGTGCATATAATTCTCGCATCACACATCTATAACACAACAAGAATGAACATCATTAGTATTCTTAATGGATTCAGAAACTTTAAAGTTAATCGTATCACCACCAAACTCCATAGTTAAGGCTCCCTTGGCCACATCAATCTTGGTGTGGGCTGTTTCCATGAAAGGTCGTCCAAGTAAGAGTGGCGATGGTGGAGAGTGGGTTGAATCCTCCATGTCAAGCACATAGAAATCTGCAGGAACAATCAAGTGGTCTACCTGCTGATAGGAGGATATTCATGTGACTTAAATGGCTTGTTCTCGTGCATTTACGTTATCTTTCTTTAGTTATTTTAGTCCTTTATGCTTCTTTTGTGTGTTTTCAGGTTCTAAGGGCAAAGTATGCAAAATGGTGCATTATGGTGCATTTTGGAGTAGTTTGGGGCGTTAAATGGATTGCATATACTTGAAGCCAAGTAGATGGACGAAATTGAGGACGAAAGGAGGCCCTTTGTACCAGAAATTCACACCAACACATCCCATTTCAGATTGCATTCCAATCATTCCAGCCAAGCCACATGCACTCCCTTTAATTTATTCAACCTAGCTGTCAAAGCACATGCAAATTCACCCTAATCATTCACATACACAATCTGCCATCATTCACACATTCATTCCACATGCATTCATCAACATATCTAGCTGTCACTCACATGCATTCCCTTCATATAAATCAGCCACATGCACCCATAATCATTCAACCAACTTTGCACATGCATTCATCATCACAACCTAGCTGTCATATTCCCTCTTTTCTTCCTTCATTCACCTATAAATAAGCATCCATTGCATTCATATTCATTCATTCACCATTCACGCCAGAAATTCATCCCCTCTCTATAACACATCCATACTTCACCATTCTTTATATTTTCTGCCCAAATATAAGCCTTGAGGTCCCCTACATCCATCCCTATCCTAAACACATCATTCTACACCATCCATAATGATAGGAGCATATTCATGCGACTTAATTAGCTTGTTCTCGTGCATTTACGTTGTGTTTACTTAGTTGTTTTAGTGTTTAAGGCCACTTTTGTGTATTTTCATATTATAAGGCCAAAGTGTGCAAGAAGATGCAAATTGGAGCGAAAGAGGAATGAATGAGTTGAAGACGTGAAGAAACGACAAATTCCTACTCCAACGATGAATTCTTACCAAAACGAGGAATCCTACTCAAACAAGGTTTCCTATTTTAGGAAAGTTAACCCAAAGTTTCCCGTTTTGGTAACCTTTCCTAATCTTAAACGTCCGTATTTTCTAGCCACTTTGAAGTCCTTGTAGGCGCTTTAGGACACAAAACGAAGGCCCTAGCCACTTTGTAACCCTTTGCCGTGCCTTTTATTTTCTCCCCTTCCCTTGCCGTGCAAGGGGGGCCATTTGTGTCCAAAATCATTCACTTAAACCCTATTTCCCTCACCCTAACCTAACCCTAGCCGTCACCCCACAACCATCTCAGATTTTCACCCTTTTATTGCACCCTAGCCGACCTAATTGATTCACTTTAATTCATATTTTCAGCCACCACCCTAATTCCCTTTCTAAGCCGTGCCTTCCCATTAATCATTCACATATTAACCCTAAGCTTTTTAATCCATCTCAGCCGCACCCTTTCATTCACCCTAGAATCTCACCCATTCATTCACTAGCCGTCACACCCTAATTAAATCTGCCATTCATTCTTCCATCCGCACACACTCATCAGCCACCTTCATTTCCCATTATTCAACCCTAAGCCGTAGCACCATAACCCTAGTTCACTACCAAACCCGTGCAGCCACTACACACATATTCATTCAGTCACCACCCTAATAACCCTAATTCCTTCTAAGCCGCACACTTATATACTTCCCCTTTGATCCGTAGCCATCCATTCATTCTATTCAGCCACAAATATATCCAAGCCGTGCATTCCATTAACCCTAATTCTAATTCAGCCATTCTCACATATATTCCTCTCTAGCCGTCACCCTTCATCATTCTACACATTCACCCTAACACTAATCAGCCACCATCACAAATTCTCTCTAATCCGCAGCCACGTCTCCATCTTCCCCTTCCATTCCAGCCACTTCCAAGCCTTGCCGCAGCCATCTCCACCATTCCAGCCACCATACAAACCTTTCTCCATCACTCTACCACCTTGCCGCACCACCTTATCACCATAACTCCAACCCTAAACCAGAAAATCACCCAAAAACACCATTTAACCTCATTGCCGCAGCAAGGAGAAGAGGAAAGAGGAGCTTCGACGCGCACCAATTCACGTGGATTCGTTGGGCGTTCTAGGTGTAATCAATCCTTTGTGCTTTATGTTTAAATTCATTTGTAATTCTCTTTTTGTAAACATGAGAGGCTAAATCCCCCTAGTTAGCTAGGGGGTGATTCGAAACCATGTTTATGCTTGCAATATGAATTGATTACTTTTGGTTGGAATTTCATGAATGTTGGATTCAATTCATTTAACTGTTTGATTGATAACTTGTTTGTGTATGTTTATTGAGAGTGCACGCTTAATGTTCATGCATGAATTTGACGCTAGAATATAAGTGAGTTTCACCTAATAGTTATGAAGTTATATTCACAAGTAGTGGAGGTTGCTTATAAACAATCGCGTTAAATGAATTCTTGGCACTAGTTTCATGCTCATCATAGTAACAAATGTCTCGTCAACACTTATAGTTTTCATGATGCTTAATGATCTGTGATTGTATCTTTATTGTGCTTTTCACGTAAAGGACTTTTGGAGAATGTTTTGAATTGCGTTGCGCTAACCCATCCAATTCATTAACTTAAGGAGAACTTGACGGTTAATTTAAGCGGACCTAATTAACCCGGAGTGTTGAGTTTCATAATTCATCGAAAGATCAACTGAAAATCAAAGTGTATGCAAGTGTGACATGTGTGGAGAAGAACCTTCTAGCTAGCATTCATCCATATTTTCATTACATTCATATTTAGAATCTGCCCTAATTTACAATCTGTGCATTTTAATTAATTTCGTCAAAAACTCAATCCCCCCTTACTTTTGTGTCCAATTTAGTTAGAAAGTGTCTTAGTTTGTGTTTATAAGTGTTTTGATTCATTTTATTACCCAAATTCGTCCAAAGTTACCAAAGTGCTCAAAACTGCCCAGAAAGTGATTTTAAGGCAGTTTTGAGTGTTTTGGGGCTGTTTTGAGTCTTTTGATTTGTTTTAGTGTTTTTATTGTTTAGTTTTGCATTCTTTGAGTCTAGTTTAGTGTTTCAAACTTTATTTTATGTTTTTGAGTCAGTTTCCAAGCGATTTTGCAATCCCTCCTAATCCCCGGTTAATAACGATCCCTACTTATTCATATACTACAATTGTCACAAGAGGGTTTTAATTTGTGTGCTTACTTAGTTCGCATCACATAACTCCCCATCCCTCCAAACCTATCCTTAGACCTTGTGCCACAACAAAGAGGAGGAGAAGAGTGCCTAAACGTTCATACAATTCAAGTTTGAGTTGTTGGAATTTTTAGGTGTTGCTTTTCCTCGATTTCAATGTTTAATTTCAATTCTCTTTGTCTTGTACGTATGAGGAACTAAACCCCCCCTTGGCTAGGGGGGGATTCGAAATATATGTTTATGCTTGCAATATGATTTGATTACTTCTAATTACGTTTCATAAGTTGTGAATTCAATTTGTTTAACTGTTTGATTGATAACTTATTTATGTATGTTTATTGAGAGTGCACGCTTAATTTTCATGCATGAATATGACGCTAGAATATAAGTGAGTTTCACCTAATAGTTATGAACTTATATTCACAAGTAGTGGAGGTTGCTTATAAACAATCGCGTTAAAGGAATTCTTGGCAAGAGTATCATGCATTCATAGTTACAATTGCCTCGTCAACACTTATGATTTTCATAGAACATAATGATCTCTCATTGTATCTCTTCTATGCATTCATGTTGAGAACCATTGGAGAATGATTTGAATTGTCGCATGCATCATCCAATTCAATAACATAAGGAAAATTTGAGAGTTAATTAGTGCATCACGGTTAACTTGGGGTGTTGAGAATTCATGGTTTATTGAAATGCAATTGGAAATCTTTTTATTATGCAAGTGTAACATGTGTGGAGATGAACCCCTTGGCTAGCATCCATTCATTCCATTTCATCAAATTCATACTTACAATCTGTTTTAATTAGAATCTATGCAATTAGTTTAATTTCGTCCAAAACTCAATCCCCCCTTACTTTAATGTCCAAATTAGTTAGAAAGTGTTTTAGTTTGTGTTTATAAGTGTTTTGATTCAATTTGTTATACAAATTCGTCCAAATTCACCAAAGTGCTCAAAACTGCCCAGAAAGTGTTTTTAAGGCAGTTTTGAGTGTTTTGGGTGATGTTTGAGTCTTTTGGTTTGTTTTAGTGTTTTAAGCGTTTAGTTTCGCATTCTTTGAGTTTAGTTTAGTGTTTTAAACTTTATTTTACGTTTTTAAGTCAGTTTCCAAGAGATTTGCAATCCCTCCTAATCCCCGGTTAAGAACGATCCCTACTTATACTTATACTACAATTGTCAAAAAGAGGGTTTAATTTGTGTGCGTATAATTTTCGCATCAAATTTTGGCGCCGTTGCCGGGGATTAGCAAATTTGCTAATCCCTTGGATTGTTCGTTTCTGTTATGTATTTTAGTTTTAGTTTTTTTTATTTGTGTTTTGTCTGTTGAATTCAAGTACTAGAGAAGCACAACATGGCACTTGATAATGCTTCTCTATTGTCACAGCTCATGGAAAGGTCCCAAATGCAAAGCGTTGATATATTTGATCTTCAATCAAGGAATAACGTGTTTTCCAATACTTACAATTCAGATTGGAGTGATCATTCAAACTCTATATGGTGGGAACCTCAACATATTCAACAAGAAGGATATTGGCAGCCCTATGAGGAGTTCTATTCAACGTCTATGCATCCACCACAACCTCATATACAATATGCCCAACCAAACTCAGGTTTGTCAATAGATTATAATCAAGCTCTTAATGAATTAATTTCTTTGGTGCAGGGCTCACAAAACCAACTCGAGGAGGCTCAACAAGGAGAATATTGGCAACCATATGAGGAGTTCTATACAACACCTATGCAGCCACCACAACCTGCCCAAACAAATTCAAGTGAGTCTTTGTATAATGATACGGTTAGTAAGTTACTCACCAATTTGTCTCAGGGGCAAGAAGATCAAAACAAAGCAAGGCAAAATCAAGACAAAAGGTTGGACCACTTGGAAAAGCAAATTGGGCAGATAGCGGAGTTCGTAGGACAATTTCAAGACCAAGGCAAACTCCCTATTTCAACCATGGCAAATCCGAAGGAAGGATTTGAAACTTCCAAGGAAATCATCTTGAGAAGTGGCAAGGAGGTTGGAACGGACCCTCAACCATCAAAATCAAATCACAAGGAGGATGAAAGATTGCAATTTGAGGAAGAGGAACACACCCAACACACGGCAAGGGAGGAAACACCTTTGCCGCAGGCACCTATTGCACCTATGTCATCCAATTCAGGTAAGGTTGTTCAAATTTTAATTCTTTCTAACACCATTCCACCCAATGTCCCTATTCCTTGCAGGTTCATGAATTCCAAGGAAGAAGAAAGTGAAAAAGACATCTTGGAAGCCCTTCCGAAGGTGCAAAGTATGGAATATCAAGAATTCGTCAAACAGGATGTTCTTGAGGCAAACAACCCCAAAGAAGTTGAATTTCATAACACAGGACAAGTCATAACTCTCAAAACACCAAATCTAGCTGAATTTTCTAGTCCTACAACTTTCGAAGGGGTGTTTATTCTTGAGTTTATGTCGGAGCACACAGGTAAGCCACCTCCCCGAATTTCAATTTTGTTTTATACTAATATGTTGTTAACGATCCAGGCACCCACTCTAGAATTTAAACCATTACCGGATCATTTCAAGTATCACCTTCCATTCAAAGATCAATTCCATGCCGTTTGATTCAAAAAACAAAAAAAAAAAAAAAAAGAATGTAGCCTTCACAAAGGTTGTTTACGTGAAGACCCACTACGTGGCGAAACTCTCGGAGCGGAAGGCATCGGAGCGGAAGGCAACGGAGCAGGAGGCATCGGAGCGGGAAGCATCGGAGCTAGAGCATTCCAGGCCTCAATACTGGGTGGAACGCTAGATGACCCAGGAAAAAGGTGCCTCTGGAAGTCCTTGTAGGCGCTTTAGGACACAAAACGAATGCCCTAGCCCAAATTCCAACCAATGCCGTGGGCTTTAGCCCAAGTCCTTTCCCTTGCCGTGCAAGGGGGGGCATTTTAGGCCCAAATCCATGCTTCTAAACCCTAGCCCTTTAACCTTGCAGCCGCACCCTAGGTCTATTTATTCATTCCATCTCAGATTTTCACCTTTTCTTTCACCCTAGCTGACTTAATTCACTCCCATCCATTTATTTGATCAAACCATCTCAGCCATTCACCCTAATAACCCTAATTCTTTTCATAAGCCGCACCATATACCTCTCATTCTATTTTCATTCAGCCATTCAACCTAATTCACATTCAATCTGCAGCCTCCATTCCCTTCCCCTTTAATCTGTAGCCATCCATTCATACTCATCAGCCACCTTCACTTCCCATTCATTCTAAGCCATTCCCTCCATTCTTTCCCATTATTCAACCCTAAGCCGTGCATTCCATCAGCCCATTCACTCTTCAAACCCGTGCATCATTCTCACCCTAATTATTCCTTCCAAGCCGTCACTCCCATTGAGCCCACTACACACATATTCATTCAGCCACCACCCTAATAACCCTAATCCCCTCTAATTAACCCATCCAATTCATTAACTTAAGGAGAACTTGACGGTTAATTTAAACGGACCTAATTAACCCGGAGTGTTGATTTTCATAATTTATCGAAAAACCAACTAAAAATCAAAGTGTATGCAAGTGTGACATGTGTGGAGAAGAACCTTCTAGCTAGCATTCATCCATAATTTCATCCAATTCATATTTAGAATCTGCCTAATTTAAAATCTGTGCATTTTAATTATTTTCGTCAAAAACTCAATCCCCCTTTACTTTAGTGTCCAATTTAGTTAGAAAGTGTCTTAGTTTGTGTTTTTAAGCATTTTGATTCATTCTATTACCCAATTTCGTCCAAAGTTGTCAAAGTGCTCAAAACTGCCCAGAAAGTGATTTTAAGGCAGTTTTGAGTGTTTTGGGGCTGTTTTGAGTCTTTTGATTTGTTTGAGTGTTTTTATTGTTAGTTTTGCATACTTTGAGTCTAGTTTAGTGTTTCAAACTTCATTTTACATTTTTGAGTCAATATTCAAGTGATTTTGCAATCCCTCCTAATCCTCGGTTAAGAACGATCCCTACTTATTCATATACTACAATTGTCACAAGAGGGTTTTAATTTGTGTGCTTACTTAGTTAGCATCAATCAACAAAGGAAGAACTTGGGAATCGCTCCACACTCAGATTTGCGTCCCTAAACCTTTCCCTTTGTTGCTTACTTTATGTTTTGTGTAAATGTTTTTAATTGTGTCTAAAACATTGAGGACAATGTTTAGTTTAAGTGTGAGGGGGGGGGGTAACATTCTATTTTGAGATATTTGTGCATGAAATTCGTAGGGTATTACCACCTGATGCGAGAATTATACGCACACAAATTAAACCCTCTTTTTATCAATTGTAGTAAGTATGTAAGTAGGGATCGTTCTTAACCGGGGATTAGGAGGGATTGCAAATCTCTTGGAAACTGACTTAAAAACGTAAAATAAAGTTTAAAACACTAAGCTAGACTCAAAGAATACAAAACTAAACATTTAAAACACTAAAACAAACCAAAGGACTCAAAACAGCCCCAAAACACTCAAAACTGCCTTAAAAACACAATCTGGGCAGTTTTGAGCACTTTGGTGAATTTGGACGAATGTGTGTAATAAATTGAATCAAAACACTTATAAACACAAACTAAGACACTTTAACACTAAACTAGACTCAAAGAATGCAAAACTAAACACTTAAAACACTAAAACAAACCAAAAGACTCAAACAGCACCCAAAACACTCAAAACTGCCTTAAAAACACTTTCTGGGCAGTTTTGAGCACTTTGACTACTTTGGACGAAATTGGGTAATAAATTGAATCAAAACACTTAGAAACACAAACTAAGACACTTTCTAACTAAGTTGGACACTAAAGCAAAAAGGGGGATTGAGTTTTTGACGAATTTGAAAACAAAACTTAAAACTTTGTAAAACGAACAGATTTTAAAACGAATTTGGATTTAATGAATGGAATGGAAGCTAGCTAAGGGGTTCATCTCCACACATGTTACACTTGCATATAAAACGATTTCCAATTGCTTTTCAATAACTATGATGCTCAACACCCCAAGTTAACCGTGATGCACTAATTAACTCTCAAATTTTCCTTATGTTATTGAATTGGATGATGCATGCGACAATTCAAATCATTCTCCAATAGTTCTCAACATGAATGCATAGAAGAGATACAATGAGAGATCATTATGCTCTATGAAAATTATAAGTGTTGACGAGGCAATTGTAACTATGAATGCATGATACTCTTGCCAAGAATTCATTTAACGCGATTGTTTATAAGCAACCTCCACTACTTGTGAATATAAGTTCATAACTATTAGGTGAAACTCACTTATATTCTAGCGTCATATTCATGCATGAAAATTAAGAGTGCACTCTCAATAAACATACATAAATAAGTTATCAATCAAACAGTTAAACAAATTGAATTCACAACTTATGAAACGTAATTAGAAGTAATCAAATCATATTGCAAGCATAAACATATATTTCGAATCCCCCCCTAGCCAAGGGGGGGTTTAGTTCCTCATACGTACAAGACAAAGAGAATTGAAATTAAACATTGAAATCGAGGAAAAGCAACACCTAAAAATTCCAACAACTCAAACTTGAATTGTATGAACGTTTAGGCACTCTTCTCCTCCTCTTTGTTGTGGCACAAGGTCTAAGGATAGGTTTGGAGGGATGGGGAGTTATGGATGGTGTAGAATGATGTGTTTAGGATAGGGATGGATGTAAGGGACCTCAAGGCTTATTTTTGGGCAGAAAATATAAAGAATGGTGAAGTATGGATGTGTTATAGAGAGGGGATGAATTTCTGGCGTGAATGGTGAATGAATGGGAGTGAATGCAATGGATGCTTATTTATAGGTGAATGAAGGAAGAAAAGAGGGAATATGACAGCTAGGTTGTGATGATGAATGCATGTGCAAAGTTGGTTGAATGATTATGGGTGCATGTGGCTGATTTATATGAAGGGAATGCATGTGAGTGACAGCTAGATATGTTGATGAATGCATGTGGAATGAATGTGTGAATGATGGCAGATTGTGTATGTGAATGATTAGGGTGAATGTGCATGTGCTTTGACAGCTAGGTTGAATAAATTAAAGGGAGTGCATGTGGCTTGGCTGGAATGATTGGAATGCAATCTGAAATGGGATGTGTTGGTGTGAATTTCTGGTACAAAGGGCCTCCTTTGGTCTTCAATTTCGTCCATCTACTTGGCTTCAAGTATATGCAATCCATTTAACGCCCCAAACTACTCCAAAATGCACCCTTTTGCATACTTTGTCCTTAGAACCTGAAAACACACAAAAGAAGCATAAAGGACTAAAATAACTAAAGAAACATAACGTAAATGCACGAGAACAAGCCATTTAAGTCGCATGAATATGCTCCTATCACCACCTAACATGTCTAAACTTGTTCTTTGCTGTTTTTAAGTGTTTTTAAGCTATTTTAGAGTGTTTTAGTGTGTGTTGACTTAAAAATCCGAAAATACCATAAAAATTTGAAAAATTGTTTTGAAAAACCCAAAAAGAGTTGTTTTTGTGTGTTTGTTTGTGTCGTAGGTCACCTTCCAACACAATGATGAGGATTTGGTTTTTAATTGCATGGTGGTTAAAGAAAGTTACAAACATGGATGGATGTTTGATATACTCTTTGGTTTATGCTTGGTTGTAGTTATAGTTTACGAATTCACAAGTAATCACAAAGAAAAAATCAGTTTTTGTAACATGCTTGAAGGAAGGAACTTAAACAAACGCTACATCCCTGTGAGACTTGAGCTTAAACGTTATTTGGAGAGTTAAAATCTGTGCATTAATGTTTTCTAAAGTCGTTGCATGATCTCATTATTCTTTGCTTGGTTACTACTTAGAAGGCGTTTCATCACTTAGTTCCAAATGCTAGAACTCATGCCCATTTCATTCAAAGCATGTCATTGATTTGCATAACACATATTCAAGATGAAGTTGTGTAGTGAACACCATAGCCAAATTGCCATATTTCCCTTTTCATTTGTTTTGTAGGATTTAACCCCGTTGAGCCTGGTGTAGCCTACTTCCTTTGTTAACCCACATTATCCTCACCTAGCCTAGATTAGGACCATCCTTACCCTTGTTCTTGAAGCATAGTAAGCAATGAATTCGTTTTGATTAATGTGTTGCAGAAAATAAGTGTGGGGGAAGGATTATGGATGTGAGTTTTTGTGCCATAGGCACGGTTAGAAAAAGAAAAAAAAAAAAAAGAAAAGAAAAAAGTGAAAAAGAGTTGAAAAGAAGTGAAAAAGAGTTCCAAAGTATTGGTTGTTGAAGTAAGGGCCCAAAACAATGAATTAGGCCCTAAGAGTTGTTTGAATCTTCCCTTTTTGTTTAAAAGTTCATTTCTGCATTCTAAGGGAATTCTAGGTCTTAATTTCATTACTTTACTTACTATTGCTTAAAGAACTTTTGTGTATCCCTACCTTTCCTTGTGAGCCAATACCCCAAGCCCCGTTACAACCCTTGACTTCTATCTTGAGTGTTGTGCATTTCAATTGTGGAGTTTGAATTTGGTATGAGCATATGGTGTCACTGGTTCTCGCACCTAAGTAGTAGCATTCCATTCATGAGATCATATCTAAACACGTTTAATTACTCCAGAAATTGCGTTCTTTGTTATAACATATGTGAGTACTAGTTTTTCATGTTTACATCAATCTGCTCACATATAACTAGTGTAGGGTGTGTAGTCAGAAAATTTGAGTGAAAATTGAGTGCATAACTAGTGAGGAATTGAGGGAATTCTCTAAGGCATGTTACTACATTCAAAATGTGTTTTAATTGATTAAATGGGAACTAGTGAATGGTGACTATGATTAAGTATGTGCTTGAGGGGAAGGAAGACTAAAAGCTATGTGAGTAATGATCTTTGACATGTCATGTTTCATTGGAAATCCCTGAGGCAAACGTTGGAAGGTTTAGGTTATGTTTTGTTTGTTTTGTTGCGTTTTGTTTACTTTAGTTGTTTTGTTTTGCTCGAGGACTAGCAAAAGTTAAGTGTGGGGGAATTTGATAGGAGCATATTCATGCGACTTAATTAGCTTGTTCTCGTGCATTTATGTTGTGTTTACTTAGTTGTTTTAGTGTTTAAGGCCACTTTTGTGTATTTTCAAATTATAAGGCCAAAGTGTGCAAGAAGATGCAAATTGGAGCCTTTTGGAGCGAAAGAGGAATGAATGAGTTGAAGTCTTCAAGAAACGACGAATTCTTACTCCAATGATGAATTCTTACCAAAACGAGGAATCCTACTCAAACAAGGTTTCCTATTTTAGGAAAGTTAACCCTAAGTTTCCCGTTTTGGTAACCTTTCCTAATCTTAAACGTCCGTATTTTCTAGCCACTTTGAAGTCCTTGTAGGCGCTTTAGGACACAAAACGAATGCCCTAGCCCAAATTCCAACCAATGTCGTGGGCTTTAGCCCAAGTCCTTTCCCTTGCTGTGCAAGGGGGGGCATTTTAGGCCCAAATCCATGCTTCTAAACCCTAGCCCTTTAACCTTGCAGCCGCACCCTAGGTCTATTTATTCATTCCATCTCAGATTTTCACTTTTTCTTTCACCCTAGCTGACTTAATTCACTCCCATCCATTTATTTGATCAAACCATCTCAGCCATTCACCCTAATAACCCTAATTCTTTTCATAAGCCGCACCATATACCTCTCATTCTATTTTCATTCAGCCATTCAACCTAATTCACATTCAATCCGCAGCTTCCATTCCCTTCCCCTTTAATCTGTAGCCATCCATTCATACTCATCAGCCACCTTCATTTCCCATTCATTCTAAGCCATTCCCTCCATTCTTTCCCATTATTCAACCCTAAGCCGTGCATTCCATCAGCCCATTCACTCTTCAAACCCGTGCATCATTCTCACCCTAATTATTCCTTCCAAGCCGTCACTCCCATTGAGCCCACTACACACATATTCATTCAGCCACCACCCTAATAACCCTAATCCCCTCTAATCCGTGCACTACCATAACCCTAAATTCATTCACACAATTCGCAGCCACCCTCTATCACAGATTCCCTCCCATTTTCCTCCACAAACCGTAGCCACCATCACAGAATCTCTCCCATTCAACCCAAAACCCGTGCACCTTCCCCTCCATTCCATCCATTTCCAAGCCTTGCCGCAGCCATCTCCACCACTCCTCACACAATTCCACACCATCCCCCACCTTCTACCACCATTGCCGCACCCCTAAACCACCCTAAACCCATCTATAACCCAGAAATTCACCCAAAATTATCCAAAACCATCTCTGCCGCAGCAAGGAGAAGAGGAAAGAGGAGCTTCGACGCGCACCAATTCACGTGGATTCGTTGGGCGTTCTAGGTGTAATCAATCCTTTGTGCTTTATGTTTAAATTCATTTGTAATTCTCTTTTTGTGAACATGAGAGGCTAAATCCCCCTAGTTAGCTAGGGGGTGATTCGAAACCATGTTTATGCTTGCAATATGAATTGATTACTTTTGGTTGGAATTTCATGAATGGTGGATTCAATTCGTTTAACTGTTTGATTGATAACTTATTTGTGTATGTTATTGAGAGTGCACGCTTAATTTTCATGCATGAATATGACGCTAGAATATAAGTGAGTTTCACCTAATAGTTATGAATTTATATTCACAAGTAGTGGAGGTTGCTTATAAACAATCGCGTTAAATGAATTCTTGGCACTAGTTTCATGCTCATCATAGTAACGAATGCCTCGTCAACACTTATAGTTTTCATGATGCTTAATGATCTTTGATTGTATCTTTATTGTGCTTTTCACGTAAAGGACTTTTGGAGAATGTTTTGAATTGCGTTGCGCTAACCCATCCAATTCATTAACTTAAGGAGAACTTGACGGTTAATTTAAGCGGACCTAATTAACCCGGGGTGTTGAGTTTCATAATTCATCGAAAGACCAACTGAAAATCAAAGTGTATGCAAGTGTGACATGTGTGGAGAAGAACCTTCTAGCTAGCATTCATCCATAATTTCATCCAATTCATATTTACATTCTGCCTTAAATTTACAATCTGTGCATTAAATTTATTTTCCTCAAAACCTCAATCCCCCTTTACTTTAGTGTCCAATTTAGTTAGAAAGTATCTTAGTTTGTGTTTTTAAGCATTTTGATTCATTCTATTACGCAATTTTGTCCAAAGTTACCAAAGTGCTCAAAACTGCCCAGAAAGTGATTTTAAGGCAGTTTTGAGTGTTTTGGGGCTGTTTTGAGTCTTTTGATTTGTTTTAGTGTTTTTATTGTTTAGTTTTGCATTCTTTGAGTCTAGTTTAGTGTTTCAAACTTTATTTTACGTTTTTGAGTCAGTTTCCAAGTGATTTTGCAATCCGTCCTAATCCCCGGTTAAGAACGATCCCTACCTATTCATATACTACAATTGTCACAAGAGGGTTTTAATTTGTGTGCTTACTTAGTTCGCATCACCTTTCATGAAAATAGCTCAAACCAAGATTGATGTGGCCAAGGGAGCAGTCACTATGGCCTTTGGTGGTGATATGATTAACTTTAAGATTCCTGAATCGATTGAGAATACTAATGATGTTCGTTCTTGTTGTGCCATTAATGTAATTGAACACATAGGGACGGAGTATTCAACAAAGATCAAGAAGGATGTTTCTCGAACTACCACCGAAAAGGAACTTGGAGTAGAGCACAAGGAGTGCACGGCTCCAACCTTGAAAGCACCACAATTGGCCATGAGCAACCCTTGTGCATCCGTCCATTGTGCTACCACTTCTTTGCCGTACAAAGGTAAGCCACCTATTCCAAATTCGATTCCCATTTCAACTAATAGGTTGTTACCTCATGTGGTGCAGGTACCTAATCGAATTCAATGTCGTGGGAGAATTCGTGTTGATGTAGAAAAGCAAAACACGACAATAAGAAAGGATCATTATCCCACTTCATTCAAGGACCCAAAGCATGAAGTGGTTCGTCAGACAGATTGTAGTTGCACCCCTCCATGCCGTGGGGTTCCATAAACCTTCAAGGGAGCATCGTCCGGCTGTACGACGTTAAAGCAAGCGCTACTTGGGAGGCAACCTGATAAGTCACATTTTTGCATGCATTTACATCTTCCTTATTTGGTGTCTTTGTGATTGTTTTGGAATAAACTAGTTGCATTTTACATTATTTGGTGTTAGTGTGCAGTCTTTGTGAAATTGGATTAATGGGAAGACATATGAAGTAAAAACATTCCAGAGAAGATGTGAAGTGTTAAGAGATGCAATTCAGCCATGTTGGGTGATTCTAAACAAAGCAAAAACATGGAAGTCGGCTATGTGGTTCCAACATCAAAACATGCATTCACATGCAAGTTCACAACTTTAGCCGTGCATTCCCTTGTCATCCCATCATTTTATGCACTTCTAGTACCAAATCAGATTCAACACCCAAACATGCATTCACATGCATGTTTGCAACTTTGTGCCGTGCAAACCCCATACTTGTCCATCTCCCTTTTGCGCCAAAAACACCATTTCCATCACTTAATTCATTTCAGCCATTTTGACACCAACAAACACAATCATGCCGTGCACTCTCATGTGATTCCAAGTCAGATTTTGCAACTCTAAACATCAAAACATGCATTCACATGCATGCTTACATCCATTCCGTGCAGTCCATTATATTTCTCATGTTTCATCTTTGCAGCAAGGGCACATGCATCTTGATTAAATATACCACATACCTGCAGATCTTGTCCATTCCTTGTATTCAATATTCCAGAAATCTGATCAACCCATCATTCCATGTGATTATACTCCATCCTTGTCTAGGCCGTGCATCTTGTTACCCTTTCCAGGCTGTCATTTCAGCTTTGCAGCCACTTCACATGCATGATTCAACTAAAATAGCCAAAGGCATGCATATTTCCTCAAGGGCCGTGCGTCCACCATCTCAGAAACACACTCATTACATCAACAATGCACTGCCATCTGAGTTAAACAAATCCCAGATCCAATCTGAATGTTGGGGACAGATTCATTTCTATAAAACAAGTCACCCTTCACACATCAAAGGGTGCCGCATGTTCTTCTTCATTTCAGTCCATTACACACACTAAAACTCTATCATTTCACTCCATTCTCTGTCCATTTCTGTCCCAAGGGCAGAAACCATTCAAACCAAGCCAATCTAGTTCATCCGCACCACATTTGGAGAAGCAACACCAAGGCACTCTTCAAGGATTTCAAAGTTTAAATTCAATTCTCTTTGTTTTGTAATATGAGGAATGGAAGATAAGAGGGCCTAAACGTTCATACAATTCACGTTTGAGTTGTTGGAATGTTTAGGTGTTTCTTTGATTTCAAAGTTATGAGGAACTAAACCCTTTTTAGCTAGGGGTGATTTCAATACCATGATTATTTATGTAATATGAATTGATGAATTCCGGTTATGAACTCTTGATTCGTGAATGCAATTGGCTTAACTATTTGATGATTAACTTATTTGTGTTTGTTGATTGAGGGTCGACACTTAATTAGCATGCATGAATATGTGGCTAAAGTTTAAGAAGGTTTCACATAATCGTTACTAACTTATACTTGAAAGTAGTGAAGGTCGCTTGTCACGATCGCGTTAAGTTTAATTCTTAGCATGAGTAACATGATGTCATAGTTGCAAGTGCTTTGTCAATGCTTATGGTTTTCATTATTCTTAATGATCTTCGATTGTATCTCTATTATGATGACATGTAGGGAACTTTTGAGAATGTTTTGGGTTGTCGAATGATGCCATCCAATCCAATAATATAAGGAAAATCTGAGGGTTAACTAGTGATGTCACGGTTAATTTGGGGCATTGTCGTTCATAATTCAATGAAGGAATAACTGGAAATTGATTCATATGCATAAATATCATGTGTGGAGAAAGAACCTCTAGCTAATTCACCAACCATCTTATTTCATCAATTACATTCTTGTTTCGTTATTTCAATTTTCATCAAACCTCAATCCCCCTTTTGCTTTAATGTGCAATATAGTTAGAAATCAATTTAGTTTGTGTTTTTAAAGCATTTTGATTCTTTTGGTTTGTCTTAGTGTTTTAACGTTTAGTTTCACATTCTTTGAGTCTAGTTTAACGTTTTATATTGTTTTTACGTTTTAGTTTAAATTCGTCCAAATCCAATTCCCCCCTATTTCGTTGAAGTCTTAGTCTTAATCTTTCTTATTTTTAGTTCTGCTTTCTTCGAGCATTAAATAGTGTTTTATATTGTGTTTTTATGTTTTTAAGTCAATTTAGAAGGTTTTAGCAAGCCCTCCTAATCCCCGGTCTAGAACGATCCTTCACTTATCCATTCTACTACAATTGTCAAACGAGGGTTTAATTTGAGTGTCAAGTAATTCTCGCATCAAATTTTGGCGCCGTTGCCGGGGATTAGCAACTTTGCTAGTCCCTTGTCTTTATTTTTATTTTTTTTTTGTTGTTTTTTTCATGCATTCTTATTTCAGATTCTTAGTTTGTTTGTTTTCTTGTTTTTCAGGTATTGTGTATGACTCGTAGCTCTCGGCCTATTATAGAGAACATCTCCGACTTTGACGGTGATTTTGAACGCACTTTGAGGAGAACGAGGAGTCAACAAGAGCCACCACAACCTCCACCACAACCTGGGCTTGAAGAAGACGAAGTAGGTGTAGAAGAAAAGCCCACGGATCAAATTTTTGAAGAAGAACAAACCATGGCAGCAAATAATAGAACCATCAAGGAGCTTTCGGCCTCGGGTTTGGATAATGCATTGCCTATTTGTATCCAATACCCCACGGCTGCAGAGGGGAAGACTGAGGTGTTTGAACTCAAATCCAGTTTGTTACACCATATTCCGAAGTTCCATGGCTTGTCTATGGAAGACACCAACAAACACTTGAAGGAGTTCGAGGTGGTTTGTTCGAGCATGACCCCCGTCACTGTGGATGGGAGTATAATGATGATGAAGGCCTTTCCATTTTCACTTATGGACAAGGCCAAAGATTGGCTCTACAAACTAGCCCCGGGAACTGTGACTTCGTGGGAGAGTATGAAGCATGCTTTCTTGGAGAAATTCTTCCCTACTTCGAGAGTGATTCTCCTACGGAAGAAAATTAGTGGTATTCTACAAAATCATGGTGAGACATTCCCGGCTTATTATGAGCGTTTCAAGGGCCGTGTAGCTTCATGTCCTCAACATCAAATGAAGGAGGAACTTCTCCTTCAATATTTCTATGAGGGCCTCCTTCCTATCGAACATCAAATGCTTGATGCATCAGCGGGAGGAGCATTGGTGGACAAAACACCAAGGGATGCCAAGATTCTCATAGCCAACCGAGCGCTCAACGCTCAACAATATGAATGAGTGGGCCAAAGGGAAGCCCCACGGCAACAAAGTGTAAATGAGGTTAGTGCTATTTCTGAAATTCAATCACAACTTGCTAATCTTACTTCTCTTGTTTCTCAGGTTGTGATTGGTCCAAAAGCACAAGAACATGAAGTTTGTGGCGTGTGCTCAATTCAAGGGCATCCATCCGACAAGTGCCCTCAACTAATCGAGAATGGTGGGTGGGAATCTGCCAATGCAATTGGTTTCCAAGGACAAAATCAAAACAACCCATACTCGAACACTTACAATGCCGGATGGAGGGACCATCCAAACTTCAAATGGAGGGAACCACAACAAGCTGCCCAACAAGGAGGATTTAGGCCAAACCCCCCTGGTTTTTATTCCAAGCCGTATGCACCCCAACAATCCCAACAACCTTCGGCATCATCTCATTCAGGTACGTCCTTGGAAAGTAATCAAGCTATGCAATTACTAACCTCTATTTCGCAGGGGTTGCAAAATCAAAACAACCGGATAGAAAATAACGAGAAGGAGATGATGGATATGAAGAAACAAATAGGGCAGATTTCTGAGTTCCTTGGACAGATTAGAGAGCAAGGAAAACTTCCTAGCTCAACCACAGTCAATCCAAAGGGAGGATTCGAATCCGCCAAGGCCATCACCCTAAGGGGTGGAAAAGAAGTTGGGACCGAGCCAAACAATCCCAAATCTGCCCAGAAAGTAGATGAAGAGACGACACAACCTGAGGAAGTGTCTAGCTTACCCATGGAAAGACTGAAAAACCCAATGCCGCAGGCCCTCAATCACCCTAACTCGGCCAAATCAGGTAATTTAAATTCAAATTCATGTACTTCACGTCCTAATCTGCCCAATGTACCTTTTCCTCGCAGGTTCATGCAAGAAAAAAAGGAAGAAAGCGAGAAGGACATTCTTGAAACGTTCCGGAAGGTGCAAGTGAACATACCGCTTCTCGATGCAATCAAACAGGTTCCAAAGTATGCTAAATTCCTCAAGGACCTATGCAATACAAATAGAAGAAGGGCAAACAAAGAGGTAGTGAAGGTAAGCGAGAATGTGTCTGCTGTTTTGCAACGTAAACTGCCTACCAAGTGCAAAGACCCCGGTAGTTTCACGATTCCTTGTGTGATTGGACATAATCGTTTTGAACATGCCATGCTTGATTTAGGTGCATCCATAAATGTCATGCCTTATTCTATTTATGCATCTATGAATTTGGGTGAATTAAAACAAGATGGTGTAATTATACAACTGGCCGATCGTTCTAACGCGTATCCAAAAGGAGTTTTGGAAGATGTGCTTGTGCAGGTGAACCATTTAATTTTTCCGGCTGATTTCTACGTCCTAGACATGGAGGATTCAGCCCATTCTACATCTTTGCCGATTCTCCTTGGTAGGCCATTCATGAAGACGGCCCGAACGAAGATTGATGTATACAAAGGCACCTTGACAATGGAATTCGATGGGGAAGTGATTGATTTTAATATTTCTGAAACTATGAGATATCCCGTTGATGACCATTCTTGTTTTTCCATTGATGTTATCGATTCTTTGGCACAGGTATACCTTGAAGAATTGAACGAGGACGCCCTAGAAACAACCATTACTAAGGCCATAGAGTGCAAAAATGACGGATTTGGGCCAATGCAAGGCCACGGCAAGGAGGAGGAATTCTTTGCCATGGGTTCTAGTGAAGAAATAATTGAGGTTGTGGCAGCCCTTGAGTCATTGCCACAACAATATGGTAAGGTTCCACTCTCACTTTCAAATTCAGTTTCCACTAAGATGCTACCTTCTGTTGTTCAGGCACCATTGCTTGAACTTAAGCCGTTGCCGGACCATTTGAAATATGTGTTTTTGGGAGAAGGCGAAACATTGCCCGTCATCATTTCATCAAGTCTCACGGCAATGGAGGAGGAGAAGCTTGTGAGGGTGCTGCGAGAACACAAAACGGCCATAGGGTGGACTTTGGCCGACATTAAAGGAATAAGCCCTACCACATGCATGCACCGTATACTTCTTGAGGAGGGGACTAAGCCATCCCGAGAGGCTCAACGCCGTCTCAACCCGCCGATGATGGAAGTAGTGAAGAAGGAAATAATCAAGCTTTTGGATTGCGGAGTGATCTACCCTATCTCCGATAGTCGTTGGGTCTCTCCAGTTCAAGTCGTTCCCAAGAAGTCCGGAGTAACTGTTATCAAGAATGATGAGAATGAGCTCGTGCCTACACGCATTCAGACTGGATGGCGAGTATGTATCGATTACCGGAAGCTAAATGCCATGACTAGGAAAGATCACTTTCCTCTGCCATTCATCGACCAGATGCTCGAAAGGTTAGCCGGTCATGCTTTTTACTGTTTTCTTGATGGATACTCTGGATATAACCAAATTGTGATAGCCCCGGATGATCAAGAGAAGACCACATTCACATGTCCCTTTGGAACATTTGCTTATCGTCGCATGCCATTTGGCTTATGCAACGCACCGGCCACTTTCCAAAGGTGTATGGTAAGTATATTTTCCGATTTCGTTGAAAAGATCATTGAGGTTTTCATGGATGATTTCAGTGTGTTTGGGAATTCATTTGATAATTGCTTGGATAATCTGACCTTAATTTTGAAACGATGTGTTGAATCTAACCTTGTCTTGAATTGGGAGAAATGTCACTTTATGGTGAAACAAGGTATAGTTTTAGGACATATTGTTTCAGAAAAAGGAATTGAAGTAGATAAATCGAAAATAGACCTTATACGTCACTTACCCTCTCCTACTTCGGTTAGAGAGGTACGTTCGTTTCTTGGCCATGCAGGGTTCTATAGGCGTTTTATCAAGGACTTCTCCAAGATGTCCAACCCTCTTTGCCGATTGCTTCAAAAAGATGTGCCATTCAAGTTTGATGAAGAGTGTAATTCGGCATTTAACCAACTCAAGGAGAAGCTAGTCTCGGCCCCCATTATTGTACCTCCAGATTGGAGCCTTCCGTTCGAGCTCATGTGCGATGCATCCGACTATGCATTAGGAGCTGTTCTAGGACAAAGAAGAGACAAGCTGCCGCATGCCATATACTATGCCTCTCGGACTCTCGATGATGCCCAATTGAACTACTCCACGACGGAAAAAGAACTTCTAGCTATGGTTTTTGCTTTAGATAAATTCCGTTCATATTTAATTGGTACTAAAGTAATCGTTTATTCTGATCATGCAGCTTTGAGGTACTTGCTCACAAAAAAGGAAGCAAAGCCGAGGCTTATCCGTTGGATTCTTCTTCTTCAAGAATTTGATATTGAAATCCGGGATAAGAAAGGAAGCGAGAATGTAGTGGCTGACCATTTAAGCCGAATGATCCACGAGGAGCATGAACATGCCGTACCTATCCCTGAAACTTTTCCCGATGAGCAGCTGCCATCCATTGAGGTAAGTGAACCATGGTATGCAGATTTAGTGAATTACTTGGTGGTTAAACAATTTCCAAATGAACTAAACAAGCACCAACGTGATAAGCTTAAAAATGATGCACGTTTCTATGTTTGGGATGACCCTTATTTGTGGAAGTATTGCTCAGATCAAATTGTACGTAGATGTGTGCATGATTCTGAATTTCACTCAATTCTAAGCTTTTGTCACACATATGCATGTGGTGGTCATTTTGGCACACAACGCACTGCCCTCAAGGTTCTAGAGTGTGGTTTTTATTGGCCGACTATATTTAGGGATGCTAGAACCTTTTGTATGTCTTGTGATCGTTGCCAACGAATGGGTAACATAGGTACCAAGGACCAAATGCCACAAACCCCTGTCTTTAATGTTGAAATTTTTGATGTTTGGGGCATTGATTTCATGGGCCCTTTCCCTCCATCTTATGGTTTCACTTATATCTTGCTAGCCGTTGATTATGTTTCTAAATGGGTGGAAGCAAAAGCCACCCGTACTAACGATTCTAAGGTGGTTGCAGATTTCGTGAAAACTAACATTTTTGCTAGGTTTGGAATGCCGAGAGTAATCATAAGTGATGGAAGGTCTCGCTTTTGCAATCGGACCATTGAGGCATTGCTAAGAAAGTACCATGTCAACCATAAGGTCTCCACACCTTACCATCCTCAAACAAATGGCCAAGCCGAGGTGTCTAACCGAGAAATCAAACAAATTTTGGAGAAGACCGTTGGACCAACAAGGAGGGATTGGAGCTTACGTTTAGATGATGCACTGTGGGCATATCGTACGGCGTACAAAACACCCATTGGGATGTCACCTTTTCGGCTCGTTTATGGTAAGCCATGTCATTTGCCCGTAGAGTTAGAGCACAAGGCACATTGGGCCGTGAAGACTTTCAACATGGACATAGATGCAGCGGGAGTTCATAGGAAGCTCCAATTGAATGAACTTGAGGAGATTCGGAATGAAGCCTATGAGAATGCCCGGATGTACAAAGCCAAGACCAAAGCATTCCATGATAAAATGATTCGAACCAAGACCTTCACAGTTGGGCAGAAAGTGTTACTTTTTAACTCTCGCCTACGTTTGTTTCCTGGTAAGTTGCGTTCTAAATGGATTGGCCCGTTTGTTGTTACTAACGTTTTACCTTATGGTGCAGTCCACATAAAAAGCTTAAGGAATGGCGTAGAATTCAAGGTGAATGGGCATCGGTTGAAGCCATATTACGAGCATGGTGTGGGGCAAGTGGTGGAAGACATTCCTTTCCATTCCGTGAGCTCAAATGAAGATTGAAGAGAGTACTCGTCCGGCTGTACGACGTTAAAGCAAGCGCTACTTGGGAGGCAACCCAATACAGTAAATAAAACTTTTGCTTGTTCATTGATTTTTTTTCGATAAATTACAATTGTGTCTAAACATGGCAGAAAGATGGAGCCTTTACAAAGGTTGTGTACGTGAGGCCCCACTACGTGGCAACACTCTCGGAGCAGGAGGCATCGGAGCAGGAGGCATCGGAGCAAGAGGCATCGGAGCAGGAGGCATAGGAGCGGGAGGCACCGAAGATAGATCATTCAAGGCCCCAAACCTTGGTGGAACGCTGGATGTCCCAGGAAAGAGGTGCCTCTGGAAGAAAGCTGCAAACCGTTGACGGTCATCAAGCTCATCAAGCTTCCTCTTCATGCCTGTTGAATAATTGTTGGCAAGCACGTGCAAACTTCGGTTCTCGTACTTAAGCTGTTTGATCTCCTGCTTAAGACGCTCCACCTCCGCCATCAAGGATTCAACCTGTCGAGAGCGAGCAAGAAGACGTTGGCCCATGTTGGACACAGAGCCAGCACACTGAACACTCAGAGCCAGGGATTCTTGAACGGCCAACTCATCGGACCGTCCTGAAAGCAGCTGACTGTCTTTGGGAGTGAGGAGGTTCCGAGCCACTATCGTAGCCGTTGTGGGATCCGTCATCATAGAGTCCTCATCTGTAAGAGGGCCATGGGAAGATAAGAAAGACGGGCACCATACCTTACCCTGACGAGACGTGACCGGATCACTGCTTAGACTCAAATCTAAGCAAAGGTTCGATGGGTTGGATGAGCTAGCCATTGTTCACGAAGTTAAAAGAGAAGGGGTGGACGGAGTAGATTTTCAAAGGGCCGGAGACGAGTTTCAAGAATGGAAAATCTTCAGAGTGTGTAAGTTGGCGGTGATCGATAGCTCTATAAAAAGCCAAGGCAACGCGTCCACCGATTCAAAAAGCCTCGGCTTTTCAGAAAACGCGTTCAACACGTGGAGGCCATCATCGCAACTACACGTCTTTAGCCGACAAGCGCAAAGTTCGGCGACGCTTTATCTGCTTTTCAGAAAATGCGTGCAGCTTTATCGAAGAGGCGTCTTCAAAGATCGAAGAGTCGTCACTATTCCAAAAAGCCGGATTTGCGGGATTAAAATGTTTGTCGACAACGGTAAAAGAACAGTATCACCACTTGCTATTGAATTCCCTATATATGTCGACCTTCATTTTTTTTTTTGGCAAGACAGAACTGAAGAAAATGCCCAACTCTTTCTCACCTCTGAGGGCGCACTCCCAGCAAAGCCTTTCGAAATACTCAATTCTTTCTTCTTCCCCAAAGATGATACCAGATGCCTGGAGTACAGATGACCCAGGAGGAAACAGCACCACAAATACATGTGCTGATTCATTCACCGCTTCTTCAAAAGCAAAGGTATCTCATATCATCAAGGGCAAAAGCAAAGGTATCTCATATCATGCTCTTTCCCTGTCTTTTCCTTTGTCCTTGATATTACTTGCATGGCAAAGTGAAAGAAGCAATCAGCCGGCACTTGGAGTCTATCTGGACTCTATTCCCTGGTTGCTTACCTAGCTTTGCTGAGCTATCCTCTAACCCTCTTCAATACGAATTGGAGAGATTGAACAAAGAAACAGATAAGAGGAGGAAGCTCATGCCTTCGGGGGAGACCAAAGGAAGCCTGCTGCCCAGTTCAAGAGTAGCACAAAGGAAAATCAACGATGGGAGCAGCGCAGTTCAAGAGTAAGCCTGTGGAATCACAAAGATCCAAGCCTCACTGCAATCACCAAGGAGAAGATGGAACGAACACTCCATAACCAGATTTGCATCTCTAAACTCTTCTCTTTGTTAGATACATTCTGCCATGTTTAGTATGTTTAATTGCTGTTTATATGTTTGCTTGTGTTTAGTGTGGTTTTTAACATTGAGGACAATGTTTGATTTAAGTGTGGGGGAGTTTCTAAAGTGTTTTGATGCAAATTCGTAGGGTTTTATCCACCATAACTTCAAATGTTGTTTCTTGCTGTTTTTAAGTGTGTTTAGTGTGTTTTGACTTAAAAATTCGAAAATCACATAAAAATTTGAAAAACATGTTTTGAAAAGCCTAAAAAAAGTGTTTTGAGTCATTTTTTTGTTGTAGGTCACCTTCCAACACAATGATAAGGATTTGGTTTCTAATTGCATGACTGTTAAAAAGAGTTATAAACATGGAGAAAAGTTTGATTTACTCTTGGTATATGCTTGGTTATGGTTATAATGTATGACTTCACATGCAATCATAAAAGAAAAAAATTAGTTATGTAACATGCTTGAAGGAAGGAACTCAAACAAACGCTACAACCCTGAGAGACTTGAGCCTATAACGTTCTTTGGAGAGTATAATCTGTGATTTCTTGTTTTCCAAAGTTGTTGCATGATCTCATTATTCTTTGCTTGGTTACTACTTAGAAGGCGTTTCATCATATAGTTCCAAATGCTAGAACTCATGCCCATTTCATTCAAAGCATGTTATTGATTTGCATAACATATATCAAGATAAAGTTGTGTAGTTGCCACCATAGCCAAATAGCCTCACTTCCCATATTTCGTATATGTTGTAAGTTTTACCCCCGTTGAGCCATGTTAGCCCATGTTCTTTGTTAACCCACTTTATCCTCACCTAACCTAGAATATGACCGTCCTTGCCCTTGTTCTTGAAGCATAGTAAGCAATGAATTCCTTTTGATTAAGGTATTGCAGAAAATAAGTGTGGGGGAAAGAGTGTTTATGTGAGTTGATGTGCCATAGGCACGGCCAAAAAGAAAAAAAGAAAAAAAAAAAAAAAAAAAAAAAGAGTTGAAAAGTATTGTTGGTTGAAGTAAGGGCCCAAAACAATAAATTAGGCCCTAAGAGTTGTTGAATCTCCCCCTTATGTCTAAAAGTTGATTTCTGCATGCCAAGTGAATTCTAAGCCTTAATTTCATTACTTTGCTTGCTATTGTTTAAAGAACTTTTGTTTATCCCTACCTTTCCTTGTGAGCCAATATCCCAAGCCCCGTTACAACCCTTGACTTCTATCTTGAGTGTTGTGCATTTCAATTGTGGAGTTTGAATTTGGTATGAGCATATGGTGTCACTGGTTCTCGCGTCTAAGTAGTAGCATTCCATTCATGAGATCATATCTAAACATGCTTATTAACTCCAGAAATTGCATTCTTTGTGATACATATATGTGAGTGTTCGTTTTCATGTTTACATCTATCTTCTCACATATGACTAGATTAGGGGGTGTAGTTAGAAAATCTGAGTGAAAATCGAGTGCATATCTTGTAAGGAATTGAGCAAATTCTCTAAGGCATGTTACTACATTCAAAACATGGTTTTAAATGCTTAATTGTGAAATAGTATGTGGTGACTATGATTAAGAATGTACTTAAGTGTGAAGATGACTAAAATCTGTGGGAATGATGATTTTTAACATGTCATGTGCATTGGAAATCCCTAAGACGGTTGTTGGAAGGTTTAGGTTGTGTTTTACTTGTTTAGTGTCGTTTTGTTTGTTTGTTATTATTTTGTTTTGCTCGAGGACTAGCAAAAACTAAGTGTGGGGGAATTTGATAGGAGCATATTTCGGCGACTTACTTAGCTTGTTTTCGTGCATCTATGTTGTTAATTCATAGTTGTTTTAGTAGTTTAAGCCATTTTCGTGTGTTTTTAGGTTCATATGGCTAAGGAAGCAAAAAGATGCATTTTGGAGCATTTTGGAGCAAAATTGGGCTTGGAATGGATAGCATATTTTTGGAGCCAAAGTGTTGGACGAATTTGAAAGCCTTGTATGCACTTTGGACATAAAACAAAGGGCCTAGCCCAATCAAACAATCCTTTGAGCCATGCAAAACCTCTAGCCCAATCAACAAGCCTTAGCCACATGCATTCACATGCATCACAACCCCAAAACCATCAAGAAACACCCATTCACACACACATGCACTCACATGCATTCACATGCATTTCCACCTTCCTACTTCATCATTTCACCACATTCTCCCTCTTTAACTCACATGCACCCAAACAAAGCCAACCTAGCTAACCCTACATGCATTATTTATTCACTCTTCATCATTGCATTCATCACCAAAGAACTCCCCATCATTGCCATGCATTCCCCCTAATTCCATCCATCTTCCACACCTTTCCAACCTAGCCACATCCTTTAATCATCCCCCCTTTAAGTTATGATTTTATTTCCTAACCCTACATGCATTATTTATTAACTTTTCATCATGCATCCACATTCATTCCAACACAAAACACACACATGCACTTATTCTTTCATCATTGCACCACCAATTCACCCACATGCATTTCCAACCATTCACACCCCTTTAATCATTCTCCTAGCTATCATTCACATGCTCTCCCATCCATTCTCTCCCTATATGTTCCCTCCACTACTCCTATAAATACCCTTGCATTCATTCATTCATCATCTCATTTCATACACAACACACCACAAACACTTCCATCTTCTCCCTAGCCGTGAGTTTTCTTCCATTTTTCCTCCATTTCTTCCATTTCCATAATCCCTCAATCCATTCAACACACCTACAACATCCCTTAGTTCTTGTGCCACAATAAAGAGGAAGATAAGAGGGCCTAAACGTTCATACAATTCACGTTTGAGTTGTTGGAATGTTTACGCGTTTCTTTGATTTCAAAGTTTAAATTCAATTCTCTTTGTTTTGTAATATGAGGAATGGAAGATAAGAGGGCCTAAACGTTCATACAATTCACGTTTGAGTTGTTGGAATGTTTAGGTGTTTCTTTGATTTCAAAGTTATGAGGAACTAAACCCTTTTTAGCTAGGGGTGATTTCAATACCATGATTATTTATGTAATATGAATTGATGAATTCCGGTTATGAACTCTTGATTCGTGAATACAATTGGCTTAACTATTTGATGATTAACTTATTTGTGTTTGTTGATTGAGGGTCGACACTTAATTAGCATGCATGAATATGTGGCTAAAGTTTAAGAAGGTTTCACATAATCGTTACTAACTTATACTTGAAAGTAGTGAAGGTCGCTTGTCACGATCGCGTTAAGTTTAATTCTTAGCATGAGTAACATGATGTCATAGTTGCAAGTGCTTTGTCAATGCTTATGGTTTTCATTATTCTTAATGATCTTCGATTGTATCTCTATTATGATGACATGTAGGGAACTTTTGAGAATGTTTTGGGTTGTCGAATGATGCCATCCAATCCAATAATATAAGGAAAATCTGAGGGTTAACTAGTGATGTCACGGTTAATTTGGGGCATTGTCGTTCATAATTCAATGAAGGAATAACTGGAAATTGATTCATATGCATAAATATCATGTGTGGAGAAAGAACCTCTAGCTAATTCACCAACCATCTTATTTCATCAATTACATTCTTGTTTCGTTATTTCAATTTTCATCAAACCTCAATCCCCCTTTTGCTTTAATGTGCAATATAGTTAGAAATCAATTTAGTTTGTGTTTTTAAAGCATTTTGATTCTTTTGGTTTGTCTTAGTGTTTTAACGTTTAGTTTCACATTCTTTGAGTCTAGTTTAACGTTTTATATTGTTTTTACGTTTTAGTTTAAATTCGTCCAAATCCAATTCCCCCCTATTTCGTTGAAGTCTTAGTCTTAATCTTTCTTATTTTTAGTTCTGCTTTCTTCGAGCATTAAATAGTGTTTTATATTGTGTTTTTATGTTTTTAAGTCAATTTAGAAGGTTTTAGCAAGCCCTCCTAATCCCCGGCCTAGAACGATCCTTCACTTATCCATTCTACTACAATTGTCAAACAAGGGTTTAATTTGAGTGTCAAGTAATTCTCGCATCAAAGAGCCAGTGTATCAAGTGGTAGATTTTCTTGAGTTTACAACACCATGAACAAGCTACCATGTCTTGCCTAGACATTAAATAAAGCGCTTGCTAGGAGGCAACCTAGTGTGGTTTGTGTTCTTTCTTTATGTTGTGTTTATATTGTTATCATTCCATATTCTTTGCCTACTTGCATTGCATACAAAGTTTAAACATCGAGGACAATGTTTAGATTAGGTTTGGGGGTATGGGATGGGAAGTTCATTTTGTTCAATTTGTTTGAGTTTGTTTTAGTTAAGTGTGTTTTTGCTTGCTAATATGAATGTATATGAGGGCTATGTTTGAAAACAAACCATTGGGTTGCTATGAAAAAAGTGTTGCATCTTGTTGTCATGTATAAAGCTATAACTCTTGGAATTATGATGATAGAGGTACCATACTTAAATTCTGGAAGAAGAATAGTGGAGACTACCCTAGTGAGTTATTTTGAGCCTAATTGCTTCTTTAAGAGGGTTTAAAGTGTTTCTACTCCTATCTTTTTCTTTCAATTTCACTCTAAATGATCTCATTACTTCTATTTTGTTTGGATACTAAGAATCATTCTCCTTTGCAGATACCATGTGTTTAATGTCATTCATGAATGAACTCAATGAGATGATGTTAGGCTATGCATGTTTAACTACTAAAAGGCTTAAATCCTACCCATTTGTGTGCTCCATTCACCCTTGTTGCAGCCAAACACTTTAGCCTAATTCTTTCATCACCCACACCATAATCTACCCATTCTAGCCCATTACAAGCCATACCTTATAGTTTGGGGAATACCAATGTGATGAAGACTAAGGGCAAATTGAGTTATAGAGCAAGATTGTGGCGTGTACTGAGGGCACCTATGTTGAAAATGTTTCTAAAAAAAAAAAAAAAGAAAAAAAAAAAAAGAGAGGATCAAAGTGGATACAAATTCCAAATCGCCTAATTATAAAGCATAGGGCCTGGACGCCAAAAACAAAAGAAGACAAATGCCAGTGAAGAGCCTCAAAGACACTTTGGTATGCCCCAAACTCTAGCATTTCATATCAAGTCTTTCATAACCTATACCCTAAGCCTTGCATTACAACCTTGAGAAAGACCTAGCTGATCATTGAGGATGTATTCATGGGTGATGGTAAGTGTGTGTGTTATCTATATTCTTAGTATTTGATTCATTTCATGAGATCTACTCAGAAACTATGCTTCCATTTCAGATTTCATATGTGAGAATTTTGATTTCCTTTACATAATTTCACTCATATATGTTGTTGAGAGACTAAACCTTAAGATCTGAGTGAAAACTTGAGTGGAAGCTGTGAGGAGTAGAGTTGTGGCGAATTCTATCTTAAGCATTTGGGTATGGTGACCTTGAAGTTGTAAGACATTGAGAAATATCTTTATACGTTACAATTAATACGATTCTTTGAAGTGGCAAACTTTTGAGTTGAATGTATGACAAAACCTTCTTTGATTCTTATTAGTTTGTTTAAAGCATGTTTTAACCAAATTGTTTGCAGTGTTTGTAGATGTTTGTGGGTGTCATCACTGTAAACCCTCAGGAGACACAACTCCTCCAACTAGGGACACCTAGGGGTTCAAAGGCTTGTTGCACATGCTCAGTGCAATCGTTTAGCCAGCGAAAGTGGTTTAGTTAGATGTTTGTGTTTTGTGTGTTTTAGTTTTAAGTTTGCTCGAGGACTAGCAAAAACCAGGTTTGGGGGTATTTGATAAGTCACATTTTTGCATGCATTTACATCTTCCTTATTTGGTGTCTTTGTGATTGTTTTGGAATAAACTAGTTGCATTTTACATTATTTGATGTTAGTGTGCAGTCTTTGTGAAATTGGATTAATGGGAAGACATATGAAGTAAAAACATTCCAGAAAAGATGTGAAGTGTTAAGAGATGCAATTCAGCCATGTTGGGTGATTCTAAACAAAGCAAAAACATGGAAGTCGGCTATGTGGTTCCAACATCAAAACATGCATTCACATGCAAGTTCACAACTTTAGCTGTGCATTCCCTTGTCATCCCATCATTTTATGCACTTCTAGTACCAAATCAGATTCAACACCCAAACATGCATTCCCATGCATGTTTGCAACTTTGTGCCGTGCAAACCCCATACTTGTCCATCTCCCTTTTGCTCCAAAAACACCATTTCCATCACTTTATTCATTTCAGCCATTTTGACACCAACAAACACAATCATGCCGTGCACTCTCATGTGATTCCAAGTCAGATTTTGCAACTCTAAACATCAAAACATGCATTCACATGCATGCTTACATCTATTCCGTGCAGTCCATTATATTTCTCATGTTTCATCTTTGCAGCAAGGGCACATGCATCTAGATTAAATATACCACATACCTGCAGATCTTGTCCATTCCTTGCATTCATTATTTCAGAAATCTGATCAACCCATCATTCCATGTGATTATACTTCATCCTTGTCTAGGCCGTGCATCTTGTTACCCTTTCCAGGCTGTCATTTCAGCTTTGCAGCCACTTCACATGCATGATTCAACTAAAATAGCCAAAGGCATGCATATTTCCTCAAGGGCCGTGCGTCCACCATCTCAGAAACACACTCATTACATCAACAATGCACTGCCATCTGAGTTAAACAAATCCCAGATCCAATCTGAATGTTGGGGACAGATTCATTTCTATAAAACAAGTCACCCTTCACACATCAAAGGGTGCCGCATGTTCTTCTTCATTTCAGTCCATTACACACACTAAAACTCTCTCATTTCACTCCATTCTCTGTCCATTTCTGTCCCAAGGGCAGAAACCATTCAAACCAAGCCAATTTAGTTCATCAGCACCACATTTGGAGAAGCAACACCAAGGCACTCTTCAAGGAATTCAACACCAGTTTTGCTTCAAGGGTTTCTTCTTATCAATTCTATGTTCATTCATGTTTTATATTTTTATGTCAAATCTGTTGTAAACATGAATTGTAACTAATCTATCCTTAGGGATTCGATGTAACCTTGCAAAGTTTGCCATGTAATTAAGTTAGAATGCTCAGTTCGTTCATCTATTTCTTGTTTCATTCTCTGATTTAATGGTGACTTAGTGTGTTGATTTTAATGTTTGATCATCATTTGAATTAATTACAAAGTTGTGTAGCCAAGATTAGAACACACATCATGCATAATCTTGGTAGATATGTGAATGAATGAAGGGAGTGTTTAGCACACATCCTGCCGAGTTATTCCCTTTAGTTTTATGAAAGTTTCTTGTGCATTACATACTCTTGATTATGAACCAAAGTTGCACATCACAATTAGGTTCATGAGTAGAGACATTTGATCAAATCCACACATCATATGGTTGATCATGTCCAAGTGAAACAAACTCAAGAAATAGGTTGATGAATGAGTACAAACTAACTTAACAAACATGGACTTAGTTGAGCAATGGTGAAATCGAATCCCTAGCCTCATCTCCATTGGTACTATCCCATTTAATTAGTTGTTGATTCATTTATTTGTGTTTACTTCATTTTATTATACTTTCAAGTTACAATAACAAATCTGCCCATTTTGATTAGTTTGATTCATGTCTTATTCTGCCTAGTTTGATTAGTTTGATTCATTTCTTGCAAAACAAGTAATTACATAGGTCCAATTAATCCTTGTGGATTCGACACCCTTATAGTATAGTGGTAAGTATTCCCGCCTGTCACGCGGGTGACCCGGGTTCGATCCCCTGCAACGGTGCCATTTTTGTTGATGTATATTTCCTTCCTAATGCTTGAATATATTTAGTATAATGGCACAAGCAAGGGTGTCGAATCTACAGGGACTAATTGGACCTATGTAATTACTTGTTTTGCAAGAACTCTAAGAAATAAATCAAACTAATCAAACTAGGCAGAATAAGACATGAATCAAACTAATCAAAATGGGCAGATTTGTTATTGTAACTTTAAAGTATAATAAAATGAAGTAAACACAAATAAATGAATCAACAACTAATTAAATGGGATAGTACCAATGGAGATGAGGCTAGGGATTCGATTTCACCATTGCTCAACTAAGTCCATGTTTGTTAAGTTAGTTTGTACTCATTCATCAACCTATTTCTTGAGTTTGTTTCACTTGGACATGATCAACCATATGATGTGTGGATTTGATCAAATGTCTCTACTCATGAACCTAATAGTGATGTGCAACTTTGGTTCATAATCAAGAGTATGTAATGCACAAGAAACTTTCATAAAACTAAAGGGAATAACTCGGCAGGATGTGTGCTAAACACTCCCTTCATTCATTCACATATCTACCAAGATTATGCATGATGTGTGTTCTAATCTTGGCTACACAACTTTGTGATTAATTCAAATGATGATCAAACATTAAAATCAACACACTAAGTCACCATTAAATCAGAGAATGAAACAAGAAATAGATGAACGAACTGAGCATTCTAACTTAATTACATGGCAAACTTTGCAAGGTTACATCGAATCCCTAGGGATAGATTAGTTACAATTCATGTTTACAACAGATTTGACATAAAAATATAAAACATGAATGAACATAGAATTGATAAGAAGAAACCCTTGAAGCAAAACTGGTGTTGAATTCCTTGAAGAGTGCCTTGGTGTTGCTTCTCCAAATGTGGTGCGGATGAACTAGATTGGCTTGGTTTGAATGGTTTCTGCCCTTGGGACAGAAATGGACAGAGAATGGAGTGAAATGGGAGAGTTTTAGTGTGTGTAATGGACTGAAATGAAGAAGAACATGCGGCACCCTTTGATGTGTGAAGGGTGACTTGTTTTATAGAAATGAATCTGTCCCCAACATTCAGATTGGATCTGGGATTTGTTTAACTCAGATGGCAGTGCATTGTTGATGTAATGAGTGTGTTTCTGAGATGGTGGACGCACGGCCCTTGAGGAAATATGCATGCCTTTGGCTATTTTAGTTGAATCATGCATGTGAAGTGGCTGCAAAGCTGAAATGACAGCCTGGAAAGGGTAACAAGATGCACGGCCTAGACAAGGATGAAGTATAATCACATGGAATGATGGGTTGATCAGATTTCTGGAATAATGAATGCAAGGAATGGACAAGATCTGCAGGTATGTGGTATATTTAATCAAGATGCATGTGCCCTTGCTGCAAAGATGAAACATGAGAAATATAATGGACTGCACAGAATGGATGTAAGCATGCATGTGAATGCATGTTTTGATGTTTAGAGTTGCAAAATCTGACTTGGAATCACATGAGAGTGCACGGCATGATTGTGTTTGTTGGTGTCAAAATGGCTGAAATGAATTAAGTGATGGAAATGGTGTTTTTGGCGCAAAAGGGAGATGGACAAGTATGGGGTTTGCATGGCACAAAGTTGCAAACATGCATGTGAATGCATGTTTGGGTGTTGAATCTGATTTGGTACTAGAAGTGCATAAAATGATGGGATGACAAGGGAATGCACGGCTAAAGTTGTGAACTTGCATGTGAATGCATGTTTTGATGTTGGAACCACATAGCTGACTTCCATGTTTTTGCTTTGTTTAGAATCACCCAACATGGCTGAATTGCATCTCTTAACACTTCACATCTTCTCTGGAATGTTTTTACTTCATATGTCTTCCCATTAATCCAATTTCACAAAGACTGCACACTAACACCAAATAATGTAAAATGCAACTAGTTCATTCCAAAACAATCACAAAGACACCAAATAAGGAAGATGTAAATGCATGCAAAAATGTGACTTATCACAACCCAATGCACTGAATAAAACAAAGCATGTTCATTGATTTTTGAGAAATTACAAGTGCGAAAAAAAAAAAAAGTTTGTATCTAAAGAAAGAGAAAGATGGAGCCTTTACAAAGGTTGTTTTTGTTTACGTGAAGCCCCACTACGTGGCAAAACTCTAGGAGCGGGAGGCATCGGAGCAAGAGGCATCGGAGCAGGAGGCATCGGAGCGAGAGGCATAGGAGCGGGAGGCACCAAAGATAGATCATTCGAGGCCCCAATACTTGGTGGAATGCTAGATAACGCAGGAAAAAGGTGCCTCTGGAAGAAAGACGCAAGCCTTTGACGGTCACTTTGCATTCGACCTTGAGATTCTTGCATCTCATCAAGCTTCCTCTTCATGCCTGTTGAATAATTATTTGCAAGCACGTGCAAAGTTCTATTCTCGTGCTTCAGCTGTTTGATCTCTTGCTTGAGAGTTTCCACCTCTGCCATCAATGATTCAACCTGACGGGAGCGAGCAAGTAGGCGTTGGCCCATGTTGGACACAGAGCCCGCGCACTAAACACTGAGAACCAGGGACTCTTGAACGGCCAACTCATCGGACCGTCCTGAAACCAGCTGACTATCTTTGGGAGTGAGGAGGTTCCGAGCTACTATCGTAGCTGTTGTTGCATCCGTCATCACAGAGTCTTCACCTGTAAGAGGGCCATGAGAAGATAAGAAAGACGGGCACCATACCTTACCCTGACGAGGCGCAACCGGATCACTGCTGAGACTCAAATCTAAGCAAAGGTTAGATGGGTTAGAAGAGTTAGCCATTTTTCAAGAAGTTAAAAGAGAAGGGTTGGATGAAGTAAAATCTCAACGGGCCGGAGACAATTTTTGGGCAATCTTCAAAGTGTGCATGTTAGAGGTGATCGATCACCTCTATTAAAGGAGAGGCGACACAATCACCGATTCAGAAATGAAGAGACACCATTCTTCAAAGCCGGATTTTCCGGCGTAAAGTTCGCCAGCTCTTCAGACGCAATCCCGGCTTTTCAGATAAAGCGTGCAACTTTGTCAAAAGCTTTCTGACAAAGTTGAAGACGCGTGGAGGCCGAGAAATCAGCTACACACTTTTGCCGACAAGCGTGGGTGACAAAGCCGAAAGCCCGGCTTTTCAGAAAACGCGTGCCACTTTGTCAAAAGCTCTCTGACAAAGCTGAAGACGCGTGGAGGATATTGCCGCATCGACACTACCACTTGCCATTACAATTCCTATATACATCAACATTCATGGCAAGGCATACGCCCAAAAACGCATGACTTTCCTTCTCGGCCGAGAATGTAGTTGCAACCTCTCAACATGCTTTCTTCTTCTCTTGAGAACACCTATTCAACCATTGATGCCTGGAGTACAGATGAGGCAAGAGGAAACAGTGGATCAAAGCATGTGGAGACAAGCGCAACAAATATATGTGTTGATTCATTCGCTGCTTCTTCAAAAGCAAAGGTATCTCATATCATCAAGGGCGAAAGCAAAGGTATCTCATATCATGATCTTTCCCTGTCTTTTCCTTTGTCTTTGTTATTACTTGCATGGCAAAGTGAAAAGAGCAATCAGCCGGCACTTGGAGTCAGTCTTCCGATCTACCCTCTTCAATACGAATTGGAAAGATTGAACAAAGAAACAGGTCATCACCTCCACCTCGTGCTTGCCTGCCATGTGTCAGAGTCCTCTAGCCCAGTCCAAGATTAGCCTGTGGAAAAACTCACGATCAAGCCTCAATGCAATCACCAAGAAGAAGATGGAATTTACACTCCATAACCAGATTTGCATCCCTAAACTCTTCTCTTTGTTAGATACATTCTACCACGTTTAGTATGTTTAGTTGCTGTTTATGTGTTTACTTTTGTTTGGTGTGGTTTTAAGCTTAAAACATTGAGGACAATGTTTGATTGAAGTGTGGGGGGGGTAACTAAGTATATTGATGCAAATTCGTGGGATTTTATTGATAGAAGCATATTTATGCACCTTAGTTTAGCTTGTTCTTGTGCATTTATAGTGTTTTTCCTTAGTAAAGTAGTCTTTTAAGCTAGTTTTATGTATTTTCAGGTTTTAAGGGCAAAGTATGCAAAAGGATGCATTTTGGAGCCTTTTGGAGCAAATTAGAGCTTGTGATGCGAACTAAGTAAGCACACAAATTAAAACCCTCTTGTGACAATTGTAGTAAAGATGCAAGTAGGGATCGTTCTAGACCGGGGATTAGGAGGGATTACTAAATCACTTGGAAACTGACTCAAAAACGTAAAACAAACGTTGAAAACACTAAACTAGACTCAAAGAATGCAAAGCTAAACAATAAAACACTAAAACAAATCAAAAGACTCAAAGAATACAAAACGCTTATAAACACAAACTAAGACACTTTCTAACTAAATTGGACACTAAAGTAAAGGGGGATTGAGGTTTTGACGAAATTAAACTAAATGCAACGATTGTAATTTAAAGGCAGAATGTAAATATGAATGTGATGAAATATGGAATGAATGCTAGCTAGAAGGTTCTTCTCCACACATGTCACACTTGCATACACTTTGACGTTTAGTTGGTCTTTCGATAAATTATGGAACTCGACACTCCAAGTTAATTAGGTCCGCTTAAATTAACCTTCAAATTTCCCTAGAATCATTGAATTGGATGAATATGCATCGCAAACAAATTATTCCTAACAAGTTCTCTATATGAACAGCATGATAAAGATACAAGTTAGAATCATTACGTTCTTTGGAAATTATAAGCATCGACAAGGCATTTGTAACTATGAAAAGCATGATACTCTTGCCAGGAATTCAATTAACGCGATTGTTTATAAGCAACCTCCACTACTTGTGAATATAAGTTCATAACTATTAGGTGAAACTCACTTATATTCTAGCGTCAAATTCATGCATGAACATTAAGCGTGCACTCTCAATAAACATACACAAACAAGTTATCAATCAAACAGTTAAATGAATTGAATCCAACATTCATGAAATTCCAACCAAAAGTAATCAATTCATATTGCAAGTATAACCATGGTTTCGAATCACCCCCTAGCTAACTAGGGGGATTTAGCCTCTCATGGTCACAAAAAGAGAATTACAATTGAATTTAAACATAAAGCACAAAGGAACGATTACACCTAGAATGCCCAACGAATCCACGTGAATTGGTGCGCGTCGAAGCTCCTCTTTCCTCTTCTCCTTCTGCGGCAGATTGGTTGTGGAAGGTGTAGGATGGTGTGGAATGGTGTTGGTGTGGTGGAGATGGCGGCTGGAATTGAAGGGGATATGCACGGGTTTTTTAGCTAGAATGGGAGAATGGATCCTCGGATTGAATGAATAATGGGATATATTGGCTGCCGCACCTTTTCTTTTTGGTTTATTAGGTTATATGGATGCTACGGATGTGGGGGGAATTGAGGGAATAAAAGAAAATGGCTGAATGAATTGCCACGGCTGGAATGATTAGGGTTTATGGATGCTTGCGGCTAAAAGCCAAAAAAATGGGATAATGCGGATGGAATGGTTTATGGGATATTAGGGTGATGGAATCAAAGTTGCGGCTGATTAGAATATGGAGAAATTAGGGTGTGAATGGTAAATGGGGGCCACGGCTTAAGGACTAAAAATGGGAAAAGTGGCTGCGGCACAAAAAGGGAGATAATGGAGGAATTAGGGTGTAAATGTGGCTGAATAATGTATGAATGAAGTGGGCTACGGTTTGTGGAATTAGGGTTATGTGTGTGAATGGCTGAGATTGTTTTATCAAATAAATGGATGGGATTGTGACGGCTAAAGATGTAAAACCTAGGGTTTTAAATATGTTTGGTTCCTAGCTTATTTTTATTAACGAAAATAAATTCAAAGGCTTCTAGAATTAGGAAATAAAATCAGAAATTAAAGAGGGAAAGATTAAAGGGTGTGGCTAGGGCCTTGGTTTTGTGTCCTAAAGTGCCTACAAGGACTTCAAAATGGCAAGAAAATACGGACGTTTAAGATTAGGAAAGGTTACCAAAACGGGAAACTTAGGGTTAACTTTCCTAAAATAGGAAACCTTGTTTGAGTAGGATTCCTCGTTTTGGTAAGAATTCATCGTTGGCGTAGGAATTCGTCGTTTCTTCACGTCTTCAACTCATTCATTCCTCTCTTGCTCCAAAAGGCTCCAATTTGCATCTTCTTGCACACTTTGGCCTTATAATCTGAAAATACACAAAAATGGCCTTAAACACTAAAATAACTAAGTAAACACAACATAAATGCTCCTATCAGCTTGGAATGGACATCATATGCTTGGAGCCAAGAGGATGGACGAAATTGAAGATTTGAAGATGATGTTCCCAACTTGAACAAGGTTTCCTAGTTGAAGTAGGAAAGCCCCTAATGGAAATGGGTTTCCTAGTTGAATTAGGATTCCTAGAAGAACAAAGTTTCCTACTCAAACAAGGTTTCCTACTTGAAGTAGGAAAGTCAAAATCCAAATGGTCTCAAGTGAAGCAACAAAGAAGTTTTCCAAGTCCAAGAAGGAAAAGGAGTCCAAGATGAAGAAGGAATGATGAAGACAAGGTTTCCTAATCCTAATAGGCAAAGTTTCCAAGTACAATGAGGAGTCTTTATCCATTTAGGGCACCTTATCCATATAGGACACCTTATCCTAATCCTATAGGGATGCCATGCACTTTACCTTATCTTGGAGGGTTTCTAGGAGCCTTAGAAACCCTATCCTATCCTTGCCGTGGGTTTTATCCAATTCCCCTTAGTTTTAGGCTTTCTAGAAGCCCTAAACATTATCCCTAAGAAGGTGCCGCACCCTTATCTCTTTTTCCCTACAAATTTGGCACTTAAATCATGATTCTAGGAACCTTATCTTATCTCCTACAAAGGTGGCACCCAAACCCTTCTAGAAATCTAATTTCCCTTGCCTTGCAAGGCATTCTAGAAGCCTTATCACCTTATCCCTTACCTGCCGCACCTAGGAAGCATTATCCCTCTCTTTATTCCTGATTTCTAAGCCTATTTCCTAGTGGATTTGGGTTATTCAAGTCCATATCTGATTACCCTAGGGTTTTAAGTGCCTATATATACTCATATTAACCCCTAGATCAGATTACCACCTCTCATACCCATTCATTCACTCCAGAAATTCGTCCAAACCTCTCCACACCCTTGCCGCAGCCACCAAACACCCATTTCCTTAGTTTTAAGCCTTGCCGCACCATACCCTTCCCCAAAACACTACTACATCCCTCCATAACCATACATCCATACACCTAAGGCCCTAAAACCTGTCCCTAGACCCTTGCCGCACCAAGGAGGAGAAGAAGGAAGCTCGGAAGTTCATGCAATTCAAGTTCGCGTCGCTGGAATTTCTAGGTGTTTCTTTTCCTTTGATTTCAATGTTTAATTTCAATTCTCTTTGTTTTGTGTGTATCAGGAACTAAACCCCCCCTGGCTAGGGGGGATTCGAAATACATGTTTATGCTTGCAATATGATTTGATTACTTCCAATTGCGTTTCATAAGTTGTGAATTCAATTTACTTATCTATGTGAATTACATTGATTTGTGTGTGTTGGTTGAGAGTGCACGCTTAATTATCATGCATAAATTGGATGCTAGGATATAAGGAAATTTCACCTAATCGTTATGGAATTATATTCACAAGTAGTAAAGGTTGATGATCTCAATCGCGTTAAGTAAATTCTTGGCATAAGTTTCATGCAATCATAGTTACAAGTGCTTCGTCAATGCTTATGGTTTTCATAGAACTTAATGATTCTTGCTTGTATCTCTATTATGCAATCATGTAGGGGACTTGTGGGGAATGTTTTGGGTTGTCGTATGCAATCATCCAATTCAATAACGTTAGGAAAATCTGAGGGTTAATTAGTGCAATTCACGGTTAATCTGGGGCGTTGAGAATTCATGGTTTATTGAAAAGCAATTAGAAATCGTTTTGTGTGCAAGTATAACATGTGTGGAGATTAACCCTTTAGCTAGCTTCCCATCCATTCATTAAATCCAAATTCGTTTAAAATCTGTTCGTTTCACAAAGTTTTAAGTTTTGTTTTTAAATTCGTCCAAAATCAATCCCCCTTTACATTGTTGAGTTATAGTAGTTAGAAATCACTTTAGTTTGTGTTTTTAAGTGTCTTAGGTCAAGTTAAAACCAATTTTCGTCCAAAGTTGTGTCTAGTGTTCAAAACTGCCCAGATTGTGTTTTTAAGGCAGTTTTGAGTGTTTTGGTGCTGTTTTGAGTCTTTTGGTTTGTTTTGGTGTTTTAAAGTTTAGTTTTGCATTCTTTGAGTCTAGTATAGTGTTTTAAACTTGTTTTTACGTGTTTGAGTCAGTTTCCAAGTGATTAACAATCCCTCTTAATCCCCGGTCCAAAACGATCCCTACTTACATTCTTCACTTACAATTGATAAAAAGAGGGTTCAATTTGTGTGCGTATAATTCTCGCATCAAATTTTGGCGCCGTTGCCGGGGATTAGTAAAATTGTTAATCCCTTTGTTTGTTTGTTTATTTTTCTTTTAATATTTGATTTAGTTTTATTTCTTTGATTTCATGTACTAGGGAAGCAAGAAATGGCAATTGCTAATCTTCAAGCTCAAATAGCGAATCTTACGTGTCAGTTATCACAGTATGCTGAAGGGTCCACAATGCAAAGTGTCCCTACATTTGGTGCTCCTTATAGGCAAGAATATCAAGCAAATCTATGTCCACAAAGAAGTTGGGAGAATGTCAATACCTGGGGTTATGAAGATCATAATCAATCAAGGAACAATTTGTTTTCTAACATGTACAATTCAAATTGGAGTGATCATTCAAACTCTATGTGGTGGGAATCTCAAAAAGTTCAACAAGAAGGATATTGGCAGCCATATGAGGAGTTATATTCAAGCCCTATGCAGCCACCACAACCTTATATACAACCTGCCCAAACAAATTCAGGTGCGTCTTGATGTGAACTAAGTAAGCACACAAATTAAAACCCTCTTGTGACAATTGTAGTATATGACTAAGTAGGGATCGTTCTTAACCGGGGATTAGGAGGGATTGCAAAATCACTTGGAAACTGACTCAAAAACGTAAAATAACGTTTGAAACACTAAACTAGACTCAAAGAATGCAAAACTAAACAATAAAAACACTAAAACAAATCAAAAGACTCAAAATAGCCCCAAAACACTCAAAACTGCCTTAAAATCACTTTCTGGGCAGTTTTGAGCACTTTGGTAACTTTGGACGAAATTGGGTAATAGAATGAATCAAAATGCTTAAAAACACAAACTAAGATACTTTCTAACTAAATTGGACACTAAAGTAAAGGGGGATTGAGGTTTTGACGAAAATAAATTAAATGCACAGATTGTAAATTTATGGCAGATTCTAAATATAAATTTGATGAAAATATGGATGATGGACTAGGTAAGGGGTTTTTCTCCACACATGTCACACTTGCATACACTTTGATTTTCAGTTGGTCTTTCGATGAATTATGAAACTCAACACTCCGGGTTAATTAGGTCCGCTTAAATTAACCGTCAAGTTCTCCTTAAGTTAATGAATTGGATGGGTTAGCGCAACGCAATTCAAAGCATTCTCCAAAAGTCCTTTACGTGAAAAGCACAATAAAGATACAATTAAAGATCATTAAGCATCATGAAAACTATAAGTGTTGACGAGGCATTCGTTACTATGATGAGCATGAAACTAGTGCCAAGAATTCATTTAACACGATTGTTTATAAGCAACCTCCACTACTTGTGAATATAAGTTCGTAACTATTAGGTGAAACTCACTTATATTCTAGCGTCAAATTCATGCATGAACATCAAGCGTGCACTCTCAATAAACATACACAAACAAGTTATCAATCACACAGTTAAACGAATTGAATCAATCATTCATGAAATTCCAACCAAAAGGAATCAATTCATATTGCAAGCATAAACATGGTTTCAAATCACCCCCTAGCTAACTAGGGGGATTTAGCCTCTCATGTTCACAAAAAGAGAATTACAAATGAATTTAAACGTAAAGCATAAATGATTGATTACACCTAGAACGCCCAACGAATCCACGTGAATTGGTGCGCGTCGAAGCTCCTCTTTCCTCTTCTCCTTGCTGCGGCAGTGAGGTTGAATGGTGTTTTTGGGTGATTTTCTGGTTTAGGGTTGGAGTTATGGTGATAAGGTGGTGCGGCAAGGTTATGGGGTGGTGTAGGGACGTGTGTAAGGTGGTGGAGTGATGGAGGAAGGTTTGTATGGTGGCTGGTATGGTGGGGATTGCTGCGGAAAGATTGGAAGTGGCTGGAGTGGAGGGTTATAGGTTGCGGCTGCTAGAGGAGAATAGGTGATGGTGGCTGCACGGTTTTTTTGGGTTAGAATGGAGATGTGTGGCTGAATAGCTTAGGGTTAATAGGAGTGACGGCTTGGGGTTTTCTTTTTGTGTGTGAAGGTGGCTGATCAAGAGAATAGATGGATCAGATTCTAGGTTCAATTATAGGGTGCGGCTGAGATGGATGTAGAAGGCTTAGGGTGAAATATGGATGGATACTTGCGGCTGCAAAGGACTTAGGTTAAATGGCTAATGGAATGCACAGGATTGAAGGGTGAATGGGAGAAATTATGTGATGGTGGCTGCGGTTTGTGAATGAATTAGGGTTATGGTGCTGATTAGTGTTTGTAGAATGGGGGAGAATGGAGGGAATGGTGGCTGGTTATTGTATGAATGGGAGAATTAGGGTCAATGAATGGGGGTCACGGCTTAAGGATGAATAGGGTGTGAAGGTGGCTGCGGATTAGTGTATGGAATGAGAGGTGTGTGATGCACGGGTTAGGGGATTAGGGTGTGTAAAATGGCTGAATCAATTAGGGTGCATGGTATGCACGGCTTAGGGGAAGGAATTGAGTGATGTGTGGCTGATTTAATTAGGGTGTGACGGCTAGTGAATAGAATAGGCTCTAGGGTTAAAAACAAGGTACGGCTGAGATTGGTTTTGGATGAATCAAAGGTATGGATTCAAGGGAGAGGGACGGCTGCATGAATTAGGATATTAGGGTTTAGGGTTAGAGTTTAATGGATTTGGGCCTAAAATGTCCCCCCTTGCACGGCAAGGGAAAGGACTTGGGCTAAAGCCCACGGCATAGGATGTTAAGGGCCCTAGGGCCTTCGTTTTGTGTCCTAAAGCGCCTACAAGGACTTCAAAGTGGCTAGAAAATGCGGACGTTTAAGATTAGGAAAGGTTACCAAAACGGGAAACTTAGGGTCAACTTTCCTAAAATAGGAAGCCTTGTTTGAGTAGGATTCTTCGTTTTGGTAAGAATTCATCGTTGGCGTAGGAATTCGTCGTTTCTTCAAGTCTTCAACTCATTCATTCCTCTTTCGCTCCAAAAGACTCCAATTTGCATCTTCTTGCACACTTTGGCCTTATAATCTGAAAATACACAAAAGTGGCCTTAAACACTAAAACAACTAAGTAAACACAACATAAATGCACGAGAACAAGCTAATTAAGTCGCATGAATATGCTCCTATCAATTCCCCCACACTTAACTTTTGCTAGTCCTCGAGCAAAACAACACAACTAAAGTAAACAAAACGCAACAAAACAAACAAAACATAACCTAAACCTTCCAACGTTTGCCTCAGGGATTTCCAATGAAACATGGCATGTCAAAGATCATTACTCACATAGCTTTTAGTCTTCCTTCCCCTCAAGCACATACTTAATCATAGTCACCATTCACTAGTTCGCATTTAATCAATTAAAACATATTTTGAATGTAGTAACATGCCTTAGAGAATTCCCTCAATTCCTCACTAGTTATGCACTCAATTTTCTCTCAGATTTTCTAACTACACACCCTACACTAGTTTTATTGGAGAAGATGGATGTAAACATGAAAGACTAATACTCACATACGTTATAACAAAGAACGCAATTTCTAGAGTAATTAAACGTGTTTGGATATGATTTCATGAATGGAATGCTACTACTTAGATGCGAGAACCAGTGACACCAAATGCTCATACCAAATTCAAACTCCACAATTGAAATGCACAACACTCAAGATAGAAGTCAAGGGTTGTAACGGGGCTTGGGGAATTGGCTCACAAAGAAAGGTAGGGATACACTAAAGTTCTTTAAGCAATAGCAAGTAAAGTAATGAAATTAAGACCTAGAATTCCCTTAGAATGCAGAAATCAACTTTTAACAAATAGGGGAGATTCAAACAACTCTTAGGGCCTAATTCATTGTTTTGGGCCTTTACTTCAACAACCAATACTTTGGAACTCTTTTTTTTTTCACTTCTTTTCAACTCTTTTTCACTTTTTTTTTTCTTTTCTTTTTTTTTTTTTTTTTTTTTTTTTTTTTTTTTTAACCGTGCCTATTGATGCGAAATGGATAAGCACACAAATTAAAACCCTCTTGTGACAATTGTAGTATATGAATAAGTAGGGATCGTTCTTAACCGGAGATTAGGAGGGATTGCAAAATCACTTGGATACTGACTCAAAAATGTAAAATGAAGTTTGAAACACTAAACTAGACTCAAAGAATGCAAAACTAACAATAAAAACACTCAAACAAATCAAAAGACTCAAAACAACCCAAAAACACTCAAAACTGCCTTAAAATCACTTTCTGGGCAGTTTTGAGCACTTTGACAACTTTGGACGAATTTGGGTAATAGAATGACTCAAAATGCTTAAAAACACAAACTAAGACACTTTCTAACTAAATTGGACACAAAAGTAAGGGGGGATTGAGTTTTTGACGTAATTAATTAAAATGCACAGATTGTCAATTAAGGCAGAATGTAAATATGAATGTGATGAAATTATGGATGAATGCTAGCTAGAAGGTTCTTCTCCACACATGTTACACTTGCATACACTTTGATTTTCAGTTGGTCTTTCGATAAATTATGGAACTCAACACCCCGGGTTAATTAGGTCCGCTTAAATTAACCGTCATGTTCTCCTTAAATTAATGAATTGGATGGGTTAGCGCAACGCAATTCAAAACATTCTCCAAAAGTCCTTTACGTGAAAAGCACAATAAAGATACAATCACAGATCATTAAGCATCATGAAAACTATAAGTGTTGATGAGGCATTCGTTACTATGATGAGCATGAAACTAGTGCCAAGAATTCAATTAACGCGATTGTTTATAAGCAACCTCCACTACTTGTGAATATAAGTTCATAACTATTAGGTGAAACTCACTTATATTCTAGCGTCAAATTCATGCATGAACATTAAGCGTGCACTCTCAATAAACATACACAAACAAGTTATCAATCAAACAGTTAAATGAATTGAATCCAACATTCATGAAATTCCAACCAAAAGTGATCAATTCATATTGCAAGCATAAACATGGTTTCGAATCACCCCCTAGCTAACTAGGGGGTTTAGCCTCTCATGGTCACAAAAAGAGAATTACAATTGAATTTAAACATAAAGCACAAAGGAATGACTACAGTTAGAACGCCCAACGAATCCACTTGAATTGGTGCGCGTCGAAGCTCCTCTTTCCTCTTCTCCTTTCTGCGGCAGATTGGGTTTTGGATGGTTTTGGGATGAGTTTCTGGGTTAGGGATGGTTTTATGGTGGTTTAATGGTGCGGCAAGGTTATGTGGTTGTGTAGGAAGGTTTGTAAGGTGGTGGAGAGTGGTGGAGATGGCACGGCAAGGTTGGAAGTGGCTGGAATTGGTGGTGTTTGCTGCGGCAAAGGGAGAATAGGTGATGGTGGCTGCACGGTTTTTTGGGTTAGAATGGAGATGTGTGGCTGAATAGCTTAGGGTTAATAGGAGTGACGGCTTGGGGTTTTCTTTTGTGTGTGAAGGTGGCTGATCAAGAGAATAGATGGATCAGATTCTAGGTTCAATTATAGGGTGCGGCTGAGATGGATTTAGAAGGCTTAGGGTGAAATATGGATGGATACTTGCGGCTGCAAAGGACTTAGGTTAAATGGCTAATGGAATGCACGGATTGAAGGGTGAATGGGAGAAATTCTGTGATGGTGGCTGCGGTTTAGTGTATGGAATGAGAGGTGTGTGATGCACGGGTTAGGGGATTAGGGTGTGTAAAATGGCTGAATCAATTAGGGTGCATGGTATGCACGACTTAGGGGAAGGAATTGAGTGATGTGTGGCTAATTTAATTAGGGTGTGACGGCTAGTGAATAGATAGAATAGGCTCTAGGGTTAAAAACAAGGTACGACTGAGATTGGTTTTGGATGAATCAAAGGCTATGGATTCAAGGGAGAGGGACGGCTGCATGAATTAGGATATTAGGGTTTAGGGTTAGAGTTTAATGGATTTGGGCCTAAAATGCCCCCCCTTGCACGGCAAGGGAAAGGACTTGGGCTAAAGCCCACGGCATAGAATGTTAAGGGCCCTAGGGCCTTCGTTTTGTGTCCTAAAGCGCCTACAAGGACTTCAAAGTGGCTAGAAAATGCGGACGTTTAAGATTAGGAAAGGTTACCAAAACGGGAAACTTAGGGTCAACTTTCCTAAAATAGGAAGCCTTGTTTGAGTAGGATTCTTCGTTTTGGTAAGAATTCATCGTTGGCGTAGGAATTCGTCGTTTCTTCAAGTCTTCAACTTATTCATTCCTCTTTCGCTCCAAAAGACTCCAATTTGCATCTTCTTGCACACTTTGGCCTTATAATCTGAAAATACACAAAAGTGGCCTTAAACACTAAAACAACTAAGTAAACACAACATAAATGCACGAGAACAAGCTAATTAAGTCGCATGAATTTGCTCCTATCACCTATGGCACATAAACTCACATCCATCATTCTTCCCCCACACTTATTTCCTGCAACACATTAATCAAAAGGAATTCATTGCTTACTATGCTTCAAGAACAAGGGTAAGGATGGTCCTAATCTAGGCTAGGTGAGGATAATGCGGGTTAACAAAGAATATGGGCTAACACGGCTCAATGGGGTTAAACTTAAACACAAAATGAGTGAAGGGCACATGGCTGTTTGGCTTTGATGGTGGTCACTACACAACTTCATCTTGAATATGTGTTATGCAAATCAATGACATGCTTTGAATGAAATGGGCATGAGTTCTAGCATTTGGAACTAAGTGATGAAACGCCTTCTAAGTAGTAACCAAGCAAAGAATAATGAGATCATGCAACGACTTTAGAAAACAATGATGAACAGATTATAACTCTCCAAATAACGTTTAGGCTCAAGTCTCACAGGGATGTAGCGTTAGTTTGAGTTCATTCCTTCAAGCATGTTACAAAAACTAATTTTTTTTCTTTTGTGATTACATGTGAATTCGTAAACTATAACTACAAACAAGCATAAACCAAAGAGTAAATCAAACGTCCATCCATGTTTGTAACTTTCTTTAACCATCATGCAATTAAAAACCAAATCCTCATCATTGTGTTGGAAGGTGACCTACGACACAAACAAACACACAAAAACAACTCTTTTTGGGTTTTTCAAAACAATTTTTCAAATTTTTATGAGATTTTCGGATTTTTAAGTCAACACACACTAAAACACTCTAAACTAGCTTAAAAACACTTAAAAACAGCAAAGAACAAGTTTAGACATGTTAGGTGGTAATACCCTACGAATTTCATGCACAAATATCTCAAAACAGAATGTTACCCCCCCTACACTTAAACTAAACATTGTCCTCAATGTTTTAGACACAATTAAGAACATTACACAAAACATAAAGTAAGCAACAAAGGAAAGGGTTTAGGGACGCAAATCTGAGTGTGGAGCGATTCCCAAGTTCTTCCTTTGTTGATTGCATGGGTTGCCTCCCAAGTAGCGCTTGCTTTAACGTCTTCCAGCCGGACGAGATTCAGCTCATTCCCCATTGGAGCCCACGGCATGCAATGGGATCTCCTCCACAACATGCTCGACAAAGTTCTCGTAGTAGGGTTTCAACCTATGGCCATTCACCTTGAATTCTTGTCCAGTTTTCAAACTTTGTATTTGGACTGCACCATGCACAAAAGCATTAGTGATAACAAATGGACCAACCCACTTAGAACGTAACTTACCGGGGAATAATCGAAGACGGGAATTGAATAGCAACACTTTCTGCCCGATTGAGAAGGTTTTGCCTCTAATCATCTTGTCATGAACGGCCTTAGTCTTCTCCTTGTAAATCCGGGCATTCTCATACGCCTCATGCCTAATCTCTTCAAGTTCGCTCAATTGTAGCTTCCTATGATTTCCAGCCGCGTCCACATCCATATTGAAGGTCTTGACCGTCCAATGTGCCTTATGCTCAAGCTCTACGGGTAAATGGCACGGCTTGCCATAGACTAGCCGAAACGGGGACATACCAATGGGCGTTTTGTAAGCCGTTCGATAGGCCCACAGTGCATCCTCCAAACGCAAGCTCCAATCTTTTCTATTGGGCCCAACGGTCTTTTCCAGAATTTGCTTGATTTCTCGATTTGAAACTTCTGCTTGGCCACTGGTTTGGGGGTGATACGGTGTGGAAACCTTATGCAACACGTTGTACTTCTTGAGCAACGCCGCAATGGTGCGGTTGCAAAAATGTGACCCACCATCGCTTATGAGCACTCGAGGCATCCCAAATCTAGAGAAAATGTTAGATTTTACAAAATCTGCAACAACTCTAGAATCGTTAGTTCGGGTGGCTTTAGCTTCCACCCACTTTGACACATAATCAACGGCAAGTAAAATGTACGTAAAACCAAAAGACATAGGGAACGGACCCATAAAATCAATACCCCATACATCAAAAATTTCAACAACAAGGATTGGGGTTTGCGACATTTGGTCTCTTTGGCCTATACTTCCGGTCTTTTGACATCTATCACATGTTAAGCAAAAAGCCCTAGCATCTCTAAACAACGTAGGCCAATAAAAACCACTCTCAAGAACCTTAAACGCTGTGCGTTGTGTGCCAAAGTGTCCACCACATGCATATGTATGGCAAAAACTCAAAATGGAATTAAATTCAGATTCATGAACACAACGACGCACAATCTGATCCGGGCATATTTTCCACAAATAAGGGTCGTCCCAAACATAAAAACGTGCATCCTTTTTTAATTTATCACGTTGTGCCTTGCTTAAAGTGTTAGGAACTTGCTTAGACACCAGAAAGTTAACCAAATCAGCATACCAAGGCTCACTTACCTGGATAGACATTAATTGCTCATCGGGAAAGGTTTCAGAAATTGGCGCTACTTCCTCATGTACCATTCGACTTAGGTGGTCAGCCACCACATTCTCCACGCCCTTCTTATCCCGAATCTCAATTTCAAACTCTTGTAAGAGAAAAAGTGATAGGAGCATATTCATGCGACTTAAATGGCTTGTTCTCGTACATTTACGTTATGTTTCTTTAGTTATTTTAGTCCTTTATGCTTCTTTTGTGTGTTCTCAGGTTCTAAGGGCAAAGTATGCAAAAGGGTGCATTTTGGTGCATTTTGGAGTAGTTTGGGGCGCTAAATGGATGGTATATACTTGAAGCCAAGTAGATGGACGAAATTGAAGACCAAAGGAGGCCCTTTGTACCAGAAATTCACACCAACACATCCCATTTCAGATTGCATTCCAATCATTCCAGCCAAGCCACATGCACTCCCTTTAATTTATTCAACCTAGCTGTCAAAGCACATGCACATTCACCCTAATCATTCACATACACAATCTGCCATCATTCACACATTCATTCCACATGCATTCCCTTCATATAAATCAGCCACATGCACCCATAATCATTCAACCAACTTTGCACATGCATTCATCATCATAACCTAGCTGTCATTCCACTTTAATCCACATGCATTCCCTTCACAAATCAGCCACATGCATCTCCCATCACCATTCCAGATTTCCACCAAGTTCCTAGCTGTCATATTCCCTCCTTTTCACCTATAAATAAGCATCCATTGCAGCCACAATGGATTCATTCCCATTCATACACAATTCATTCACCATTCACGCCAGAAATTCATCCCCTCTCTATAACACATCCATACTTCACCATTCTTCATATTTTCTGCCCAAAAAGAAGCCTTGAGGTCCCCTACATCCATCCCTATCCTAAACACATCATTCTACACCATCCATAACTCCCCATCCCTCCAAACCTATCCTTAGACCTTGTGCTACAACGAAGAGGAGGAGAAGAGTGCCTAAACGTTCATACAATTCAAGTTTGAGTTGTTGGAATGTTTAGGTGTTTCTTTTCCTCGATTCCAATGTTTAATTTCAATTCTCTTTGTTTTGTACGTATGAGGAACTAAACCCCTCCCTTGGCTAGGGGGGGGGATTCGAAATATATGTTTATGCTTGCATTTTGATTTGATTACTTCTAATTGCGTTTCATAAGTTGTGGATTCAATTTGTTTAACTGTTTGATTGATAACTTATTTATGTATGTTTATTGAGAGTATACGCTTAATTTTCATGCATGAATATGACGCTAGAATATAAGTGAGTTTCACCTAATAGTTACGAACTTATATTCACA